>NW_026067896.1:9644275-9677659 GCF_014885135.2 Alexandromys fortis
CGGGTTCTTAGAGCAGCTAAATAAGAAGGAGAACCCAAAGAAAATCATATAGGCTTCCTCCTGAATATTAACCTTCACCAGGCGATGAAAGGAGACAGAGACAGAGACCCACAATGATTTTTTTTTTTAAATAAGGGCTCTGTTTCTCTAATGGAAGTATGGAGGTTTGGGATTAAAAACTTGGAGCTTTACTCTTTATATCTGTGCAGATTCATGTTTACATTTTATTTATCTTCTGCCTGTCAAACATTACTAAGTGTTTGCACAAACAGCTGTCTTGTATTTTATGTCAATAGGCTCATGAAGTCTCTATGTTGTTTCTCCAAAAGAAAAAAAATGAGATTTTTTTTAAAAAAAAATTGATCTCTAATTTTTTGTTCCAGGTGGCAGCTGAGATATTTAACAAATCAAAATTTTGAGAGACAAAAATAATTTAAGACTTTAGGCAGTTTTCTAAGAACTGATGATGATAGCCTCACAAGGCTTCATACATACTCAGATTTAATATGCTGTTGTTAGCCATCACTGCATCAAAGTACACATGCTGGGAAATCATGAGTCTCGTGCAAGCCCATGCAAATTTTCTAAGATTATGACAAAGCTGTGAACTGTGTCTAATTCATCATTCTACCATCTGTTTAACATGGATTTATCACTAGTTACTGGCTTGCAGTAAGCAATCTTTAAATTCTCTATTCATCCCGAACAGTGATCTGTAAAGTCTCATGCACAGTGTCTCGGCAGGACTTCCAGATCTCAGCCAGCACCAGACTGAATACAAATTCAATGCAGGGGAAAAAGAGATTTATATCCAGCTGTGGCCAAATTGTAGCTTGTTGTTATAACTTGTCTTTCTCTAAATCTAATATTGCAAAAAGAACAGCGGCATGGGTGATGCTCCGCTTTGCTGATTAGCCATGCTAGGATACACATCTGGTTTGAGGCTCTCACCTTAGAGATTGACTGCAACACTGGGGTTAATTTACTGAAAGCACTAATCATGTTTGGAGCATTTGATCTCAGGTCTTTGATGAGAAGCTTTGGATCATTGTTTATACTTCTAGACTGTATCATCTATAAGGGTATAATTAAATTACATTCACAACTCTCATATACATATATGAGTTCTATATGTAAGCTTACATTAACAAATGGATTTTTTAACTTATCAAATTCATTTTGTAAGTTTATATATGAGTCCCCTTTCTATGAGGATGAGAAAATACAAGGGAAAAATGACCTTCAAAGGAAATGTGAATTATAGGGATTTGAATTTCAGGGATTTTAATTGAAGATTATCTGCTGTCATTGTTTGGGGTATTAGAGGAGGTGCAGAATATTGTACCATGAAGCTCGTGGCAGAGTCAAGAAGCTCATCCTATGATAGCCAGGATTCAAAATCAGGGATGGGAAGAGCTCCCTAGTAAATTCTTTCCTAGTCTTGTTCCCAATGATCAGGCCTCTTTCTGAGGCCCTATCACTAGAAAGTCATACCTTGTCAGTACACCATTGTCGAGTTTCTTAACCTTTAGCACATTAACCTTTCGAAATATTTAAGATCCAGACACTAGCAGTCAAAACATATTTGTACATTTATTTTTTTTGAGTTTATTAAGTTTGTTTCCTGAAAAAGAAATAACACAAAGCAAGTGTATCTTTCCATAAGATAGGCACTTGTTTATTCCAAACTGGCCTATAATATATTCTATGAAGCCAAGATTGATACCTGGCTTCTAACTTTCTTGCTTCAACATCTCAAGGGCTACAAGTACAGGCATGAGACTGTACTAAACCTTGTTTATGCAGTGCCATAGAGCAAGCCTGAGGCCTTGGACATGCTAGGCAAGCATTTTACTAGCTGAGCTATATTCTTAACCTGTAGACAAAACAGTTATGACAAGAAAAGCAAGAATTTCAACAGTAACAGAAGTGTGAGTATAACTAATCCTAGATATCCAGAAGACAGATGGAACTGTGAAAAGCAAAGATAGTCAGAGTCTATTGAAAGTCTAGGAATAATTTATATATCTGAAGTAGCAGCAGGATTAAATAAAACTTAAATATAGACAGGAAAGAGACACACTTAACGAACTTCCAGTACAATAAAAAGGCATCAGTTAAAAATCAGCCAGGCTATGCTAGGAGAAAAGAATTGATGGAATATAGTTGTTTGAATACAAATGGCCCCCAGAGGCTCATACATTTAAATGCTTGGTCACAAGTTCATGGTACTTCTTGAGAGGGATTAGGAGACAAGTAGCTTTATGTGTAGTTTTGTTGGACAAATTGTTCTGCTGTGGGGTGATAGTTCAGATTTTATAAAGCTCAAATCTAGCCTAGTCTCTCTCTCTGTCTATCTGTTTCTCTCTCTCTCTCTCTCTCTCTCTCTCTCTCTCTCTCTCTCTCTCTCTTTCTCTCTCTCTCTTTCTCTCTCTCTCTCATGTATATCTGTCTATCTATATGTCTCTCTTCCCTCCTGTAACATGAGGAGCAGGCTGCTTGTTTTCCCGGCTGCCCGACTATCTTACACCTGAAATGATCACACAGAAACTATATCCACTTAAACACTGCCTGGCCTATTAGCTCTAACTTCTTACTGGCTAATTCTTACATCTTAATATAATCCATTTCTATTAATGTGTGTATTGCAACGTGACTGTGTCTTACCAGCAAGATTCTCACCAGCATCTGTCTCAGGCAGGAGATCCATGGTGTCTGCAGCTCTTCTCTTCTTCCCAGCATTCAGTTCTGTCTACTCCGCCTACTAAGTTGTATTCTATCAACTAGGCCAAGGCAGTTTCTTTATTCATTATCCAATAAAACCAACACACAAACAGAAGGAACTCCTACACCACCCTCCTGCCTTTAAATCCAGATATAATACTCTTGGCTACAATGTCTATCTGGATGTCACCATAATCCCTGCCATGATGACCTAATCATGATGACTAATCATCTGAACTGTAAGACAGCCCCCAATTAAATGTTTTCCTTTATAAGTGTTGTCATGGTCACAGAGTCTCTTTACAGCAATAGAAAGTGACTAATACATACATATACATATACATATGTATGTATTAGTATATATACATACATACATATATATATATATATAGTAGATTAGCTTACACAATATTCCAACAATGACTGGCCCACATTATAACACAACAATTTTTCAATCCAGGAGTCTAGACTCTTCATTAGTCACAATTTGGAGGTGAAGGCCAAGAGAATTTTTCAACAGTCTCTGATCTGTAGTCCATATTGGAAGATCAAGTTTGGGTCCTAATATCAGTAAAGCAATGTAGGGGCAGCATAAGTAGAGTATACTGAGTGTCAGAACTTATCACACAATGTCCAGACAAGCAGGAGAAAGCAAACGTTCATCTCTTCATATTTTATCAAGGCTTCAAGGGGAAAAAACAATCAATATCTCATGTGGATCTTCCCACTTCAAATAATCTGATCAGGAAAAATCGTTTACCATAGGATCCAGTGACTTGCTTTTAGTTGATACCTGATTTGGTCAGTTTGACAAACAAGTTTGGCCCTCGTAAAAGGGGAGGAAAATATAATTGAATGACTTTTATGTTTCAAGGTATGCAAAAAGTAAGGAAGGAAGGAAGCAAGGGAGGGAGGGAGGGAGAGAAGAAAGGAGGGAAGGAGGGATGGAGGGATGGAGGGAGGGAGGGAGGAAATAAAGAAAGAGAAAAATAGTGATGCATGTGGAGGGTCTTGCAATTTGAGGGAAAAATGGGATTATGTTTGTGATAAATATTTGACTTTGGGAATTGTTAAACTCTCAAATGTCCTTCTGAGAATTTCAAAATGTGAAAAAGAATGTGAAAAGAAGGTATACGGAAAAGTGACCCTCTAGGACTAATCTCTGCAGGTTAAGTTTTTAGTGATGTAAGTGCAAGCAGATGAGTGGTCAAACAAGTGAAAACTATAATGTTTATTCAGCCGGGCATTGGTGGCACAAGCACTTGAGACACGGAGGCAGCAGGTATCTGTGAGTTCAAGGCCAGTCTTGTCTACAGAGCACGTTCTGATAAGGCCAGGCAACAAGGACAAATTCTACCTTGAAAAAAAAACAATGAAAAATGCCTGTCAAATTTTCTCAGAAGAAGCAAAATAAATTTTACATTTAATTGTTTTAACACACAGTTTTGTTTTGCCTCAGTAGTTTCTTAAAATTGACAAGTGATTATAAATGATGTTCTGTGGGGAGAAATGCTAACAGCTTAATAAGAATTTAAATAAAATGAATTTTAGACATGGGGCTGGAGAGGTATTTATCAATTAAGAGCTCTTGATGCTCCTCTAAATTTAATTCTTAGCATTCTTCTGTGGTGGCTCACAGTTACATGTAAACCAAGGGATATAATGATTTCCTCAATTACTTGTGGGCACCCATGAATAAACACACAAAATATTTTTTCCTGAATATATAACGTAATATTTAAAAAAGAGACAAAGATGAATATAGTTCTCTATGAGTAGCTACTAGCCATTAATTGTTAAAAATGCAGAGGGAGTCAGTCACACACAAAACTCCAAAAAAAAAAAAACAAGTTAAAATGTAGGCAAAGGGTATAGTCCATAGGATTTACACTGGAGAAGCCAGTTTATAAAGCAATGATCAATACCATACTTTTGTGGTATTATTTTAGAATTCACCAAATAAGTGCAATTTTGTTGAACAATTGCATGAAGCAGTTTACTCAGTGTACTGGGAAAGAAATATTAAGAATATATAAACAGCCTCTGCCTCCAAAGAATCCTCCAGGATTTGATTCCTAAGATATGCTTCATGTGTTCCTATCTTCCACCAAGAAGCAAGAGGGAATTCCATTCCCACACTAAGGAAAAAAGTTAAGTCACATGGATTATATGACCTTTTCATAATCTATCAAAAACTTGTCATATCAAGGAACCAGATTTTGCAACATCTCAAGGAAGGCAGGTGTAGTTTTTCCAGGAAAAAACATATGATTCAGAATATATTGGTGTACATATTTGCAAAACAAGTGAAATCATATTTGTATTCCATGTTCATTCCAGTGTTATTTGCAGTGACCTAGACATGGAAACAATGATAGTAATTATAAATTGATTATGGCATATAAAAATGTGGGGCATTTTGGACAATGGCATAATTTTAGTCCATTGAATGCCACAACTGTCTTCACTTAGCTATACAACACTTGATATGGATTTATGAGTTCTCTTTATTTCTAAATAAATAATTGTGGAATTTTAAACACTTTTCCACCAACCACTCAATGTTCTTATCATAGATATATTGCATAAATATACATACAATAATAAAATTAATAGGCATCACCTTATAATTATGTGGTTTTTCGTGGGTGTTCAATACTGTCACTGGGCCACATAGTCTGTCACATAGAAATGTAGTGCCAAGTAGAGGTGACATCTTTTAGAGTTGTTGGTTATTAAGATGACGTAAACACGTTTTCTAACATTGACCTGGAAACTTCATGTCCACTAGCTAGCTTTCATGATTCTTGAAAGATCTATGCATACTAGATAAAGAATCAACAGTATTACCCTGCTCTGAACCCTTTCAGATGCAGTCATGACTGACTTAGCTTAGTATTTTTCTGTGTGCAATATTTCCACAGAGGAAGGGAAATAACTAAATGATTTTTTAAAAATGGATTAAAATTCTCTTCATAAGATGTAACTCACATCTAATACTACCTGTCTTAACCAATGCCATTGTTGGTTTGTTTGCAAGTGTTATGAGAGAACCTAATTCTATCATTCTGCTACAAGCATTTAATAATATATTCTTAAAGACATAAGTACAACTTTTCAGTCTGTGTAATGTTGCTTATGTGCCTCATGATTTATTTTTAAAACTGTTATAAAATACAGTAAATAGATATTTGTCTATCATTATGTATGCAAAGAGTTTTCCTGATGTGCCAAGCCAATCAGATAAGTTTGTAATCATTAATTAAAAGGATTCATATATTCACTGTGTTTTGTATGCCACATTACATGTCTGCTTTTCAAAACAGATCAAACTGGACTACTGAATCATTAGCAAATACCTTCATTCACATTTTCAGAAACCCTGCCATGATTTTTTGTCCTATCAGACCATTACATATTCCGGTTATGAGGAAACTGAGAATAACTTATTGATCTCTCAGGAAAATTTGAAGTTCACATGACCCACAGTTTTATGTCATACTATATTAAGATACACAAACCTTAAAATACCCTTAATCCTTAAACTATTTAAAAATGCAATTTTGAAAACATTAGAAGAATCATTAAATATAAATCCAGTATAGAAGAGTTGGAAATTACTGTTACCTCTTTAACTGTAGAGAATTTTTTTAACAAAACAATAAATAAATAACAAGGAAACTTTAGTCTACTGATGATTATGCTTATATTTCCAGTCAGCAGTAAGGATTTATGCCACTGGCTACATGTAAATCATTGAAACACGATTTCATTGATAATAGAATAATGAGGCAACCATTTTTTTATGAAATTAATTGTATCCTTATGGGGATTCTTAAAAACGAACTTTTATTTTTTTTATTTAAGCTTCAAATTATGCTGAGTTTTGCTTTTTTTTTTTTTTTACAAAATGCAATGAATGGTTACAAAATGAATGAATGGTTTCTTCTCTCAGTGAACATGGATTTGGGATTAGTCATATTAAAGCAACTTGAATCTAGTCACTGAAAATATAGATTTTAAAAATGTTTTTTCATTAGATTTTATTGGCTCTATCCTCCAGTGATATTTTTCTATTTTTGTTTTACTAATAGCTGATGTAGGATTCACCTCTGTATGCAGTGATTACCACTAATGAATAAAGAAAACTGCCTTGAGCTCATGATAGGCCAGAATTTAGGTAGGCAGGGAAAACTAAATGGAATGCTGGGAGAAAGAAGGGCAGAATCAGAGAGAAAGCATGTAGCCTTCGCTGGGGACAGATGCCAGACAGAACTTTATCGGGTAAGCCACAGCCGCATGGCGATACACAGATTAATAGAGATGGGTTAGTTTAGTATATGAGTTAGCGAGAAATACACTTAAGCTATTGGGAAAACAGTATTGAAAATAATATTGTTTCTATATGGTTATTTCAGGGCAGAGCAGCTGGGAACCAACAAGCAAACTCCTCCAATAGATATATTTTCATATAATATAATCCTCTGAGATCCTCTCCATCCAAATCCTTGCCTTTTCTGTTGCTTGGTAGAAAACAGACATCTAAAGAATAACACAAAAAAATCATGTAATATAAAACCCCCCAAAAATTGAAATAGTACAAAACAAATAAACAGAAGGAAAATAGTCACAGAAAAAGCACAATAAACACATATGGACACAGAGACACACAATTTCACACATAGAGGAATAACATAAAAACTAGAAGTGATAATATATGATATATATACAAAGGACCTGTAAGTTAATACAAATAAATTAAATTAGACACACATATATGCATATTAATACTATGAATGTATGTATATGCATTTGTGTGTTGAATGTATGTATGTATGTCTATATTGCCCCAACTAAACATTCTGTGACAAAGATGTTCCAAAGATGTTGTTTCATTCATTTTGAGTTGACCATGGTGAGCTACCACTTGGCATGGTTTTTGCCCATAAGGTAGTTTATGTCCCTACTGAGAGTTCACTGTAGAAAACCAAATTTTGATATGTGAGTGGTTATGAATTAGAGCTAGCCTACATAATAGTAATGGAGCCTTGTGTCCACTACTCTCAGAAGAAAGAATAAAACTGAGCTTTTGTGGAAAAATTAAATGAAAACATGGTGACTTCCCATTAAATTCATTTTCATGTTTCATTGGCTAATATAAAATGTGCACAGTGTTGAAAAAAATCACTGTCAGAAAAGTTTTCCTTAGTCATCAGAGGAGAATGACTGACTTTTCGATGTTCCCTCAAATAAAAGGAATGGGGCCACAGCAGGAGACTTGGAAACATATAAAGAATTGTTTCTGCAAGAAAACAAGGCAAGAGTCTTAACTCACCTCCTAATAATTTTATTATAGAATAGAGTATTTGGACTAGAAGTATTTCTATACATTATTGTTATAAAATATGTTTTAATGTTTCTAAAATATATTACTATATTTATGATATAAATGATAATCTCATTTAATAATTTTGTTTCATTTTGAAACCGGGTTTTATTATGCAGCACAAGTGAGCCTCAAACTCACAATTCTCATTCCACAACCGCCTCAAAACCTAGGCTGTACATACAAGACACCACACAGAGTTGGAGGTAACTCATTTTATTCGTGGAGATAAGCCATGGACATAGGTGAACAATATGTTGCTTTCTAATAACTTTTACTCCAGTGAATTAATCAAACAAAGTATTTTAAAAATTATATACAAATAAATTAACACTCTATATTAATTATTAACCATTATGTAAATATATGTAGTGCACCATGCACTACCATACAGTTCGTGAACCGGGCAAGGGGCTGGAGATTGAAACACACAAAGACTCACAGACAAAGAGAGACAGAGCTATGGGTCATCCTTGATGCCAAAATGCCCCAAGAATGCTCCCTTTATTGTGTCCATGGGCAGCTTAAATAGGGATCCTTAACTGATAGCTACACCCCAGCCAAACGCACCAGAAACCATTCCGCTGCCATTAGAAACTCCTGAGGGTCTCGTGCTCAGAGCAGCTGTAGGCACTCAGATCAGGTGAACAAGTTGTTTACAAGAAATTCAGGATCTGGGGGTTCAAAGCTCTCAACAAATACATATATATGCTTTGAAATATAGATACAACCATGAGATGTTTATATATACAAAACTATAGACTTAATTAGCAATGGGTACCCATTTTTATACCTAAAGAGGCACTTTAAATTTCCACTGACACATTTAGATTTGGTGTAAGACGTCAAAAGGACTGCTGAAAAAACTGTAGAGAATATGGAAATTTGAAGAGGGCTAAAGAAGCAAAGATAATTTTTAAATAAAATATACACAGTTATGGGCAATTCTGGGAGCTACTAAATTCTATAAATGTGTGGAGTACATATACTGAAACTTATGGGAATACGTTTTTATTCTTCACTACTAAGATTTTATTCTTTTAACAAGTGGTTCTATTTTCAAAGGATCTTTTATTACTTAATATGACTATTAGTGAAAGTGTCTTTGGCAAATTAGGATGTAAATCATACTAACAATTATTACTCTTGGGAAGAAATAGAGAAGGTGCATATACCTGTCAAATATCTGTAAAAAAGAAAAAAAAATATAATGTCCATTGACTAAACTTCTTTAACAGAAGGTGATACAGTTTAACTTAGAGGTGATTGCTTTGAAGACAAAAGGAGTATAAGTTATTGAAAACAGATTATTATTTCATAGCATTCAGCTACAAACCATTACTGTTAATTTTAGTAAAAAAAATAAAAGTACAGGAATTATTCTGGAGATTAAAATTCATATTAAAGAAATAAAAAGTACAGATTCAGTGAAGATATGTTAATTTTTTTCGGTTCTCTGAAAGCTCCTAATAAAGTAGCCAAAGATGTTAGAGAGGCACTGAAATGAATGAGTACGTGAAGGAATAAAGGATAGTGAACACGCATAGAGCACCGGAGTGAATATTGTTAGTTTTTGAAATGCAATGAAAAGTAACTGGATGTTTGCCATCAAGAATTTGAACATTACTGGAGAAAATATTATTTCTATATATGGTTATGGTGAAATGCCATAAATATTTGTTCAATTATAAATATATGAGCAGACGTGTATGATTTTTTATAGAAAGATATGAATAGTCATCTACATTTTTCTGCTCTCTTGGTTATGTCACAAGTTTAAAAGCCCAATTTACATGCTTGTCTAAACCATTTGTGTCTTCCTGAACACCTTGTGCATTATAAATATCACATCATATCATGGGGCTCTGTAAAGCCATGAAAACACTTTACCTGTCCTGAGCCTCATGTTGAATCAACCTCTTTCTTAGCTCCTGTGGACAAAGCGAACTGCTCACCAACAATTCTGCTAGCCACACCACCCCTTTATGTATTGTATTCAAGGTTCAGATATACATGGGGAAATCAAGTGGCAATTGAGAAATGAACCTCATATTCATATGTACCCGTCAATCAGGAACTGATTTTTTTCCCCACAAGTAACACAGTTTTTGTGTCATCTTCTCAACTTCTACTAAACTCAGACCTATCCTATTTATCCTCATATACCAGATTCATAAATCTGGCTACAATTGCTTGCTTAAGTTTCTTTTCCAATTTAAACCTTTAAAATGTTGAATTTTCTATGATGATTATTGGTGATTTTACTGGCTTCGTATGAACCATGTACTTTTCTTTCCTCTATAGCAAAAAAAGGGAAGGACGTGAGGGGTATATTGGATTTACCTTAATCTACCTTGGATTTTCTGTCTTAATTCATTATTCCCATGACTTCCATATCTTTGCATCCCAGTAATGGATCTTCGGTCTTGATCTAATCTCTGCTTTCCTTTGTAGTCTGTTAAGTTTTAAGAATTTCCCCCCAAAATGTATTAAACTCTGCTCCATAATTTATAATTTTCCTTCTGAAACAGTGATTACTGAACTGAAGAACAGTCATGTGAAACTTTTCCTATTTGGTTTTTCCTTTTGGTGTTCGAAAGAAACGTAAATACACATTAGTTTATGACAGACTGGGCAGTGACGACAAGCCTAAACCAATAACTGTACACAAAATTTAGGCTATTTAACTAGTCAGTTTGGGGGAGGGGTTACTTGCATGAGGTCCTGGGTAGATGTTCTGCAGAAACTATGAATGTGTTTAAGAAGTTGCTTACCCAGGTTGTTGGTACTTGGAGAATTTAAAAAGTAATCCTCAGTGTTATAATTTTCATGTTGACATTTCAGGAATATTGTGATCGTTCTGCTTTTCTTCACAGAAAAGCCCAGCAAGACCTGGACAAAGCCAGCTGAGCTCCAAGGAGATGCTCCATAGTGGCTTTGAGAACATTTCTGATGTTAATTGGTTGTTTTTTTGTTTATTTTTCCGAGAACTACTCGGGCTCATTGGTGTCTCTGGAGCTGAATGTAAGGGTGAAATGAAAATGAACGTAGTTCCTGCTTCTAATTTATTAACTTAAAATTTCTATAAACTTCATTGCCATTTGTTCTCACTACATTTGAAATCACTTATTAATGTGTATTCTTCCCATATAATTTCATGCTCAATGAAAGCCGCATCTGAACAGTGTAAACTATTTGTTCATTTGCTTTTTTTTTCTTTCATAAAAAATGGCACTGACATCCCTTTTTGTAATTAATACACACCTCAAAAAAAAGAGACATTGCTATATTGTGAAACCAGCATGGATCGCTTCACTGTCAAGGGTCCAGCTATTCCTGTTTTTAATTATGTTCCTCATACGCAGTTTTAATTCAGAATATTTTCTCAAATGTACAAGGTTGGCCTCTATCCTCTTTGTATCCTTTGCTAAATAGCAATTATAAAAATATCTTTAACATATAGAAAAGTATACTGATTAATGGTTTAGTTCATATTTCAGCATTTCTTCTGGAAACACAGCTTTTGGTGTGACTGAGATATTTTACTGTCTTTAAAGGAGGGAATTTTTTTTTTAAAACTAAGCTATGATTTTGGTATGTGCTATGATTGATTGAATATAATATTGAGTATGCCTATTTCATACCAATTTTGTTCCAATTTCTGCTGTGCTCTGACTTGTTAGAGAAGTCCTCACTCACTGCACTGAGCAATGTGACTATTGTCTACACCTTCCATAATAAAAAGTAATACCCAAGGTATTAACAGAAAAAGATGTGATGCTCATGTGCTCTTGGTTCCTTTTCCACGATTTCTAGAGGTTGGCTTGACAATAAACACAGTCAGAGCTTCCTCACAATCCATATTTATTCTTGTAAATTGTAGGTCAGTTTTTTTTTAAATCACTTTTTCATTCATAAAAATATCACTGATGTAGTAAGCGTATCAATTCCTCCATGAAGCACTCCTTCAGGTTAGGCACACTTTGACCACTGACTTCATTTAAAGTTTTTTTCATGTTACCGAATATAATCCTCATCAAATACTTTAAATGGCCTGAGAATTCTTTGTAGTTGCTCTTCCTGTTTGCATGATGAACTGCAGTGATTTTGCTAAACCAACAGTTAACTTTAGTGGTGGTAAGAGTATATATAAGTAATTTTAGTGGTCCAACATAGATTCCAAACTAATTCTCAAACTACCGTCATGTCTTCAAAATAAATACAGTCAGTAATGTGAACTTCTATGCTTTCAGGCATCATCAGTAAAATTGTAATCAGTGTCCTCTTTCTCTGGGTTGATCCTCCTTATGGTCCCATGGAGTTTAGCTAAAGTTAGGAGCACATAATATGCTTCTGTAGTTTCATGAAACAATGAAGTTATCGAGCTACTTAAATAACTGGCTTTTATATTTGTTTTTTTTTTTTCCTAACTGTGAAATGAGCTTGCTCACTGTTCATTTTTCACATATTCAAACAAGGATGTATTCTTATGACAGCATTTGTTCATTTCCCTGTGTGGGAAAATGAAGTTCCATTACTTATCATTAGTGTCCTATTTATGCAATGGGCTAGTGAAGAAAATACTGTCAGAATCAATTGGACTAGCAGCAGAATTTGGTGATTACAGAAAGCAATTAATCAAATTTGTGGTGACAAAGCAATAATAACTCTGCTTGGTCAGAGCCCTAAAGAAATCACTAACGGGTCAGAGAAAAATTTTTTTATTACTTTCTAAAAAAGATGTGTCTACTTAGAAAAAAGTAAAGTTGAAGTTCCAATTACTTACTTGAAATAAGAATTAAAAGCCTAAGATGAGCCATTCATCAGCAACTTGTAATTTAACCACAATGCATATTTAAAATCAAATATATAATTTATATTCCAGCTTTCAGAATTACTGGTATTTTACAAAGTAACATCATTTTAGAATTTTTTTCCATATTGCTTTATTATAATTAAGTGTTTAACAATTTACACATTGAGTTTATAATTTCTTTGAAAAACCTTGCTTGGATTTTAAAATAAATTTTATTTGCAAAGCCAAAGTGACATGGTATAATAGAACTGTGACTTAAATGCAAAAATAGAATATCACCATTAGGATTGATGTGGTCTCTCTGATTGAAAACTGAAATAAAAATTGTGGGTTTTCTCCCCCAAGTTGTTGGAGAACCCTGCACTTAAAGGTCTGAATAGCTCTCCAAGCTCATTGCAAAATAGAGGACCTGGATAGTGTCTCTAGGCTCAGAGACCTGACCTTATCTGGAAGTTGTCTGTCCCTAAGCCTGAATGCTTGACCAATTCAAGCATGACCTTTGACAAAGATCCTTACAGACCTTTCTCCCCTTGCTGCACATATGATAATTAGGTTTTGTGACATCAGCTGTATGGTAGGATCATGCTGCCAAATGCAAATTAGGTGATGTCCCAGCTGCTGTTCCTATCTTCTGGAATAAAGCTGAGCTCTAACACTGGTGCAGAGTCCTGGAAGGCTTTTCCTTTCTGCTGGTGGCCAGCTGAACCCTGTCGCCTGCTTCTGTTCCCTCCGCCATGTTTACCAATGACCAATGATTCCCGAGGAGGGCTGAGAGACACAGTAAAACAGTGGTAATGGAATATTTATAAGGGCATCATTATCCTACTTATGGGGCTTTCTTGTCTTGCAAAAAAGTTATGCTCTGTATCTAGAACATCTTCTTAAATTGCCCTCCTTCACTGCACCAAAAATAAAAACAAATTTTGTTAATATTGTGAGTATATTATCTAGAGGTGTCTTAGAAAACTTCACAGAAATATACAATACCCAAACACATTAGCCAAATTAAGTTTGAACATACTCTGTCCCATATCAAATTTATATTTTACCTTTGAACAAATACCACTCCAAAACACATATATTAAAAACTAAAACTAAATCAATTGCCCAGCATATGACCCAAAGCATCAAATTCTGTGTCTTATAGACACATTGGTGTTTAAAAAGATTTTTGAAATTGGTATAAAGAGGTTGGCATAACAGTCACAATTTCTGATAGGGTTTTTCATTTAGTATATTTATTTTGAGGTTCTCTTAGGGATATGGATTTGGCAACAGCTTGTTACCTTTTATTGGCACGTAGATTTCAATTATATGCTAGTTATTAAATTTGGTGATCCAGTCACATACTGATAATAATGTGGAAAATGTCTACATTAGGGTATGACAAGGTTACTCTTAAGTATTTATATATGAGTCTGTGTAGGTCTTGACATTCACACAAAAAGTTCCTACAGGTCTTAAGTCACATTTATCCAATAATTATTCATTTATATTAAATATTTGCACTATGTCTTGATTTATATACATACAAGGCATACATATCTATACACAATGCAATACATAATACTGTCTACATTACAATTTTGTATCAGGAGTAGAGATATATTGGAATAATCTACATACAAAACACACAGGAGATGATAACACTCTATAACATATTAAGCAGGCAGGGATCAATGAGATGCAGAAGACTTTATCAAAATGATTAACTAAGGTGAACCAATATAGTAAATATGCTAACATTCATAGATGACTATACCTAAGGACTTCTCAGATCCTGGCAAGCGATGGTATCACCTAACTAAAGCAAAGCAAACCCAGTCAGAAAAAAAATTAAATGAGGAAAGAGGCTGTTATGGAAACAAAGGCAATCAGTTGGTGACCAAAACTACACAGCCTCACTTTATAGTCTTCCAGCTGAAAGTAGCCCTTTGAGATAGGAAACAGTTTACATTCCAGGGAGCCGCCAAAGGAAAGGGCATTTTCAGCAGAGTGTACATGGAGAAGACACCAAAGATGGTATAACCTGTGCAAAGAATTTGAAGACAAGGAAGGTTTTGCCCACGAGGCTTGTGACTTAAATGGGGCACAGTTGATATGGAACAAGAACTGGGGATTGAGTTAGATTGGGGGACTTGTGAAACTACACTCAGGTGAAAGTAAATTCTGATAAATGCCTTAATTCTCTTGAATGCCTTGGTACTGAGGATATTGAGCTAAGTCAGGATAAGCAGTAAATAATAACACTTTCTTGGTCGAGATAAGAGACTAACTTGATGTTTAATTGGCAATAAAAGTAAAGAATGTTGCCTATATTATGCTGAATGCATGAGCATTCCATTTGAATTGTGTTCTTTTCTGTTTATTTGCAGAAACTGGTTAAATCTCACTCGCTGTTGCATAATCTTTACTTCTAGAATGGCAGCTTGGCAATATTCAGACAATCCCAAGCAGCACCTCATTCTTTGTTAAACTTTATTGGTCTTTTTGGGAAGAAGACTCAAAATTTTCAGGAAGTTTTATCATTAGTGAATGATGTGTAAGGAGTGTTGTGTGTATGTGGGTTTGATTGTGTCAGACATTGACCTAGGAGTTCATGAATCATTGTTAAATTTAGAATGAATTGGAACAGCTGAGAATCAGAACACATTGACTTTCACATAGTTCTTTTCTCATGTCTTTCTGTATACATGATGGTTCATCACAATAAATAGATACGGTGTTTCCTTAACATACTGCCCTTAACCGGATGTGGTTTTGTCTTTCTAAATGTTGCTTATAGTTCCATATTTGTCTGTAAAATGTTTTTGTTTGTTTGCTTCATTATTTGTTTTAAGTGAGGAACATATTTAACCTTGCTTCTACAATGTTGTCTCCTAATATCCCAGATAAGGAGCTTGGACAGAGACCTCGTGATTTTATACAAACTTGACTCATGGCTATCTGTTGTACAAATCAAGTGCTGTATAATGTAGTCCTAGTCTTAGAAAGGAAAAAAAAATCTGTAAAAAAAAAAAAAAAAAACAGAAGCAGGTGCAAACAACACATAACTAACTAACTCAGTCATTAATTTTTTAGTACAAATTAGCCTGAAATAATGGGAAGGAAAAAGGTTAAATATTGTGATGGCTTGGATGATCTGTCTGCAAAATGCATATGCTTAGTTATTAAATCCTCACAACTTACAATGTAACTGTACAGGGAAATGAGGTTTGGCTTGAAGATAAGAAGTTATGATAAGATGAAGTCATACTTGCAAGATTTAGAATTGGCATGTCTGGTGACCCATTAGGATGGATTACAACACAAGTTCACATAGGGAAGACCACTTAACACACCAGAGGAAGGTCTTCATGTATAAGCCAAAGACATATATGTCATAAGAAACAGTGCTTGCTGATGCCCTGACTGTAGATCTCCAGAAGGGCAAGGAAGCAGTTGTCTAGTGTGGGGTACTTGCTAACAGCAGCCTTGGAAAATGATACAATTATGCTTTATGTACTTCATTTCTGGAAGCATATATGGGCCAAAATACCTGCTTCCATTTCTTGATCAGTTGATATTGATGATGGTATTATTGCAAGTACAGTTAGGGAAAATTGGCTAAGTATCACTGATTCACATTACTGTTCTTGTTTTGCCTAGCAAAGACTAATCAATCACATGGTAGCATCCAGTTAGTGCTAGTAGACAGTCAGAGCATAATTCATGTGTTGTTTTTCTGCCTTTTACCTTTTCAGAAAGATGCTCTCATCTCTGCAAAAGGTAAGAACTATTAAAGAGGCAACATTGAAAATCTATGAATACAAAATTTATTAAATTTTTAGCCCAAATATCAACATGTATTGGTCATGTTCAAGCAATGGATTGATGATATTTTCTGTTGTTTGTTGGACTGAGTGATTAACTCTATATTGGGGTATTCGACCAATAGCATAAATAAAAGGGCACAGGACTGAGAAGATGCTTGTCAGGTAAAAACATTTGTCTGCAAACCTTAACTTGGGGACCCAAGTTAATACCGGAAACCAATACCACGAGAGGAGAGCAGGTTGTTTCTTGTCTTCCACAATATGAACAGTCTGTATAGCACTTGCTCTGTGCACGTGCAAGCAAAAAATATTCTTTTAGAAGCAGGAGGATGTAAACATGTGAATATAAAGAAATAAATGAAAAAAGAGTATATGACATGAATATATGCACATGTATTATGAGTTACCAGGATTTAATTGTGTAAAAAAGTAGGCTGTGGAATTTGATTAATATTGTTTAAAAGATTTATTTCAAACAGAAAAATACTTCAGAACAAAATCTAGGGTCATTTGAAAATAGAAATATTTTTGTTACCTTTAATATACAAAAGAAGTAAATATAACGAGAAGAATTTATATCAGTCATCTCAGGTAATTTTAAAAACCGGTCGCCTGCTTATTGTTATTTTAGATTATTTAAGAAATTTAGCAGTTGTCAGGATTTGAAATAAGAGCATCTTTAAGAAGGTGCAATTGAGAACTGACAAAGCAAAGAAGAGCTGTTTCTTGTTGTGAAACATTGTGAACTTACACTCTTTTATGAGCTAATTGCTTGGAATGCAGCTGAAGTGCATCTGCACTGACTGAACCCCATATCATATATTGCCATCAAGATGAATCCAAATATTTTTCTGTAGTTGGCATTAAGTCTTTGGAATTGGCAGTCTTATATTATTTTTTTACCTCCTTGGAACTGTATAATCTGTATTTTCTCACATCTTTTACCATATTGCCAATTACTCGGGTTTTTCAGATTGTACTCTGACAGGATCTTTTCATTTCAAGAATCCTAGTTTATTTCATACTATTAAACTTCCCTCCTGTGGACTGTCTCAATGCAGAGTCTACCCATCAAAAGAATGATAAATCTCAACCAACTGAATATTTTGGTGCCACCAGTAGAGTTCAGATTTCCTGAAGATGGCACTGTTTAGGGGACCATTAAGTCGCTGATTGACAAGTGTAATTCCTTTGATCTCCAAATTGTTATACAGTGTCATTGAGTTTATGGATATCTACTAATTTGAAAATTATAAAGGGAAGACACAGTCTTTACTATCATATTCACATTCCACACATTTTTATCAAGTAGCAGCATATGAGTGTGAAAATGAACCTGGTTGAAAATAATAAATTAGGTTAAATTGACTGTGAAATATAAACTTTATGGAAATTTAAAACCCTTCTAAATGATTACAATCCTCAATTTGAGACTCATTGAATATTGTTTTCTTCTGAGTGCAAATTAATTTTATTGGCCATAACAATAACATGTTGTTTTGCTTCTAGTCTCCTCAAATTGATGGTTTTCTCCACATTTGGTATGGTCTATTTACCTACTTTTATAGTTTTAATTAGGTAATTATACCACAATCAATACCAAAGTGATATCAACACAGCAGAATTGCAAACAAATTTCAAAACAAGTAAATTTTGTTGTTCCTGGAAATTTTTCATTAAATGCTCATCAAAAACCTCACTAGAATCTGCCTCCCAACTGACTTGGAACTTGTAAAAGCAAATTTAGCAGAAGAATTAAAAGCTTTCTTAGTTTATTGAATAAAATTATGGCAATATTAAGTCATTTGAGGACACACTATTTCTATTTCATCTCTTATTCATCTGT
This sequence comes from Alexandromys fortis, assembly GCF_014885135.2. NCBI lineage: Eukaryota > Metazoa > Chordata > Mammalia > Rodentia > Cricetidae > Alexandromys > Alexandromys fortis. Next base: position 9,662,863 of record NW_026067896.1, read on the forward strand.
GATTTCTTCTGCATGTCTGCATTAGTGCTATAACCTGTTTCACAATTACTGTGTGTGTGTGTGTGTGTGTGTGTGTGTGTGTGTTATGTCCATCCATGTCTTCTTGTTTTGAGGCTAGACATTGATACTGCTAGTCTTCCTCAATGTTTCTTCACTGTATGTTTTTGAGATCTCTTTCCTTTATAATTAATTAATTTTTTAAAAGAAGTCATCTTTTCTCATTTTACATGCCAACCCCATTCCCCACTCCTTTCTGTATCCCGCTCCCTCCACCTTCCCCCAATCCCCCCATCCAAATTTCAGAGAGGGTAAGTCTTCCATGGGAAGTCACCAAATTCTAGCACATTGCTTTGATACAGGACCAAGGCCCTACCCATTATACGTAGGCTGAACAAGGTATCCCTCCAAAAGGAATGGGTTCTTAACCCCTTGACTCATATTATTGTTCCTCCCTCTCTTTGATTGGACTTTGGGAGCTCAGCCCTAGTACTCTGCTGTGGATCTCTGAATCTGCTTCCATCAGTTGCTGGATATAGGATCTATGATTACATTTAAGATAATCAACAATCTAACTACAGGGCAAGGCTATTTCAGGAATCCTCTTCACAATTGCTAGGATTAGACTTGTGGAATCCTGGGAAATTTTCTAGTGCCTGGTTTCTTGTTAGTCCCATAATGACTTTCTCAACCAACACATCTCTTTCGTTGTTCTCTGTCTCTGTTCTTCCCATTTCTAATATCTTCAAGTTTTCTTCCCTGCGCCCCTTCTGCCTTCAGTTCTCTCCCACACACACACACACTCCCAAATTTCTCAGGAGATCTCACTTATAAGTGGATCTTGGACATAAAGCATAGGATAACAAGAGTATTGTCCACGACCCAAGAGAAGCTAGGTAACAAGGAGAAATGTAAGAGGATCATACATAGATTCCCCCGAGATCGGATCTCTTAAAGACCGCAAAGTTCTCCAACTTAGAACAGCTGGCTAACAAGGCCAGGAGTTTCCCTGTCCGAAGTAGGGACAGTTCAGAAATTGTAGACTCTTTCTACATCTCAATTCTTCTACATGGGTGCTAAGGTCTTCATGCCTATGTGGCAAACACATTACCGATTGTGCCATCTCCCAATGTCCCTTTAAAGAATAACATGGTACTGAAGATATAGCAAAATCTTAGAGTGCTCTTCTAGTATACATAATGCTCTGGCTTCTGTAGCCTCAAACACTCCAAGAGCAGTAATAAAAATAATGAAAGATACACATTGTAAATCTTATATTCAGTTCTTAAGATGAAAATAAGTAAAGAAACAGCCTTTACAATTTTAAGCCATTTACTTTATGAAACATCTAATAATTAATTTTATTTCTCTGAAAGTGATATATTTTAAAACTAGTAAAGGATTTTTTTTAATTATTTGTTTTTATTGTATGTGCATTGGTGCTTTGGCTGCAGGTATGTTTGTGTGAAGGTGGCAGATTTTGGACTTATAGACAGTCGTGACCTCCCACGTGGGTGCTTGGATTGGAACCTTGGTCCGCTGGAAAAACAGCCAGTGCTATAAACCACCGAGCCATTTCTCTAGTCCCTGCTAATCAAGTCTTAAAATAGTCATCTTTAAAACACAAAATGTACTTGGAAGGTAATCATAAGCAAGATAGTTTTCCTTTCCCTCCTGCTAGGAGGCCAGAAGAGTTATCTTGATGCGGTGTGTTTGGTATTTCTTTTCTTTCAAATGAAATGGATTATTGTATATAGATAGTGGCACCAATTAGCAAATCAGGATGAATTGTTGAAATAAGTCATCTTAGATGAGGGACCCTTGTAATTTACATAGAGCACACCAAATCTAGAGCTTACCACTTGGTTTAGTGTGCTTGTGTCTTCTCAACTTAATTATAAACTCTTACAAATAAAAAAACAAACAAACAAACAACAGCAAAGTTAAAATATGCCAAGCAATTGACCACATCAAAGAATGAGATACCTTTCTGGCATTGCTGTCTTTCAGCAACTCACCTATGAGACATCTTAATCTTACATAATATCTCACATAGAAATAAAGAACATTAGTCTCTCCTGCTTTAGAAGACTGTTTTTAATCATGTTTCTTCCAAAAAGAAAAAAAGAAAATTGCTGCCTTGGATTTGCAATTAGAAATGAGCAAAAAAGTCATGGAATCAAACAATAAATTTAAATATTTTGTAAATAATATATTGTGTGCTTTTTGCAGTTATGAGCTTCAGATGAATAATCAGTACAAAAAATGCATTTCAAAATACAACTCCTAAATGTGACTCGCAACCGTCCTCCTTTTAGTGCTAATATTGAATAGTTCCGAATGGTTTCTAAGCTTTGTATTATTTCTGTTTAGTTAAGGGGTGTTAATTTCAGAAACTAATTCCTGACCTTAAGTTCAAACTTTTGGGCTGGCCACTTAATAATGGCAAAAAGATCTTAGTTGTTCATTCAGCTATAATATATTACTGGGTGCATATAGTTGGGAGTTCTTTATATTTCTAGATTAGTATTTGCATGTTTTTTAAGTTTAGAAATTGATATTTGCAATTCTTATTTTATCTAAATGTGTAATTTCAAGGACAAATTGACATTGGAAAATCCAGTATTGTGTAAAATACTAAAAATTTCAAGTATAAGCAACTTTTAGCATGTTTATATTTTGTAAACTTCTTTTAATTATATTGCACTTGTCTGCAGAGTGTATTTACATAGAGATAAAATATCATTGTTGAACCTTTATTAAGTATTTCATATATCATTGGGAAAGAAAAGTAATTTTTCCATAATTTCAGCAATTTTCCTACTAACAGGATAAAAGTCCTTGTATTTAATCTTTTAAAAATGTCATTTATTGATTGGTATGTATATTCTTCTATTACAGTCAAGTTTATTCTATACCTGAGTATTTCTGGAGGATTCTTGAGATATATTTTATATTTTTAGTTCATCTCCCTCATATAAAAATGAGATTTTATGTCTACTTTTTTTCATTTTTTGCACCATGAAATAAGTTAATAATCTTCATTTAATAAACAAATTCCCTGATAATTTACTAATGATCATTAAATGTACGATTCCTTAGTTGTGTAAGAAGACTATGAGTTAACTATATGATAGTTTAAGTTACCTGTAGAATATCAGAGTTTACATATAGAATCAAAGGAGATCATATTTTATTGATTTATGTGAAATATATAGATTATCTTAGTAAATAAATAATAAAATGTAAAGGCAGTTAACTAAGAATGCAGAGGAGAGATTCTGCAGCATGAGAAAATTCAACAAAGATTTTGGATAAAGGAAAATCCAATAGTCAATAAGAAGAGGCACAGGAAACTTGTGTTCCTTAGGGTTTCTATTGCTGTGACAATATAACCGTGCGACACCATAACCGTGATACCTCTAATAAGGACATATATAATTGGCGCTGGCTTACAGTTCACAGGTTTGGTCCATTACACTCATGGCAGGAAGCATGCAGGCAGACATGGTATTGGGAAGATAGCTAAGTGTTTTCCTTCTGGACAGACAGACAAAGAGACGCTGGGACTGGCTAGAGCCTCTGAAACCTTATAGTCCACCCCTAGAGACATACAAGACCGTACCTACTCCAACAAAACCATATCTCCTAATAGTGCCCCGCCCTATGGGAACTAAGTATAGGGATATTTTTATTCAAACCACCACATTCTACTCTCTCTCCCCATAGGCTTATGTCCATACCATAGCCCTACTTAAAAGTCCCCATACTCTATCACAGTATCAGCACTGTTTAAATGTCAAAATTCAATGTCTCTTCTGAGAATGATGCAATCTCTTACATGCAATCCCCTGTGAAATCAAAACGTAAAAAAATAACCACATACTTCCAACATACAAGAGTACATAATATAAATGACACTTTCAAAACGGAAGAAGTGCAACAAATGAGGAAATACTACACCAAAACAAGACTGAAAACCAGCTAGGAAAATTCTAAAATTTGCATGTCCATGTTTGATGTCAAATCACTTTTCAGATCTCCAGATCCTTCAGGTTTTTTTTTTTTTTTTTTTTTTTTTTGACTGAAACACACTTCTTTCTCTTGGTCTGGTTCCACATCCTGCTAGCAGCCTTCTTTGACAGGCATCCCATGACTGTGGCACTCCAACATTTTGGAGTCTCTGAGGCAATCCAGACTTCACCTTCACAGCTTTACATGATGGCCTTTCTGAGTCTCTGGGTCTCAATTCAAGGAAAACCCTGCCACACATGCAGGGCCTCGGTGGCTTTTCTAAGTCGTGGGGAGATATTCAATAACCTCATTCTTGTATCCTCGCCTCTAAAGGCAGAAACACATGGTCAAAACTGCCAAGTTCTATAGCTTTCAGCGACTGGAACAAGGCAGTCGTGTTCAAACACATCTCCACCAGCATTCTTGTTTTGATGGTTTCCTTCTTTGCCTAAGCTTTGTTGTCCTTGAATTCAGTTTGTAGACCAGGCAGGCCTTATACTCTGAAATCTCCAAGGCTCTGCCTTCTCATATCTTGGATTAAACGTGTGCATCTAAGCTTGTCTTTAATTTCCTTTCATGTTTCTTTTTTTCAATTTTTCTTTTATCGATTTCATTGAATTATACATTTTTCTCTGCTCCCCCTCCCTGCCCTTCACGTGCCTTTAATTCTTTTTCTCAAGTTAGAAGCTTAGCTGGGTGCTATTGTGCTCTGAGGTTTTTCCTTAAATCAGTTTACACTTTCTGGTGATCTTTTTTTCTCATATAAGTGTGCAATTTGTACATTTGCTTGCTCAACTTGCTCCATTTTATTATAGATTTGCTTAAGACTGGCCACTATTAGCTATACAACACAGCCAATGGCAAGGTGTTTGACACTGGCCCCTCCCAGTGTTGTTAATCATAACCCTTCAATTCAACCTCAGCCAGATTTTCTTGGACTATAGCAGAAATCTGTCACATTCTTCACCAAAATATTGTAAGACTTATCTCTAGGATACATATTAATATTCTTTCTCTCTAAACAGTCTTGGGCCAGGCTCTCTTAGTTCAAATCACCCTCATCACCACCACTGGCTTCTATTTTCATTTTTACCACCACAAAACTCAATATGAAAATTGTATATGGCAAGCAAAAATCTTCACAACAAAAATAAAGAACCCTGCTGTACTGGCTTTTACATCCACACTTTTAAGATTTGAAAAGCTGAGCCAGGAATATTTTCATGAGCTCAAGTTTATATTGCACAAAGTTGTAAGTTTTAGGATAACCCAAGTTATACAAGAAACTGATTCTCAAAAAAGTAAAAAAAAGAGATATAATGTTTTATTTTAGGAAAAACTTTAGTGTAACTATGAAAATACAATTACTATCAGAAATTACAAGGTGTATGTGATCATCACAAAAATATTGAATTCACACAATACCATCTCACTATTTGTACACTGAGCACCACCAATCCTGAGCTCTAGAGACCAGGATAATTAACTTCATTTTGTCACCATACTCCCAAATTCTACTGTCTGGCAATGTTTTATGGGTAATAGAAAAGAAACATAAGGAGAAATTTAGTGTTCCAGGATCCCAGCTCCCAGTTTGCATAGTTAAAGAACAAGAAGTAACTATTCACCACACCACTTTATTAACTTCATGCACTGGTGAATTGCTTTAAATAACAGCCTGAAATTTGGAGTTTGGAGACTGACACATTGCTACGGGAGCTCCTTACACTCCTTCAGCCAATGGCCTTTAAGATACCAGCCCCCTCGGGCGTGGTCTTTTTGGCTTGGAAAAAAAAAAACAAAACAAAACAAAAACAGTGGTAGCTGTGGGCTCTCTGTCTTGCTTTTGACTCTGCTGTCGATTAGGACTACTAGACTCTTTTCCTGGTCATGCAGGGGGCTGTTGTCTACGACGATGATCTGTAAGTTTTTCCCTTTAAATAAAAACCCCTTTTATTAATCATAATTCCAAACTGGTGTGGGATTGTTTTGTGACTTACTCCTTGTGTCTCTGGAAGCAAATTCTTTATCAAAAACGCTCTCTGATTTTGGATTTATCTAACGCAAGAAAGTAATTTATTTGTAATACTGACCAGCACTCCTTTAATGCCACAATACATGTAGACCACGGCAAAACTCTCTTAGGCATATGTTTTGGTCATCTGCTCCAGTGTATGAAAGTAAAGTGGTCATAAACCAGTGGCAGTGGCAGAAGGTCTACGTTTAGATGATGAGGCAGGAAAAAAACATCTCTGTATTTCTCAACACTTCAAATACTCAATATTTAGTAAGCAGAGTGCTGGGAATAATATTTATTTGCTGAACATGGGCTAAGATAAATTACTTTCATAAGAGAGAATAAATATAGCGTTTGAGTGATAGAACAAGAATTGTTACTGACTGTGAATCAGAACAATTTAACAAATAGTTAAGCATAAGTATACTGCTATACTGGAGAAGTCCATTAGCTCTTGTTGGGTCTATGTGTTCATTAAAAAGAACATGGTGTGTGACACACATTTCCTGTGGAGATACAACACACATGCCTACTCATCCCACATGAGGATTCCACGGCACACCAAAAGTACAACCAAAGCCCAACTTAGTGAACCAATGATTAAGGAAGGAGTGAGGGTGAGGGCTAAGAGGAGCAGAAATGACTCAAAGACAGCCGCACCACCAAAGTCCACTCCAGCATGAGCAATAGTTCACAAAGCTGGGATCCTGCAGCATACCGCACAGCCGGCACACAGCTCAACGTGTTGGAGAGCGTTCTTTTTAGATGACTCAGTGGTTCTAAACCTCTTCCAGGGAGCTCAAGTGGTTTCTGCTTCTTCAAGGCAGCTGGTCTGATTTTGGAGGCTTCTTGGTGCTTTTCTCCTCTGAGAGTCTTTGCCGCCAAGTTTGCCTGAGAGCCTTCTTGGCAGCCCAGCTTACTCTGTTAGAGTGAGTCTAGGCTTCTATTGTTACTATACTTTTGCTGAGAGAGGCATAGTGAATCTGGTAAGTTTCAGAGATTCCTGAAGAATTTTTTACTTTTTTTTCTTACTGAACTTTCTATAGTATATAATGTTTTAATCCATTAGAAAAATGTTATATGGCAATCTATCCCTTGCTCAGGCTCTTGCATTCTTCCTGGTCCCTCTTCTACAGTTCTCTCTGAGCCCTGGAGGGGGTGACTACAGGTGTGCATTATTGCTAACAAATAAACCTCCCTGCCACAATAACAGTCACTGACTCGGGATCTTTACCATTTGTCATGCATTAAGGCTGAAAACAACAGTGAGCTATGGGAATAAACACAAATATTTAGAGGGCAGTTCGCCAAGTGCATTACACCCATTTGGCAAAACAATAGAAATTGCTTCCCACTGAGACCTATGACCCCCCCCCCCCTTCCATAGGTCTGGCTTACAGTACCAGACTTGAACTCTCTCTTCTGGGGCACGCCTTAGAGCCCATCAGAAGGCTGTTGGTCTTACTGACAGGTAAACCATGTGGGCATTTCCTAATAGCACGTTGGTATTTTAGCATATGGTTTCCATAGCCAAGCAGAAATGTTGAGTTCTCTATCAGCAGCCCACAAGGTCTGCTCAGACTCTAAGAAATGATGGGGTTTTGGGGTTCGCACATTAATTTTGTATGCCCTGCAGTCAAAATGTGCAGTGTCTTCAGCAATAGGATCTTACTGTCTAGTTCTGGCATACAACCAATAGCAGTGGAAATAGCCTTTGTGGTTTATGGAACCCCGGGTAATTTTTTGATTAGGAAAATACCCTACTGCTGCCACTGGGGCTTTCATTCAATAACATTATGGCCCCTGAAAGTGTCTTTTTCTAGTCACGTAGAGGGCCGTTTTTACTTAAGCAGTCTGATTGTGACTTTAGTATGACTACAGATACAAATTCTTCTTTGGTGTGCCTACTACTACCATCTATGTATAGGCATATACATGGGTGGGTGGTATCCCTTTCAGTACATCATTTCATTTCAAAGTTATCTCAATTACTTGGGGATTCTCTGTGGCTTTAAAGGAACCTATTTCTAGGAGACCTGCATGGTATTGTTGAGTGAGCTTGTAGGCACCACACCTCATTATGGTAAGTATGCATATCACCTGTGCAGAGTTTGATTCTGTGTTACACCAGAAAGAGGTTTAGCCAGAAGGCCTTCCATCCAGCCCTTTATTGAGTAGCCTATTTTATTTTTGAGTAAACTAATTTTATAATCACAGAGGTAGAACAAGTTTTGAATTCAACCTGTTGGCAACACTTTAATACTGCCCACAGTAGTTTTTCCAACACAGTGTGATGAGTGCCTATTCTGTCCTATGACTGAGACCAAAACCCCATTAAAAGCATTTATTGAGGTTGCTGTTCCCTTAGCCACCAGCTACAGCCTTCTGAACTCTGAGTGACTTCAAACAGGAAGGGACCCGGGAGTAGTAAAGCACACAGCTGTTTGGTCTGTTCCAAAGCCTCTTGAGCCTTTTGGTCCCAATCCCACTACCACTCATTATCAAGTTACCCAAAGGACAGACAACTTAGACATGACGGGGTGTAAAAATCAACCTGTGCCCCGAGTCCAAAGAGTGCCTGTGGTTCCACATATTTATAAGTACAGTCCATTGTATGATTTTGTCAGCAAAATTATCAGGAATTTAACATTCTACCAGACCATAGTACCACTAGAATTTTACAGCTGTGCCTGGTCCTTGGACCTTGTGCAGACTGATTTCCCATCCTCCTTCCTTTAGATTCACTTGTGTATTTCTTTTTTTTAAATTCATATTTCTGTTTATCTTATTAAGAATCCATGAATTAAGTAAACTTTCTTTTCTATGGTTTTGCATAATACAGTACGTTTGAATTTCTGTGTTCTAATTATTTATCTCTAGTTTGATTATCACCATTGATAAAAGTACATCTAATTAATTATTTTTATTATTATTATCTTTAATTCCATTTGTTTTTGACATTATATAATATAGTCATATTATTTCAATTCTTAAGTAGCTCTACAAATCTGCACAGCACTCAGAGGTCAGCATTATGTCTGTATAACCGAACCTTTTTTCAGAAGACTGACAGTGCTAGGCAACATTCTGAAACACTCTTCCATGACAAAACTGGAGGTTATTGATCTTTAAAATGTTTGCTTCTAAGCCTTTAATTTTTTAAAGGTATCTTCATATTCATGTTGTAGACGGCATTTGTTAAGCAGGCATTCCACTCCATATCATATAGATAAAGACTTCTGTCCTGAAATAGCTTCTACAAAAACTCCTAATCCTGATGGCTCAGACACAGTGGCATGTCTCACTGTCCATAGCAAAACCATGCAATCTCTGTCACAGCACAAAGTCACACTGACACACTCCATAAAGGAAGGGAATTTCCTCCATGGAAGGTCCCCATCTCAGGCTTCTCAGTCTCGTGCCTTGATGCCTACAGTCAGGATCTGTCAATCATTTTTCCCCAACTAATCATTGATCCTGTCCGGTACCCATTTGGGTGCCAATTATATTGCATGACATAACTTTTCCTTGAGAGAGGCAACACACAGGGCTACTCATACCAGATAGAGATCCAACAACAGACCAGTAAATGTGCAATTTGTTGAACCAATGAGTTATATTGGGATTGCTTACAGAAATATGCTTTAGATTACCTACAGGAGCAGAAATGATACTAAAACAACTGTGCCACTAAAGCCCACCTAACATGTGTAACAGTTTGTGAAGCTTGGAACCGACAGCACAGTGCCTAACCTTCAGGCAGATCCACAGGTTGGAGGATGTCTTATCCAATTGACTCTGGTCTAAAGCGCTTTCGGGCAGCTCAGGTGGTTTCAGTCTTTGCCAGGCAGCTGGTCTGGATTGGTAGGCTTCATAGCAGCTCAGTTTCTTGCATCCAAGAGGAATAATCACCTTTTATTGCTTGTGGACAAGGAGGAGCCTAGTGAATCTGGTCAGTTTCTTGGACTTTGAAAGCAATTTTGAATTGCTTAGACTGCTGATAAGGAGCTTGCTGCACGATGGGATGTTTTCATCTCGGTGGAAACTGTCACAAAAAAGAAGGCATCAGTACTGGAAGTGAACCAATAATATTTTGAGACAAAACAAATTAAAGTCACTAAAAAATAAAGTATCCTGTTGAGGCAAATGAACTGCTCCTTACCAAACCATATCATATAAATGTTCAATATGATGTGAGAAAATAAAAATGTTATAAGAAACAAAAGGATAAATGAAGAGGATTCAATTATAGAGTCTTCAAAAACTGGCTAATATATTATGTTCTAAAATATAACTCTCAGGATGAGGGAATGGACGACAACTGGGAATTAGTAAGCGAGGTTCTTATAGTATGTTAGCATGTGAGTTAGTACCCCAAGCCATGTTTACAGACCTATTCATATTTTCACATTGTGGTCAGTTCTGCATTCTAATGTTTACAATTTAGTAATGAATATGCATAGATATCCAATCTAAATAAGCATATCACAATATGATTTAATTGTATTAAAATATTTGTAAACAAGACATTGAAAACTGAATATTTCTGAAGTTATATTTATTAATCCCCATTTTCCTACATATATTTTATTTTATGTTCCTCTGCACTTTTAAAAGACAGTTTAACGTTCTTTATAATGGATGATTTCACTCTTTTTCTCTCCAATTCTAAATCAATTCTACATGGTGAATCCTTGCATTTCTATTTCTGTGTACTTGTGAAATTGAAACCACTCCATGCAAATTAATGGATCAAAAACCATGTAATTTGGATATATTTTACCAACAAACTGGCATAGAAGCAGTTTCTGTTACTGCACACCACAGCAAGACTTAATAAGCAAAAGACATGAACAAATGCCAATACTGATGTATCTCATTGAATGATAAAAAATAAATCAAAGATTTTGTTCTTTTTGTGAATATCAAGAACACACACTTCTTATATTATTATTAAGAATCTGCAATACACAATGTCCTTCTATGGTCAGTTTCTCTAATTTGTAAATTTCATAAACAGTGACTATAACTGCTCTATCATTTTTAAAGATTTTAGGCTGCCTTCTTCTCCTTCTCTTTCTCCTTTTAATTCCGCTTCCTCTTTCTCTTCCTCTTCCCTTTCTTTGTCTATTGTCTCGAGGTTTCAAGATGAGTTAAAGATGTTTGCTGGAACTCAAGGTTGGAGTCCTATATTTGTTTACCTGAGGTTACTCTTTGAATTACTCCAAATAGATATATGATTAATTAGATTTACTTTCCAAAGTAATATCCAACACTGAGCAGTATCAACATTTTTACTTTCACACAGAACTGGGTTTGTGTGTGTGTGTGTATGTGTGTGTGTGTGTGTGTGTGTGTGTGACCAAGTGCCATGTCTATGTCTGACTAGAAGCTTTCTTCTTTAATACTTTCTGAAAGGATTACTGCAGCTTACTTGGCAACTCTTCTGTGATGAAACTGAAACAGTTGTTAGAATTATTATAATTTCAAATTATGTTTTAATTAGTATGCTTACCTTGTTTCTTCTGTCTCTAATAGAGAGATTCAGTATCCTAGGTCATTACTCTCTAACTAGGATTTCTGAACATTAGAATACATTTATTTAATAATAATTTCCTAAATATTTGTAATAATTTGTACCTTTGTATCTTATTCTATTTAGTTATGTTTACAGGGAAAAATGAATCATGAAAATTGATTCATAAAGTACTAAATACAAGCCCAATAGAACAATCCTTCAAATTTCTTGAAATACATTACTCAAGAACCAAAAAAAGGAATAGAAGACACATACAATATTACTTTACAATATATCAAACTGAAAAAACATGGTAAATATTTCAACAGTATGAAAGTATGCATTTCAACTAGACATATTCTAATAAAAATCTCCACTACCTTCATCATATGTATATTTATACTACAGGGGAAGGGAGTTTTATTACAGAACAGTGTGAGGCATGATGATATATAATCGCTTTATTATCTTCAATGTTCAATAGTGTGCAATTATCATTGCTCTCTTGTTTACAAATTTTTGATGTAGAAATAATATTGAAAACAAAATCAACAGGGAAAGCTGACAAACGAATATTTAGTTTACAAACTTCATAGTAATTATAGAAAAGAAAGGTAAGCAACAATGAAATTCCACATCAAAGCTACCACATTAGCCACAATGAGAAAGCCAAGTAATTACCACATCAAAGATTTAGGAAGCAGGACAGCAGGAGTCTTCCTGATTACTGAAGGATGTGGGAGTTTAAAGAGCTACTCAGAGAAAAGAGTTTGGAAAATTAAATGTGAATGACTTATGGCAAGCAAACATTTCCCTAAATGTATATATCATGAAAAATTATTTCTTATTTTCATAATGGACATATATAACATTAATATTTTCATAATGGAAATATGGTTCATATGTGTGCATATATATATATATATATATATATATATATATATATATATATATATATATATGATTCCTTTAAGCTGGAAGCAAATTGCCTGTGTGCATACTGGAGTAAAGTTAAGTAAGGGTTAGAAAATAACAACAACCACTTACTAAGGACTTGCCAGCAATCTAAGTTATATTAAACGATTCTTAAATGTTTAAGATGAATCTGCATCTATCTGTTTTTTCCATTGTTTTATGATAGGTAGAGGACAGGTGGGAAACCCAAGAGTTCAAGTAACTTGTGTCTGTAGGTGAAGAGCAAGCAGAATTCCTTCTGCTGTAATGGCTCCAGTCTGTTCTTTTCTAAAATTTCCAACTGTGTGGGTGAGGCCCCGCCATTTTATAGAAGACAAGCTGCTTTCTTCAGTCTCCTGGGTTAAATGTTAATTGTGTATTTAAAAATATTTTACAGCAAAATCAATCCTGGTATTCAAACAAGTATCTGTGTACTGTGTTGGAGCTAAGGTGATATATAGAATTAATAATCAGAGAGATGTCAAAGGGAAATATTTGTGCTTTAAACCTGAAATAAATAAAACGTGTGACTCTGTGAAGCTTCTTTAAAAATATTCCCATTTTAAAAGCAAGCACATGTAAATATTAAAATACAAACAAATACATGTTCTTCATTTTGAGTAAAAAGAAAGAAAAGTAATCAGTATCCAGAACTTTAGGTCCAGAATTAATGTGTCAAAATTCATTATTCTAGACCACACATAGACTTGAAATTAAAAATACATAGTAGAATGAGAACAAAATAATAGTGGAAACATAAGTACACATATGTGAATAATTTTAATCCAGTATTTATAAGAAAAATGGAAATACAATTGACTGGGTTATTCTTGGTGATGGAACCCCCATTGAAGCCATGTCTCTTCCCTTGTTTATTGTGCCTCAATTCATTTTCTATCCCACTCTGTCATCCTGCATTTATCATCCCTCATTTCTTTCTCCCACGTTCTCACTGATAAGAGGTGATTTCAAAATTTCTACATCATTTTTTTTCCTGTTAATCCCCATCCATCCTACTCTAATATAAAATTTGGCCATTACTTATGCCTCTCCCCTGAGTCAGTTTTCATAAGCCTCACCTAATGTCTGCGCTGCCATGCTTAACATGGTTTAGTGGAGCCATTTATATTGTATCTTCTGATAAAGAAATTTTTGTGTTGTAAACACAAATTAGCTCAAATGTCATCAAACTGATGATTGTAGACAGAAGTTGAATACTCAAAGGTTCTCAGACCCAATCATGAATGTAATTTCCTTTAGTCGCTGTCCTCAAAGCTCACTGAAGGAATGAAAAAAAAAATCTGTACCTTAACCAAAGTCTCCAAAGGTCATGGTTGTGCTTTAGGCAGAAAATATCCATTTAAGTTCTAAATAAGTAAGATGAAGGATCAAAGATGATAGAACATTGAATTATTTCTAATTTTTTCCCAATAGACTCAATTGTACTTTAATTCTGGATGACATGAATTCAAGAGACTGATAGAAAGGGATAGGAGACAGAGAAACACAAATTTTGAGGTAAATTGAGTTGGTAATCCAATACCAAATATCCCTGAAAACATACATACAGGTGGCATTATATATACACTAAGCAGTTTGTACTTATGTGTTTATGAATACATACAAATAAATATCTAAATTTATATGGTATATATATATTTCAAAATAACTGTATCTATTTGATATATATATCCCTATATATTTACATATAGGAACATTTATCTGAATGTTTATGTGTGTGCTCGCGTATGTGTGACAATTATTGAAAAAGAGACCGTGAATTTGGAGGATCTTGAAAAGGAGACTATGGAAGGAATTTTTGGAGGTAGGCTAGGGAGGAAAACTATATGGTTATATTTATTACAAAAACTAAAAAGTATTGAAAACAATAAAAATATTGTTTCCCTCACTTAAGAAAATTAAGTATATTTCTAAAAACATATTTAAATGGTTTTAAAATTTATCTTTTTCATTGCTTTAAAAACATCTTTTCTTCTTTCCACTTTGTTTTGTTTCATATCTTGTTGTATTGTTTTTCTGTTGTGCTCCAAATCACTTGCATTCCTGTAATGGTTGTTCAGTATTTCTACACATTAACAGAAAGTAACAACTTGGAGATGTGAGACCCTCATTCATTTAAGAGTCATCTTAGCCTGGCGATGGTGGCGCACGCCTTTAATCCCAGCACTCAGGAGGCAGAGGCAGGCGGATCTCTGTGAGTTCAAGACCAGCCTGGTCTACAGAGCTAATTCCAGGACAGGCTCCAAAGCCACAGATAAACCCTGTCTCGAAAAAAA
>NW_026067896.1:9678148-9785594 GCF_014885135.2 Alexandromys fortis
AGAGAGAGAGAGAGAGAAAGAGAAAGAGAAAGAGAAAGAGAAAGAGAAAGAGAAAGAGAAAGAGAAAGAGAAAGAGAAAGAGAAAGAGAAAGAGAAAGAGAAAGAGAAAGAGAGATGGGAGGTGGGCAAGGCCCATCTTTTATTAAAGGGAATGTAGCAAATATGCCCAAGAGGGGCTCTTAGTGGCTGCAGTTGAGGACATACCTTGTCAGGACCCTAAGGGCAGGCCTCTACAGATGCCTAAATACTAACAGGTGCCACATTCCCTTATTCTTCAGTTGGCTATCTTCCTGTATAATTTGGAGATTTTTTCAATCACCTGGGAGCAATCTCTGTTTCTTGACAATCAACTCTGACTAGAGGATGTAATTTAGAAAGCCTTAGAACTAAAACAGGCAGCCACAGAGCAGATGCTGTTTCTAAGTCAAGCTGATGCAGGAGGTTCACAGTACCATTCTCAGAGATAACCCATCAGCAAGGAGCTCTGTTGTTCAGAGTTGGGCCTCTGAAATCAATGGGCATGACTGAAAAACGATACACTGTTTCAACCGTTCTGACCTAGAACATAACATTTGATCTTGTGTTGAAATAGGTTCATGATATTTCCTCAAGAGAGAGAGAGAGAGAGAGAGAGAGAGAGAGAGAGAGAGAGAGAGAGAGAGAGAGAGAGAGAGCGACCGCTTGGGAAATAAGATGCAATACATATATTTCTTAATTTTAATAAAGCTTAGTTCAATTACTATAGCCTAGAAAGGGTTCATAGTGGAACACTACCAAAAGTCATTCCTTCATATCCTAGAGCACATCCTCATCCTGCATCTTACACTGTTGACTGGGAATGCAATTAACTTTCATATAAATTTGGAAGTGTAATTTACCTAATGTCAATTAAGGATGTGATAAAATAACTTGTTAATTGCTTTAATTCCTTCTAAATTATGTTTTACAATGGTAAAAATCTTTGGCTTCCTTCCATAGAACATTTTCCCTTCTTCTACCATAGAGTGTAGCAGAGATGTGAGATGCATGTGTTAAATGATTAAATGCAGATCCCAGAGCTTGCACTGCACAGATCTGAGATTTTATGGGGAGAGATAAAAGTAAGAAATGTAACATAGGCTTTAACAAAAGTAGATAGAGTTGAGCTTTGAATTCCAGAGATTTCCTGTGGAACTTAAGTCATGGATAAAGTCTTCAATAATGAGGAAGATTTTCGAAGGCAATAAAAGTTTGAAAAGTTGTTAGAAGGTTGAAAGCAGGATAGAGGTGACGGAATTACATAAAGGCAGAGCTTAGGAACCTGACTTTGCATTATAGGCTTTAGAAATGCGCTGAAATAGATTAAGCAGCTGAAATACTCAACCATCTATTTAAGAGTCAATATTCGAAGTTAATAGATTCTCTGGATTTTAAGAATGCATATCCACAGTATTTAAACATAAACAGAAATTTGCTTACTTAATTTTTTGGATGACAGACTACAATGAAAAGAACCGCATACAGCGGATAAGATCCAATAACCTTAAATTAGAAAACATCATCATGCTTAGAACTTAATATGAATGAAATTTTGGTAAACACAATTAAAGCCTGTTGAAATTTAAGACATCTTAGTGAGAAAAGATTACGTTCTCAGTGGACTATGTTAGAAAGACAAAATTTCGGCATTTTCAGGCATAATTGTATACTATTTAATTAGAAGCAATGATTTTCTAGGAAAAAGAAAACAAACACTTTCAAATGCATAAATGCCTTATCGGATTTTTCCATTAAATGGATATTTTTAATGACTTCCTTATTTCCCTTATTAGATTTGATTCAAAGAACCTTGCAATTGCTGCTCTAGATCTCAATGACTCTCTCCCTTTCATGGAGAGTACCCAGTGACAAGCTGCTTTCCACCATTTGGTCCTGGAACTTACTCAGGACTTTGAATAAGTTGGAATAACAGGGCTGTGTTGGCTGTTCAACACCAGGCAGAACTTCTTCAGGGTTTGGTACTATAGAGCCACCACCCTGTGTGTAGGTAATTTTCATTGGTTCTTCTGGATAATTAACTGAGTACATAACCAATATTTTTGCCCTTGTTTAAGGCAAGGAGATATGAGGACTCACAAAGGGAAAAATATTTTAAGAGAAATGCACAGTGGCACTGTTACTTCTCATATCCTGTCTCATGAGTCAACATTTTGTGGTTTGAAATTTATAGCTACCGTACTGTTGTTGCCTTTCAGTCAATAATAGCTATGAATGACATCACTCATACTACATAACCATGTATATGCAAAATGATAAATACAGATACATTTCTAAATGTATTCACAAAATTGTGATCTAGGTGTATATTTTCTATTATAGATATATTTGCATACTATAAGGTTTAGCACAATTTGAACACAGGCAAGATTCTTTTTATTGTTGTTTGTTTGTTTGTTTTGTGACAGGGTTTCTCTGTGTAGCTTTAGAGCCTGTCCTGAAACTCACTATGTAGATTAGGCAGGCCTTGAACTCACAGAGATCCACCTGCCTCTGCCTCCCGAGTGATGGAATTAAAGGCATACACCACCACCACCCAGCTAAGATTCATATTTTTAATGATTTGTGCCTTTTAAATACTTTTTGCATGTGTATTTTTACTTTTATATCATTTCATAAATTTATATCATTTTATTAACATGTTTTCAATCATTTACTGTCCTATTCTTATGTAGAATCATAATTTACTAGATCTCTTTGAGGAGCTGCTAGCTTCTGGTGTTTTTGGAAAATAGAAATAAGTAATTTATAAATAAATAGCATGTATATTGATGTTTGCTATTAAAGTCTGTTAATGGCACATTTTTGTAAACATGTAACTTGAGATAGGACTACATTAAATGTATGCAACAAGTCATTGGGTAACATGAAAGAACTCTATCTAGAATGCAGAGCCCCAGATTACTCCACATAAAATTGTACATGACTGAAAGTCACAGTAATACCATCACTTGGGGCAGAAGCATGGGTTAGACAGGTTTAGTGTCTACTGACTACATAACAAGTTCAAAGCCATTCTAAGCTCCATTAGACTTTGTCTCAAAATAACAACAACTATTACCACTATTACACATTGACCTTTAGAGTATAAGTTAAATTTATGAATTATTTTACCTACCTCTACAATTCATTTATTGATAATATATTATTTCCTCTCTAAAAGTTACTCAAAACAATACTTTTATTTATTTCTCCCTCATACGATACATCACAACCACACCCTCCTCCTCCCTCCACTCTACCCAGGCCTTCCACTCCCCTCTCCCCAAGATATACTGTTCCCCCCAGTGATATATTTATGCAGCACTTGTTTATTTTGGCATATAGACTCTAGCTTACCTAGGAATTTTTAATTTGTAGTGTTTTCTGGCTAGAGTATGTATAAGTAATTACACAGTATCTACTTTGATGGCTTTTGCTTACCATCATATCACCACCAAGCAAATCATATAATTAAATCCAAAATTCAACAAAAGAGAAACAGATCCACTTTGTTTTACTGGAGAGCTTAAAAATTCACATTCAACCATTGTGAAATATCTAATATAGGCATGGACAGGAAAAAATTGAGGCATTTGCAGTATATTAAATTTTGCATGTATTAATAAGCAGATGTCATTAACAAACACTTTATACTTAATCATTTTGATAATTCCATTAATTAGTAAAGGGGCATAATTATGTATCTTTAGAGAAATATGTGAGTCAAATAACAATAATTTCGGACCAATTAATTACATTTCTCCAGGGTTTTATAATCATAATCTCTTGCATTGTAACTCTCATCCTTGCACATTTCATATCTTACCTTATATGACATTGTATTTTAAGCAGTTTTTGTTCAATTAATGCCTCAAAACACCAACATTTTCTTTCCAAACATATGTGTATTCATTTATTTATTATGTTCAAATATTACCCCTAAATCACCATCCTCATAAATTCTACACATTTGTAACTTTTATTCATACTTCAAAAAATCATGTTGTGCTGTGTGACAATGGTCTTGAACTCTGTAAAGACTTGTTACTTGTATTGGTTTAATAAAAGGCTGGTTGTCCAAAACCCAGAGAGGAAGTATAGGCAGGTAGACCAGACTAGGAAAATACTGAGAAGAGGAAAGGCTCAGTCTGCAGTCCTCACCCAGAAGCAGAGGACGCAAGATGAGAACGCCTCACTAATAAAGGGTGGTGTGAAGGCATGTGACTAAGACAGACAAGAATTATAGGTTAATGTAAGACGTAGGAGTTAATTAATAAGAAGCTTGAATTTACTAGGCGAACAATTTATAATTAATGTAAGCCTCTGTGTGTTTTTTGAGACTGAATGTCTGCAGGACTAGGCAGAACAGAAACCTCTATCAACAGTGTTGCAAACTGATTTTTAATTTTTCAAAATCCTACTCTTATTTTACCCATTTCAATATCATTGGGTGGCTCCTGTACCTTTATACATATTTGTACACTACAAATTTCATGAATGTAAACCATATTTCAAATAATTTTTAACATAATAAGCCATAATCTTTAAAACTACCCAACATAAGCACTCGATAATTTGAATGAAGTATTACTGTTATTTACTGTAAAAAATTTAACCTTTAATATTTTTGATAAAGAAGCAATAATTTGTTTATATATCCCAACAAAGTCCTTCATTTGTCTTCAGCCTTAACATTTCAGACATATTTTTCTGGAACTCCTCTTAGATAAACTCTCTTAGGTTTAATAGCCTTATTAAACCACATATAATAACGCCATATAAGTATTGTCTTTGAACGCTTCTCTGTAACATTAATTTTCTAGCATATAGAAAGACACAAAACAGAATAAAAGAGGCAGCTCACCTTCTGATAAAGGGACAAACAGTTTTCTAATTGTTTATGATCTTTCTAATTCATAAAATGACATGCACTGTAAACAGAAGATGAAACAGCACCACTAGATCACTACTTGTAATAAACCCTTCTTTTGATTGTCAATTGATTAATCCCTCTTAACTCATCCTTATTTCTCCAAACTCATCTCCTAACATCAATTCAAATAATTTCTCACTTCTTTTTGACCACACTTCCATTCATTAGTCTATCTAATTTATATTCATTTGATTTACTAAGGGCCTTTTTAATAATTGGTTTTTGCTTGATAAATAGTAAGAGGGCAATATTTGTAAACCTCAGTGCAATATTTTAATACATGCATCCAAAGTTTAGTGTTCAGACTAGAATAACTGTCATACCTATCAGATAATTTGGGGATTCTTTAATAAAATTGTGCTGTGTATGCTTAGGAGCTATATGAGCCACTGTTGCTATGATATCATTATCAATCTATGTGAGCTAAAGTAATAACAGAGAAAACTGTCACAACCTAGCTCAGAAACCCAGGTTTGTTTGTTTTGTTGTTTTTCCTGTTCGTCTCATAAATTATGCTGATGAAAGTCACGTGGGCCTGTGTAGTTTGGCTCACAGTTTGACGTTTCAGACTATCATGGCTGGGCAGAAGGAGTTTATGGGAGCTGATGGTATTTCATCCATAGCCAGGAAGCCGAGAGTGATGAAGGTCTAAACGTGGGTCACTTTATCCTTTAAATTCAGAGGAAGACCTCAATCCACGGAATAGTTTTCACCACACTTAGAGTGACTCTACCCAACTCAAACAACCAAACTAAGAAAGACAAAGCTTCACACTTATTCGTAGAAGATAACCTAATCAGCCTAACCACTCTGAGGTCTGTTTGTAAGTTTCTCAAGTTAGCAGTTAATAGTAACCATCAAAACAGGCTCTCGGGTTTGACTAAATATCACAGGAAGGTGATACAGAGTAAGTGGACTACTGGGGTTTGTTCAAATACTAATACAGAGTTTATATAGACATCTATGAGTCTGTTTTAAAAATGAAGTGGTATTTTATCTGAATTCTATGTTTCATAGAGGTGTCTGTAAATTCTATTTTCCCAGTAATTGGTTTATTGTCTTCTTCTCATAGTATCTGATAATACACTGCCTATTAAAACACAAATTAAATTTTTTGTGATCAGATGTTTGTTGTAGAACCAAAGAACTGCTAGGCTTCAGTGTTTTAAGAATTGCCAGGTTACCTGGAAAAAAATCTAGGAATTTGTGTCAGCTGCTGATACAAATAACACAGACAGTACATTAGACACAAGACTAGGGAGAAAGTTTTAGCTAATAATATCTAAAATAAAATCATATTAAAGGTTGAACAAACAAGAAAACAGAACCAAGAAGGACTATTTACAGAGCACTGAATCTCAGCTGAAAAGGAGCTGGCTGTAGCAATCCTTAAGGTGAATTGTGTTCATAGCTATAAAAACTGGTACCTACATTTCACAAATTGTAGTGACATCAGGGAAAACATATTGTGGGTCAATATATAACTCCAATATCTCAAACAGAAACTGTATTAATTGCAAAACTGTTTGGCCCAAAGCTTACACATATTTTTAACTAACTCTTATATCTTAAATTAACCCTTTTCTATTATTTTATATTTTTACCACGATGATCGTGGTTTACCAGTAAGGTTCTAGTGGGCTCCAGCGGGTATCTTTCTCCTTAGGCAGCTACATGGCATCTCCCTGACTCTGCCTTCGTTTTCCTCTGTTTGCTTGGAATTCCCGCCTTGCTCTCTTTTCCCCTTTCATAGGCCAAAGAAGGTTATTTATTAACTAGTGGTAACAAGCACACTCACAGCATACAGAGGGGAGTCAGGGGAGAGTCATGGTAAGTGTCCATACACCTGACTTCTCCCAGAACATTCTCAGCAAATGTCCCCGATTTAAATGGACATTATTCTACTCAACAGCTTTCATATTTTTTTTAACAGAATTCTTTTGGATGTACTTCCAATGAAAGCTTTTTCAGGATTATTTTAACAAAGTATCTTCCTTTCCATGGACTATCATTCAATAATATCAGTTTTATTCTTCAAATTAGCACTGTATTAATGTTCTGATTTATGCTCTGACAGTTCCCATAATGAGTATGTAATTCCCCTAGAACCTGCTTCAGCTGTTAGTCTAGTTGTCCAGTATTTTCTCACCTGATTTATTCAAAAATGAATCCTTACTGTGTTTGCAGCCTCTCCATTCACCGCAGTCTCTATTAATTAATCCTAAAATGTTTAGCAGCAGCACTACCTTCAGCAAACATATGCTCATTACCTGCATAGCGATAGCATTTTATCATTTCTCTAAACAACAGCTGAACTAAGTTAGCTAAAACTTCTGATTTCTCTCCAGCGTATCATTCACTGGAACTACACTATTAAGTAGCATTTAATTCTTATGTTTGTGAGACAGAAATACATAAAACAGGGATCCTCTCAGGATTTACTAGACAAATCAAAAGTAGGTCCTAAAAATAATTCATCTTACAATTCTCCAGAAGGGTTTTAAACAAGCAGTCAGCAAACAGATTAGCCTGTAATCTGTGTATAGAAAACTAACTTTTTCTTTAAGATGTGCAAGGGGTTTTCTGATTTTTCTTTTTCGCAGCTAATTGTATATTTAAGTTAGATTTCGATAATTGTTTGGTAAAGTCTAATGTCAACTATTTGAAATAATTAGACTATTAAGAATAATTACAACCCAAAAACTCTTTCCTGGGGCCATTTACGGCTATGATCAGATATTTTAAAGTAAATAGAGTTATTAAATTCCAAGTGAGAAATCTCTTAAAAATATGCCTTTAGAGGAAATCTTCACAGGACAGAGAGAGGAGCACCAGAAATGCTTTGGAAGTTTATAGCATGTAATCTAAAGAGCACATTCTTGGACTTTTACCATCTTGCTTTCAGAATTATTGTAAAATAAATATTTTCATTTTTATTAAGGTTTGAAAATATTTTTTTGTTAAATAAGGTTTATAATTAAAAAGTAATGCAGGTATTTACAAGGGCACAAATTTTAGTTTTATTGCAATTTTTAAAAATTATTTGTCTTTTTAAGGTCTGATTTTAATTGATATAACTTGATGAAATAATTGTGTACATGTAAGAAAATGTATAATAATTAAGTGAGAATAGTTAATGTACCTCACATGAAATATTTATTTCAAAATTCACTTTAATGGATATTTTCATATATAATTGACTAGTATTAAGTACGTAAATCTACTAAGGAGTAGAATCATAATATATTCCTCCTATTAAACAATACTTTTGTATATATTCAGCAATCTTACCTACTGCTTATAAATATGTCATTTGCAGCTTCTCACAATCACTATAATCTCTAATCTGATCATTTTTTTTTAAATTCCATATGTGAATTTTTTTAACTTGGTATGCTAATTTTTTATTTTATTTTAAAACTGTAGTAATTTTGCTATGCCTACCTCATTTCTCTTAACATATGTGCTTAGATTAATCCATGGTAGAAATGAAGGGATTTCACCTTTTCTTGGTGGAATACAATACTGTTGTAAATATTTAACACATGTAGTTTATCCTTTAATTTTCTGATGATCACTTACCTAGGCCCCACATGTATCTCTGTGTTTTCTTCATGGGACAGTAGACACCAAGAAGCCCTGCAACTTCAACATTAATATTTCATTCCCTTTGGATATACTCCAAGCAGAAAGGTTGTTGGGTCAAATGGTGGTTACACCCATTAATGCTTGAAAAATATCTGGCTGTAGGCCTCTATACTTATTCCAATCTACTGCAGGAGGAAAAGCATCTCTAATAAAACACTGATGTATGAGTATAGAAGAATATCATCAGGAGTCATCTTTTAGTTACTTTTTCTTTAAGACCAATAGTGTTTGGCTTTTTCCAAGGTCTCTTGTTATATCTCAGGTTCTTGGTCACCCAAGAAGTGATAGATATAGATTTCATTTCATGGGGTGGGCCTATTGGCTGACTTCTCCCACAAAATTTGTATTCCCGTTGCCCTAGCATTATTTGCAAGCCGTACAGCATTGTATATCAAAGGATCTATGGATAAGTTGATGTTTTCTATTTTGCTAGTCCCAGCATATCTTTCCATACCAAAGTCACTAGAAGGTAGGAGTGATGGATCTGTGTAAACCTCCAACTTTACCTCTTTGTGCTAAATGAGTATTGTGGGTGATGCCTTCAGCAATGGAGCCTTTATTTAAGATTTGAGAGCATAAGCTACTATCCTGATTGTTTGGGGATTTCTGGGACCCCTTTAGCCAACAACTGAATTGGATTAACCCAGTCCAGGTACTGGAAGCTCAGTTTGGTGAAAAGAAATTTCAGTTGGGACTGTGTCTCCCTCATTATTTGAAGAATTTATTATGACTGCCTTTATATGCGTTAGGAAGTGTACACTACACCAGGCTTCCACATACCCGTTCAAATGTCCCTCAATCCTAACTCTTTCCCTTTATTTCCTCCCTCAGTCCCATCTCCATCCCACCTGTCCACTTGATTCTTCTGTTCCAGTGACCCCCCCATCTGCAGTTCACCCATAAAAATCAAGTCTATTTTATCATCCCACGGAGATACATATCATCTCTCTAGTCCCTTTACACCTACATATATAACAAATATAAGTACATTGTATAGAGCAAAAAGATATAAACCTTGGCTCGTATAATTTCCCTTTCAAAGAATAAATTTGAACATAAACTAAAGTGAGAAAGTGATCATGCAGAATTCAAATGTACAGTGATCCATGTAACGAAAACAATATACATTTTTTGAATTGGTGAATATGTGGAAGGTAGAATGTAAAACAAGGAGACCAGATGTCATGAGCAGAAAAGTTGATGTGAAATACTTTTGTATTTTATATTGAATTTTAAGAGAAGAGTTTGAAAAACTTAGTAAAGAAAAAAGGTATCATCAGACTTATGTTTAACAAAATCACGTTTAACAAAAAAAGAGTGATTTAGAGTGTAAACAAGAAGCCAAAATATGTTCAGAGAGAATTTTAATACAACACATTAATCATGCTTAGTTTAAATCAGGTTGATTTATTGAGGAGGAAGCAAAAATGAAATTTGTAGAGAGATTATACATGATACTTAAGGACTATGAAGTTGTCAAAGATGCAGATTTTAGAGTTTTGGAATTATGACACGAGCGTGTGAGGTATTGATATGAAGTCACCACCTGTGAGAGGTAAGAGGAAACAAGTTTTTGATGTGATATTAACTCAAATTTAGAAATAGCTATGATTCATCCTATACAATATGTTTCTAATTACCTAAATAACTAGTCTAGACAGCTTTAGTCATACTAATTTGAACATTCATTTAACTATAGACTATATGATGTTATCTAGATTTCACAGGGGCCAATTTTGATAGGATGTCTGATGATTGAAGGTCTGGAAATAAAATTAAAAAAAAATAGGACTAATGCCAGTGTATAAATTCATATCGTACAGGAAAATGTCAGAAAAGGATTAAGAAAATATGATGTTAAAATCTATGTAAATGAAGTACTTCAAAGAGTAGGGAATGCTATACTGAATCACCTTTCTGATCTGGTATTCTGAACCATATTTCTGACATCTTCCATGTCCATTGGACTTGAAAACTGGGAATTACTGATTATCTTGGGTTTAATGGTTTCAGGAAATGCCTAGTATAAATCTTGAACAAGTAAGGCTATGTATTGGCAGAGGACTAGACAACAATCTGCATTCAGACATTCCTTTCAAGGAATTTAACAACTCAGGAAAAGATGATAAAGGGATTATGATTGAGTTGTAGCCAATGGTTTTGTTTTATTGTTGCTCATTTTTTTTTAAAACTTTGGTCTTCAAGATGAGAAATATTACTGCATGACTGTTATGGGGATGACTATTTAGAGAAATATTGATGAATTAAGGTAGGGAACAAGGGAAGAAGTTACAGATCTAGGAATTATAGAGCAATGTAATTATACTATATTCTACAATTGTTTGTCTATCTTTTTTCATTATGTCATTTTTAGTTTTCTAAAAGGGAAGCGAATATTTCCCTGTGTTTTTAGTTTGTGTTTGACTCATTTAATTGATATAATCTGTAACCAAAAGAATTCCAAGAGACTTTCTTGGACTGTATTAGCTTCTGCAAGGCTATAAAATAAGAGACTAAATGTCCCTGAATGGTATGTATTTTCAATTAGCCTCTGAATCAAGTCCAAGCGGAGTCTCACTGAGCATTATTTCAACCGAAAACCATGCCTGGTTGCATTTTTTTTTTGCAACAAATCCTGGATCAGCCAAACTATAGTAGGCTTCTAGATTCCTAAGTGGTGGTAATAACATTGTTGATTTTTACCGTGAAATTCTGAGTGATATATTACAGATGGGAAGCTTACTGATACAAGATCTATCATATAAATGGAGATACTAGCCTTAGGAAAGACTATGACTATTTGACCCATTGTAACAGGATGGAAGATAAATTGTACGAGTTTTGATTGCTGAAAGTAAGCTGGTAAGATACTCGGTTGTAGTTTATAAAAGCTGTCTTTTGAAGGGATATATTTTCTTCACCATATAAAAAGCAGGAAAGAGGGAGAAAGTGTCATCCAAGGAAATGCGAGAAAACAAGAAATATTACCCAGGAATGTAGTAAGAATCAGCTAGAGAAAAGAGTCATGTTTTCAAGAAGCACCAAAGAGCCAAATCAATATTTCAGGGCATCCCTTTGCAGTTAGCATGGGTGCATTTGACTCTACTTACCTCCTGCTGCTCTGATATATAACAGGATATTGAAACAGGACTTGGAACTTTAGTATGCTGTTAAGTAGAGAAGAATATACACACGAGAAAAACAATATCGAGCAATCATTCTAGTCAAGTAAGAGATTAAGACCGGATGGTGATGATTGGCAGTAGCAAAGTGGTATTTAGGACAATAATGCCACCATAGAAATAGATAGTAGTTGGTTTCCAAATGCTTAAGGAAACAAATTTGAAATGGAAGAAGTTATAGTTAAATATTACAATCGTCATAAGGGAAGAAGGAGGACGATGGAGAAGATAATGAGGACAGGAGCGTGAGAGTGATGATAAAGGAGAAGGAATGTTTAGTATGGTTTACTATGTCTATAGTTACAGTATTTGGGGCCAAAGCTTCAAGTTCAATGTAGTCTGAGCCACATAATACATCTGGATCTACCTTACATGTTGCTCTCCCAGAACATGAAAAGCTTACACTTACCAGCAAGCAGAGAGACAGTGAGACAGAGTGAAAGAGACAAAGACAGAGAGAGGTTAATTTTGGAAAGACTTAAGTACTGAAAGTAACAAGGTTTAGGAGTACCTGTGATGCTCAATTAATGTGTTTATCTAATTGTTCTTTATTGGGAAAACTTGGAAGTCAGATATTGGGTTAAGAACCTGAATGATCAAAGAAGTAGGTGAGAAACAACCAGTTTCTCCTATTTCTGTCTCTCATCCATCCAATAAGGCAGAGATTCTCATTAAGCCCTGCCATACCACGTCTTCTTTCTGTCTCTCCCCAGTCCTCTAAAACCTCTATGGTTAATTTGGTCAGGAAGTAGATAGCTCTGCCCTCTGATTCAAACCAAACTTTATTGTCAGCCTTGGTTACATCAGAATGCAATCAAAATATCACACAACACCCAGTAACAATGTAACAAGAAAAAAAAGACCAATCAATGTAGAAAAAAATAACCAATGTATTAATAAGCCAGAAAAAGAGAAAAGTAATGAGTCAAATGCTAACATTGTATCATGAATGAGGAAATGTAGCCAGTACCCTAAGTGACTGTTATAAGAGCGCTTAGTCAGGGCCTTCTATTGCTGTGAGAAAACACCATGAACCAAGGCAACCTGGGGAGGAAACGGTTTGTTTTCTGTTATACCTTCCAGGTCACCATTCAAAACTGTGGAAATTCAAAGCAGGAAGAAATCAGAAGGCAGGGAATGAAAAAGAATTTGTGGAGGTCTACTTACTGCTAGATTCCCATTTTTGCTTAGCCTGCTTTATTACAGAAATCAGGACCACCAGCCCAGGGGTGGCCCCACCCAAAGCTTTCTGTGCCTTCCCACATCAATCCTTAGTTAAGAAAGTAACCTGCAGGCTAGCATACAGGTCAATGTCATATAAACATTTTCTCAATTGTGGCTCAGTCTTCTGGGCATGAATAAAATTAACGTATATAGTTAAGTATATCAGGTTCCTACACATATTTTTATATAATAGAACTGAAAAAGCATTTGTATTTTGTATCTGTTTGAAATGTGTTAATCATATAAACCAGCATAGATGACCACAGGATATCGATGGACTATAAATCATTTCTTTCTGAGAGCAATTATATGATTACTAGCTTTTGGAGACTATTTAATTACTATTTGTGATCCTTAGAAAGTAGTGCAAAAACACACTATTTGTCAAAATGCCAAAAGCTACTGTTCTAATGATGAGGGAATGTATTATGGACAGTAAATATTATTGATCTTCTGCTATGTTTGGCAGTATTTTGATGATATTTTGCCACTGAGAGTGATTAAGAAAATAAAGTTTAACAAAGTACTAATAAACAAACTGAACATTTTCAGTGTTAATTAGCAAAATGTAGAGTAAGGTATTCAAATTAACTATGCTTGTCTAAGCTGTTGTTTTTTTTTTATTTTTGGTTCATATATCTGTATTGGAGATAAAAATATTATTACTACCTTGTTTGTTTTTTGGTATAGTAATATTTATATGTAT
Organism: Alexandromys fortis; assembly: GCF_014885135.2. Lineage (NCBI taxonomy): Eukaryota > Metazoa > Chordata > Mammalia > Rodentia > Cricetidae > Alexandromys > Alexandromys fortis. The sequence continues at coordinate 9,691,860 of NW_026067896.1, forward strand.
ATAGATTTTATGGTTGACAACAATGTCACAGAAACAGCAAAGAAGAAAGATGGAAAGATTGGAAGGGCCAGAGGACCAGGAAACTTGCTGCAAAATCATGTCTTCTAGTTAACAGCCACTTTCATGAAGAGCACAGTCATGAAACTTCAAAAATATGACTTGCTAAACAAGACATAAATAATGACAGTACCTAATGACACGCTTATATGGGTAAAGGAAATCACACAGGGCCCAGACATGAGATGAAGAACTATAGGCAATTGACCACTGCCAAGAGGAAAATTATTCATTCCCAGAGATGAACTCAATAGTTGTTTATCCATACTATTCTTTTAAACGTTCTTTCTTTGAAAAACAATATATTCATATAGGTAGTAATGATGTTGAGGAGGTGACTGAGCAGAAATGAAAGTGATGCTGTAGAAGTGCATCCCAGCAGTAAGGAATGTCACGGTGTAGAGGCATCAGAGAGTTAATGAATGTCATAGTGCAGAGTTGCACCCCAGCAGTAAGGAATGCGATGCTGTAGAGCTGCACCCCAGCAGTAAGGAATGCGATGCTGTAGAGCTGCACCCCAGCAGTAAGAAGTGTCACAGTGTAGCGGCGTCACAGCAGTAATGAATACCAGAGTGCAGAGGTGCATCCCAGAAGAAGTAAATGTGATGCTGTAGTGCATCCCAGCAGTAATGAATGCAATGCTGCAGAGGTGCATCCCAGTAGTAAGGAAAGTGATGCTGTAGGGATGGTTGTCAGGAGTAATAAAAGCCATGTTTCAGAGGTGCATCCCAGAAGTGTAAATGTGATGCAGTAGAGGTGCAGCCCAGCAGTAAGGAAAGTGAAGGTGTAGCCATGCATCACAGCCGTGGTGAACATAGTGGTATAGATTTGCATTACATCAGTTTCTGAAACACTCCGGGTATATATAGCACAAAGAATCAGAAATTCCAGAAAGCCTGAGATGAGAAACTTGGAGACTGTGAAGTGTGAGAGTGAGATGGATGGTGACGACCTTGTCTACAGAAGGAAAATTAGGAAGAATGTAAGCAAAGACAGTAAACAAAGAATGGACACAGCCAGGTTCTTGAACCATCTGGCTACTGTAATTTGCTCCACTAGTGAATTATTCCTCATGTAAAACTTTCTACAACATTAAGTTAAATCAAAGAATGGTTCTATAAATGTTTGAGTAGATTCTGACCTTGATAAAATATGTGAATTGCAATAACCCTTAAAAAGGAATACATGTCACATAAGTAAAAGTATGTCTTTATATTTATAAATATTTAACTACCTTGATTAAAAATATTGCTTTCTTTATTTTTACTTCATGGACCAATAAGTTTAGAGAGGACGCTTGCAGGAGAATGGGCAAGGGGTTATTTAGTGAAGTATAGGTAACTACCCAGTAACTTCATAACTAACGTAAATAACTCCTGTGCCTCTGGTAGCAATCAACTGCCAAAGCACCACAAACTCTGTGCGGCCTCCAAAGCCACTTTCCAATCATGAGAAAAGAAGCTAATTCGATCTATGTTCTATTGAAAGTAACCACGACAGCTGTGATCAAGACACCATAAATACATGTATGAAATTGTCAAATTTTGAAAAATTTTTTAAAAATTAAACTTAAAAATTAAAGAGGTTATTGGCAAATTGACTTAATGCATTAGCTACTACACTGTGCATAATATTTGAAAAGTTTATATTAGCATACTTTCTAAAACAAACTATATGCAAGTATATAAACCTTGTGAAGATAGTAGGTGGCAAGGAAAGTTGGTGTGGAGCTATAGCTGGCAGTATTTGAAAAGTACTACTCAATGTGATCAAGAAATGAAGAGAATAAATGTAAGAAAGCAAGATATGATTCATAAATTAGAAAAAAGCAAAACACAAGTTGTTTAAAATTAAAATGTTAGAATCAATATTATTTATAAACATATGACATAGGAAAATTATGTCACTTTGCACTCCCACCCCAAATGGACTGCCCTTTAGACCCAAATCTCTTCTGTCATCACTGGCTTTAGATATGTGAAGTGATGCTGTTCCCGCTGTTGTCTCTCAATGGTCATTATCTCTGACAGATCCAGAATGTGAATTTTCATAATGTCAATGCTAAAGAGACACCCATTCCACACATCTTTAATAACACAAGCAATCCTTGCCCTTTCTTTCTATAAGCAATGTTCAGAGTGGCCAGAAAAAGATTTTCTGAAAGACAGTGACAAACCAAAAGAACAACACAAATTTCTGATTTCATGTAAGCAGACAATTTTTAAACGACAGTTGAAAAACAGCTTTAAATACCAGGATGAAAATTTTCAAAGTAAATTATGTGAAAGTAGAATAGCTAATAGCTGATATCACCAGCTTCAATTCCTCACTAGTAAAGTGTGCTCATTATTTCTGTTTCCAGTATTAATTCAAAGAGAGATGATAACCTGCACCTCGAACAAAAGAGTGAGTGACTGGCGTGTAGGCTAGCAAACTGCTAATTATTAACATGATGAAACTTAGAATCGCCTGAGAAGAGAGACAAGGTTGGCCTGTGTCCCTGTGTGCTGAGAATTGCATTGATCATGTTCATTGGTATGTGGAGACTCACTCACTGTGGGTGGCGCCATTCCTTATGGGGAAGATTCTGAACTGCAGAAAAGTCGAGAAATGAGCTGATCACCAGCACGTGTGCGAGAATTCTCTGCTTTCTGATTCGGATAATGAATGCAACGTGATTCGCTGCTCCCAGTTCCTTCTCATTGACTTCCCAGACAAGGTTGCCCTGGAATTGTTTTTAAAATACACTATTTGCCCCTCTCTTTTTAACCATCATCTTATTTTTATTTCTTTTTTTCTCTCTTATACTACATCCTGAATGCAGTTTCTCCTTCCTCCTAGCCTCCCAGTCCCTCACCTGTACCTCCCCTCTCCACTCATGCTCCTTTCCCCTATGTTTGTCTCAGGTTGCTTTTGTAAGGGTGTTTTTTTTTGTTTTTTTTTTTTTTTTTTTGTTTGTTTTTATAGCATCAAGTAAAGAAACTGAGATGAGATAAAGAAACATGATGTTTTTTTTTTTTTCAAAAAATTAGCTTTCAATCTCATCTTTCAAACTGGGGAATAAAACCACAAGACTCAGTCTCCTGTCACTGTCTTCTACATCAGATACTCTGTTATATTTAGAAAAAAACAGTTACAAATTAGAAAATTTGTATGTAATTAAAGCCCTCTCATTCATTATGAGTAAATTCTTAATTTTTTTAAAAAAATTTCTTCTCTCACACAATACATCTCGACCTTATCCTCCCATCCTTTCTCTCTTTCCAACCTACACCACCACCTATCCTCCCATCCCACCAGCAAGTCACTCAGATCCACTCCTCCTCCATTTCCATTCATAAAAGAACAGCCTTAAGATTTCTGTTCGGTGCTCCAGTGTCGGTCTCTGTCTCCTTTCATCACCTGATGAAGGTTAATATTCAGGAGGATGCCTATATGTTTTTCTTTGGGTTCTCCTTATTGAGTTTCTCTAGGATCACTAATTATAGGCTCAATGTCCTTTGTTTATGGCTAGAAACCAAATATGAGTGAGTATATCCCATGTTCCTCTTTTTGGGTCTGGCTTACTGCACGAACTGGCTTTGTGGGAGCCTAGGCAGTTTGGATGCTCACCTTACTAGACCTGGATGGAGGTGGGTGGTCCTTGGACTTCCCACAGGGCAGGGAAACATGATTGCTCTTAGGGCTAAAGAGGGAGGGGGACTTGATAGGGGGAGGAGGAGGGAAATGGGAGGCAGTGAAGGGGAGGAGTCAGAAATCTTTAATAAATGAAAAAAAAAAAAAAGAATAGCCTTCCCAGGGATTTGAACTGAACATGGTATAACCAGATGCAATAAGACTAGGCACAACCCCCCCCCCATCAAAGCTAAACTAGACAACCCACCAGGAGGAAGAGTCTGAAAAGCAGACAAAAGATTCAGACACTCTCATCCCACTGTTAGGAGTCCCCAAAACACCCCAAGTTAAGCCAGCATAGCATGTATGCAATAGAGTTGGAAAATTTGAAAATGCAAGAAATGTGTTAAATATTCTGCTTCTTTTACTTCATAGGTGTATGAACTTTGTTCTTATTACCCTGGAAACCTAATGTAAATAAAAATGCAAAATAAAATCCTTGTTTTAAGAAAACTGACTCGTGGATTTTGGTGCAACTGGAATGAAAAAAGTAGAAAAACATAGTGCATAAACACCGTTTATTCTTCCCTGGGTACAATGTCTGTGGCCACTGTCCATGCCTCTTGTGGAAACCCCGAAAGCGATGCCTATAAAGATGCCATGAGATATCATAACACATAGCCGAGGCTGCATTGGTCTAACCCAGAACTCTAGAAAGCAAAGGATTTGCTGCTTTGTCCTGCTGTCGATGCGTGTTTTCTGGCCTGAATCATTTTTTATTGTGCAGATAAGAAGTACAGTATGGGCTTTTCCTCTTTTATGAGGTCTGAAAAGTTAGCAAAGTTTAAAACAAAAGCAATAATAACAACTGTATCTTTATGTGAAACCTTTCAAATAACAGCTGAAAAGGACTGCAAAATATTATATTTAGACTGAAGCAAATTGCATTAAGGGGGCAATTTAAGACCTTGCATATCTTCTTAAGAGGCTTATTTTATTATAGATTCCTCTCATAGAATGTTCCAAATACCTTATGTTACAATGTCAGAATAAATCCAGCTTTGTTAAAGTTTTCTATCATGTCTCATTTTAAAAAAGAAACAGAACACGTTTTTATTGTATCAAACATATAAAAATAGCACGAATGGCTGAGTTGCTGGAGAAATAGCTGAACACTTCAGACAAATTGCTTTTTTTGTAGAGCCCACAAGTTTGGTTCCTATTACTTGATATGATTATTAACAGCCTTGTATAACGTCATTTCTAGAGGAGGAATCTGAATCTTTCCTCTGGCATCCTTGGGCACTAGGCATACGTGTAGTTCACAAACTCATGAGCAAACAGATTTTCATACATATGAATAAAAGCAAATAAATATTTAGAAATTTCATGTGTGGGATGGAAGCAGAGATCAGGGTTATAATAAACAAAACAAAGGCTTACATGTATGTATCGTATGTGTATTTCTATGTATATAATAAACACACATATTTATTACTTAAAATGAAAAGTAACATGTAGGCGTTTCATTTCAAAATCAAAAGGAAAATGTATATACCCTATTGCATATTCAATAATTTTATTTATTTTATTCATTCAAAATGGATTAGTAGCAATCAACATCCTGTTTCAAAGGATATTAAACTGTCAAAGATAAGAGGCTATGCTGTTGGGAAATGAGAATGTTTAAGTAGTCAGCAAATTGGAATTAATTCATTGAAAGTATGAGCATCTTGATAAAAACATAGTCAAAATACAGTAATAATACACTACAATTAAAATAAATATGCTTATAATGAATGCAAGATTCAGATGACATTATTTGAATCCTGTTTTATCCCTGTGGTTTGTCTTCTATTTGCATTTGATCCTCAGCTCATTGATGCTTTTGCAAATGGAACATCTGAAGGATGGTATCGAGAGTTGACACATCTTTTTGAACAGGGACTTGACCTGTTAGATCTCTGCTGCCACCATGTGATAAAATCTGTTGTAACATCTATGAGAATGGAATATTACAAACAGTGAGAGATCTCTGGGAAATCATTGCTTCTGTGACACTTATCTCTCGAAAGAAGCCTCCAAAAATGTGCTTTAATCTCACAGCAGGTCCAAAAGGCAGTAGCCAGGACAGAGAAGATTCAGAGACTCTTAGAGAATAATAGAATCCACCATGCACCCAATCTAGATATTACCATCTCATTTGAGATTTTCAGCAGGTAATGAGGAGCTTTAAATCCACATTCTAACATTCTAGTTCCCCTCTCCCTACTTCTTCTTCTGTTTTTTTTTCTTTCTTTGGTTTCTATCTGTAATACTGAATCTCCTGGAATTCATTCTGTAGCCCAGATTGGCCTCAACCTTGGAGATCCTCCTGCCTCTGTCTTTCAGGTGCTAGAATTAAAGGCATGCACAACCATCACATATTATTTCTTATGTACTTCTCTTCTGCATTTTCTAATTGATCCTTTTTGTATTATAAAGTATCACCAGGGTTCTGCCAAATATGATAGCTGATGCACTACTGTTATTATATTTCACATAAACCAACAATAAAAACATCCATCCACCAGACAAGATTATATGTGTTCCTAAAAACACATTAAGCATCTCCAAATGTAAGTACATGATTCCTTAATATATCTTGATGTAATATAGTTTACATTATATTTCATATGTTTGTTTGTGTATGTGTGTACATGCGTATTTGTTTGTGAAGCACAAATGTTTAATATTAACCACAAGTAAAATATCATGGTAGGAAAAAATAAAAGAATAGCATACAAAACTGAGAGTTAATTCGTGCTCATACAAATATCCAAAATAGTTCAGTGATATTTATAGTTTAATATTTCATCTAACTTTAGAAATACAATGAACAGCTATGATTTTCAGTTTGGATTAAATCAATAGATATGACAAAGCACTGCATAATGGAAATTATGTTATCCATAATTGCCATCATATTTAGTAATTGTGAGTTGGAAAGAGAGATTCTGAAATTATACATCAAACTTTTCATTTGGAGACTAATGTTCTGTTTTCCAAAAACAGCATAATGACGTGGTTCACATATCATGACCTATGGGAAGTTGTCTCTCAGTCAGTATGCAGAAGCAACCTGACAACACACCAGAGATACCTATTGCCTAAAAGACACAAAAGTTTGGCATGAAATGATATGGAGAAAAGGCATGCTGGAGCTCACTTAACATCTCTGTATTTGCCTCACATCTTTATTAGATGCCATGTTTGCTCCTGAGGCTGTCCATCTGGATCACACCCTAAAAGATGAAAGAAATTCTTTTGAAAGACTGTCCTTAGTTGGGGTCCCTGGAAACTCCCTGAAGGTGAAGAGAGTCACCATGTCAAAAGCCAAACCCAGTTTCCAGGGAAAGCCTTCTTTATATGATTCACCCATGTGAAGATAAGGATCGATGATTCTTTAACTCAAACATAATAATTCTGAGAAGTCTAGTCTTTAACACTTCCAGGGAATGGCTAAGAAGTCTGCAAAATGTGTCATGGCCTGCCTTTTCAGTTCTCAAAATCGATGCTTACTTCATATACATATTTCATTCTAGAACATACTTCCAGAGGTTTGCATTAGTATCAGAAAATGAATCTGAATCATTAATGATAAAATGCAGTGTGCTGGTTTGAATGAGACTGGGCCTGTAGACTTAAAACTTGAATGTTTGTGTCTCAACTGGTGGGGTATTTAGGAAAGAATAGGAGGTGTGGCCTTTGTTGGAAAGAGCTGTATTACTGGGGGTAGACTTTGAAGTTTCTGAATCCCTTGACAAACCTAATCTCTCCCTTTCATTCTCTCTCTTTCTGCTGATTGGGATGTCAGTTTTCGCTACTCTTCTGGTACCATGCCTCCGAATCTGTTGCAATACTCCCTACTATAATGGTCAAGAAGTAACGGTAAGCAGTTCATTATATTAATTGAAATAAAAATTAAATTAAATTTTTTTCTTTATAATTTGCCTTGGTTATGGTGTCTTTCCAAGGCAATAGAACAGGAACAAGGACAGGCATTATGCTGCCAGAATTCACTAGCAGGAACCTTTGGAATTCAGCTAATATCTTACAAAGATTCGTTCTGGAAACTTGAAGAAAGAAATGTTTTGTTGAACAAAAGAGAAATTTCAAGTAATTTAGCATGCCATAGTCTTAAGCATGCACAGCAAGGCCAGAGTAGCAGCTGGTCTATAGAGTAGTTTGATTGAAACTTAGTAATGAACTGTAGCATCTCTTTAGGAAAGTTAAGTGGAAGACCTCTGAGTTTTTTGCTAAAACTTCAGATCTGAAAGCTGTTAAGAATTTGTAATTATCAAATTTATTAGCCTGATCCTGTTTCCTGATCTAGAACACAATGCCTGAAACACCACTCACACCACTTTGAGGAGCTAACTACCAAAGGCATGTGAAGTACATTATTTCTTCTCCCTTAGGAACATAGGGAATTTTAGTTGAGTCTTGTCAGGTAAAAGAAGAACCCCAAAATATGTCTGAGAATTTAAAACAAAGGAATGAGCCTGGTGACTGAACACTCACAATCTCAAAATAGCGTTCTTGAATGGGGCACACATAAGAGTTTGGCTCTTCTGGAAGATGTAACCCCAGAGCATAATACATACACAGCTTCACAAGAATGGCCTGGGGAGGACAGTTTGTTATCACCACCCAGCAAGGTGCATAGATTCCCAATAGTGTAAAGGAAGAGTGATGGATGAGTTCTCTAGAACCAAGGTGTAGAGTAGAGGCCCTGTGGCATGTCTTAAGTATAGCACTGATTGAGGAAAAAAAACCCAGATGGTAGAATCAACTGCCCTTATCCTCTTGTTATGAGGAAATAAAAAATATCTCCCTGCAATATTTATCATTGACATATTTGCTTTATGTAGATGACATTTTTATATATGACAGAAATTCTCTGATCCTTAACTATTGCTTGTTAAATCATTGGGTGTGTTCTTAAACTTTCTTTCTGCCAGCAGGATATTAGAAAATACATATAAATTTCCAACATGCTGTTGAATTCAGACTTGACTTGTATTTAATTTATAGCTTAACTCCAATAAAAATTCATATTATTTCCATAGTAAATCTTTCCAGGAACATAATTTATATCTCTAGTTGTTAGTTTATGTAGAAAATAGAACCCATCATGTACTGCCAAGGTAAATGTGAATTGGGGCTGGCATTAAGAAAAGCAAATGGAATATATCAAGCAAATTTGAGCACAGATAATTTAGTTACATTAGAGAAGCAGGGAACAGAAGGCTGCTGGCATGTGCTAGAAGAGGGAAATTCATGTGGTTGTTACATGGCTATAGTGTTTTGGTTATAAAGAAGAAATGATGAAGACAATGACTACACAGCTTCATGGATGCAGTTAAAATTCTGTTTTACATACTTATAGATTTGCTAGTAGGTTTTATGTATTGACTTTTTTCTTTGGTTTTTAGTTTATTTGTGTGTGCACTGTGGAGAGACAGACAGAAAGGGAGGGAGGGAGGAAGGGAGAACATATGTCATGCTACACATGTTAAGATCAGACAGCATCATGAGAGTTTCTCTTTTCTCCTTTCCCCATGTTGGTTTTAGGGATTGAACTTTGGTTTCCAGACTTGCCTTCAGGCACTCCCTCCCGTGAACTCTCATGCTAATATTCTTTTCAACACAAAACAAAACAGAACAACTAATAAGTTGATAACTAAATAGAAAATTTGAACATGAAGACCTTTATTTAAGAGCAAAATATTGGCAACTATCTCATTGGATTACATAATTTCCTGTCACTGAAATCAAAACATCTGACTTGGAAAATTTAAGGGAAAGAGAGACCTGTTGTTATTTGTTGTTTGGGGGTGGTTCAAGTCATAGTTGAAGTAGTTGCTTACACAGTTGTTGACATAGTTGATTTTGTATGCTTCAGCCGAATGCCATGACAACAGCAGCGCCTAGTAGATGACCAATGAACACATTCAGGCATACAGGAAACAGACACTAATCATTTGAAGATATGCTAAAACACTGAACTATTAAGAATTAAAAAAAACCTATTGCATACTGGATTCAAAATGTTCTGTATTGAATATGACTTTCCAAGATTACTTTCCATTGTTTGGTAAATAAAATGACCAAAACCATTTGGGAGGAAAAGGGTTTATTTGACATACACTTCTAGGTAAATTTTTCATTACTGACAGAACTTTGAGCAGGAAATCATGCAGGAACCTGAACAAAGAAACTAGAGCAGAGTCCAGGAGGAATAAGATTTACTGACTTGCTCCCCATGTTGCTTACTTTGTTTTCTTACACAACCCAATACCCCTGCTCAGAACTGGCACCACTCACAGTGGATCAGAACATCTTACAACACTATTAATCAATAAAACACCACCACGAACATGCTACAGTCCAATGTAGTGGAGACATTTTGCTCAGTTGTGGTACCTTCTCACATGACCTAAGTTTATGTTAACTTGAAAAAAAAAAAAAACCTAGACAGCACAAGTGACCCCTGGTCATCTTGGATATTAAGTTCCTTTCAGGAATTTGTGGGAATACAGCATTCATTTCAGAGAAAAGATGATCAGTTTTTGTATGTTGACTTAAACAAGTATTCAGCCTATTGATGCAGTTTCTCTTTTAAACTGTAACACATGCTATATCAAAATATGAGTGGTTCTTCTAAATATTTTTATCATCTAAATATCATATTTATTTTACTTTGTTTCAATGTTTTCCAATATCTCCAATGCTTCTGGTAAATATTAATTCTTATATTGACAATGTAGTACTATCTTACACCTGCGTTCCAATATGCCATCTGGGTAAGTGTTTGCCTCTGAAATAACTTGTCTCAGATTAGACAATAAAATATAAAGTAAAACAAATATAACTAGAAATTTTATTATAAAATAGCTGTGTTTGATTTTGTTTTTCTTTCCCATGTAATGTAAGTCTTACGATGAACCTGAACCAAGAAACAGGAGCCCAGATATTCATAGACAAAGGATATGAATGATATGAACTAGCCAGGGAGAGTTATTTTTTTCATTCCTTTGCTTTTTGTCCAGTCCCAGCCCTCAACAGATCAGATGCCAAAACACTCCAGGGAAGGCCATCTGCTGCACTCAATTCATCCAGTCAAGAAATTATTTTCCCTAGAAATATTCTTACCTATCCACCAAGAAATTAGGCTTAATCAGTTATCTAGCATCTGCGCTTTGGTCATGAAATTTTGCATCACCAGGAATAGAAAGATGGACCAGCAGTTAAGAAGATTTTCTGCTCTTAAAGAGGACTAGAATTCAGTTTCTAGCATTCAGAATACTTGCTACAATTCACCTATAACTTCACCTCCAGCATATCTGATATTAACTTCTGGAATCTGACAATATACAACACACACACACACATTAAATTAAGGAAATTGTTGAATAATTTCTGAAATTACTAAATTGAAGGGATTGTCCTCTATAACACACATTTCACATATTCACTAAACTGAAGGGTTGATATATATATCTCACTTGCCCCAAGTTAGAGAATCCTATAACTAATCATTGTTACAACTGACTACAAGCTAATCCTAGTTTTACCACAACCTACCACCTCAGAGCAAAGTACTATGGTTTTGTGTTTTGGAAATGTTAGTTTCAATAATCACATAAACATGTAATATTATATTTAATATGTTATTAAAATGCATTGACTTTCTTTCCGTAGATAAAGAGTAAATAAAACAGAATCCAATACTGGGAACATTTGTAAGCTCTAGATGAAGAGTCTCAATGATACATTTCTTGAATTAATTTTTGGCCTTTTATATAGATTTTTGTTTACACAAAAAAATACAGTTCTAGCCAGGCGGTGGTGGCGCACGCCTTTAATCCCTGTACTTGGGAGGCAGAGCAGGCGGATCTGTGTGAGTTTGAGACCAGTCTGGTCTACAAGAGCTAGTTCCAGGACAGGCTCCAAAACCACAGAGAAATCCTGTCTTGAAAAAGCAAAAAAATAAAAATAAATAAAAAATACAGTTCTAAACTCAAAGAGAAAGAGATAGTTATTTTGGAGTGAGATATTACTGGCAACAACCTGAGATACAGGCTTATATTACCTAAATCACAGTGTTCCAATGGGGTAATTTTGTTATGATGCTTTTATAGTGACAAAACAAAGAAAGTCATTAGAAATGGGACTTTTCAACTGTGTTGGTGTGGACAAGCATGTGGGTTATATCCGTGCACAGAAGTCTCTGTTATAGGCCACAGACATGATGACAGTCTTAGCTACTGGAGTGGTGGAAGGTGTCCATTTATGAATTCCAAAGACTTGCCTTATGGCCATAGGATATACCATGTTAAAGACTGAATGAAAGGTAAACGGCACAAATAATTTTTCTCTGGGCATACTTTAATCCCAATTTTCAGATATTGGCATTACTATCAGTCAATCATCTTTATAGAAATTTACATATAAGTGTGGCTTTTTTTCTAGGATCTTCGGTTAGCAAAGACATTAATGATTCTCTTCTGGTAATTAAGACATCGCTTATTAATCAGAAAAATGAATAAAGAAACAGCAACAATGGCTGCTTCTATTAAAATAGAGAAAGCAGGTTACTAAATGATTATCTGTTTTAAATATAATATATATTCATGAACTCTTCGCGAATTCTATAAATGTCTACAGTGCATTTAATCATACTCATCCCCTCCCACTATTTTCTACAGTGCCTTCAAGATTCACTTCCACCTTCGCATCCCCTCTACTCTGAGTCCTCTTTTTCTGTCATTATTATTATGTTTTATAACCCATCCAATCCATTTTGTGCACTCTTGTACTCGGGCCTGAGACAATGCACTGGACTGTGGTCAGTGGTCCAGGGGCTACAACCTTGGAGAAAGTTGCTGCAGCTGGGTGGTGGTGGAACACATCTTTAAACCCAGCACTCGAGAGGCAGAGGCAGGCAGAAATCTGTGAGTTGGAGGCCAGCCTGGTCTAGAAGAGCTCGTTCCAGGACCAGCTCCAAAGCTACAGAGAGAGAGAGAGAGAGAGAGAGAGAGAGAGAGAGAGAGAGAGAGAGAGAGAGAGAGAGAGAGAGAGAGAGAGAGAGAGAGAAGACCCTGACACCCTGGTCCAGAAGACATCTATTGTCAATAGCTTTTTAGTTCATGAATGCCTCTTTTCCATGTTATAATCTACTGGTTTGATCTTGTGCAGGCAAAGGCAGTCGCTGTGAGTTCATGACTTCAGAAGTTCTCTTATGTCTGGAAGACAGTGTTTTGCTACGGTTCTTCCTGTCCTATGCCACTTTAAATCTTTCCACCTTTCTGAAGATGTTTCTGAACCACAGGGAAAAGAAGGAGGTTTACAGATGTTCAATTTGTGACCAAAATTCCCCAAATAATTTTATTTTAAAATTAGTTTTATTATAATTGGTCTGCTATCCATTTTCTATTTGCTTCCCTATAAACTTTAAAATTGTTTCTTTTTTAATTTCTGTGAAGAAGTGTATTGCAATTTTAGTGCAAGTTCTGATATCTAGAATTATTTTGGAAGAATGGTGATTTTCACAATATTAATTATAGTGATCCATGTGCATAGGACATCTGCATCATTTGGTATCTGCTACAATTTCTTTCTTCAGAGTTTAAGGTTTTATTTCTTTACATAACTTTCTCTCAGACATTCCTGCTATGTATCTCCATAGATCATTAATGTATAAGAAGGTTACAGTTTTGTTAGGTAAAAAAAGGAAGCTTTTTACTTCAGTGAAAGTGATTATCATTTGTTAGCGTTTTCTATTGGAGTCTGAGTTCTGCTATACCAAACTATCTCATCAACAAACAGAGACATTTCTTTTTATCATATTTTTATCACTTTTCTTTTCTTGTCCTATTGTATGCATTGTTCTGTCTAGGACTTCAAGCACTGCAGATACTAAGAGAAAGAAATAGACACCATGTTCTAACAGATGCTTTTTCTATTGCTATGAGAAAAACACTATGGTATTCCCCCAAATTAATAGCCTATAGGGTTGGACTTGACTGAGAACAATCTAAAAATGAAGAAATGAGAGACATATTAACATACAAATATGTTTATTATTCTATACAGTTTAACAGTGAGCTAGGGTTGTTGCTTACTGCTCGACAAGGAGTCTGAGTTGTAACAAACAGATTAATAAGAAAGCACGGTTTATGGTATACAGCTGGATCTTGACATGAGAAATCTGTAGTCATGAAGACCTAGGCCCTAAATATCCAGATGTGAAAGCTATGGTAATCACTTTTTGCACACACTACCAACAGTCACAATCATATCTCAGAGGAAGTGTTTGCCATTATCTTGTAGGTCTTACACTGGATGGTTTTGTCATTCTCATGGGTTTGAAGCGAGGGAGTCCTTGACAAACCCATGCTCATGTCAAGAGCACCAATTCACCGAGAACTTCATTTACCCATGGCTTCCTTTGCTCCCACAATAATAAAAATCTACTCGTGAATGAGATTGTTTTGGCAAAGGTACTTTGGTAGAATAAGAATCTATCATGGGAAAGGGCGTGGCAGAAAGTACAACCAAGTCAGCAAGAACAGAAAGCTGCCATGGTGTACACAATGTAAGAATGTGTAGTGATTTGAATGATATGGCCACCATAGTCCAGGCATTTGATCACTTACTCCTTGACAGGTGGTCCTGTTTGGGAAGTCTTAGGATTTTTGGTCTTTTGGAAGTAGCTATGTGCCTGAGGAAAGGTTCTGTGAATTTAAAATTTGCTGTCATCTCTTGACTCGCTGAATATTGTTTGTAGATCAAGGTGAAATCTCTCTGCCTCTGCACCTGTTTCCCTATCTGCTGTTTGATTCCATTCTACTTTGCCAGGATATACTCTTGCACCTCTGAAACCATAAAACAAAATAAACCTTTGCTTCTTTATTGTCTTGGTCATGTTGATTTACAGTCATGAAGTGAGGCTTGAAATCTTAGTTTATATCAAATGATGTATGATATCAAGGCCAAATTTTCCTAAGCTCTGTAGACAGAACCTTCAACTGGAGAGGAATTCTTCTCATTCAAATTGCCCTCATTCCACACTGTGGCCATCATTAGATTCATGATGCAAAGTGTATTTAACTGAACTGTAAATGCCCCATGGACTTTTTCACTCTCAATGCTGTTTAGAAGTTTGAAGTTTTGATATAGGAGAAAGGACTTGGTTCTGTCTCAATATGATATGTCAGACTTTGTTGACTCCCCCAAAGGAGGCTTTACCATCTCTGAGGAGTGAATGGGAATTGAGGATAGGGGAAGATGGGATGGGAAAAGGTAAGGGAGGGAGAACTAGGGTTGGCATGTAAAATATATATATATATATATATATATATATATATATATATATAATGTTTGAAGTTGAGTTAATTCTGAAAATCAAGGCAATCTCCTTACTGCAGGATCCTGTAAAATAAAAATCAAATTGATACTTTCAACATATGCTAGCACTTAATACATATTTCCATCCTAAAATGAACACCTGGGACAAAGTAAAAAAAAAATTACTGGGCAAAATATGTGACAAATACAGTTTAGCACAGGGTTCATTTTGGCTCAGTTTGAGGACAAAGAATGTGACAGGACTTTATCATAAAAGGAGGAGAATGAGGTGCCTGAGTCCAAGCTCAGAAAGATGAACATGGTTGCTCTACTAACTTCACATATTTTACTGAGTCCAAGATCCTGTTCCTGAAAATGTTCTACCATCAACCAGGATGCTCACTTCACATTCAGTCTAAACTTTTTAAAAACGCTCACACAAACACGTCCAAATGTGTGTATCCATAACGACAGTAAATCCAATTAAGTTTAAAATAAATATTAAGTATCAGAAATATATACTTATATATGTATATTATTAAAATTAGATATCATATATATTTATTTTCCAATATGTATCATATTGTCCCAATAATTAAAAATTTTAAAAGCAAAATTAAAAAAAAAACTTTAACTGGAATCTACATTTGTAAACAATTTCATAAATGTAAACATTGTGCAATATTAACATTAAACGAATCAATTGTACTGACTAAATTGGGACTATGGGGTCTATGGAAGAGGGTTCAAGGTGAAGAGAGAGGAAGGGAGGGGAGCAGAGAAAAATAAAATCAATAAAATCAACTAAAAATATCAATTGTTTTTTATGTAGCAGTTGTGAACTTGTTGACAGTGAAATATATAAAGTGGATGTCAAAATATGACTTAGGTGTAAATTTAATAGAAAATGCAAAAACATCTATACTGAAAACTATAAAACACCGAATAATAATTCAAAAATATACAAGTAAACTAGACAATCTCCAATCTAAAGAAATTCTCAGAATTTAACATCATGAACACTTGTTATATTACTGAAATGATCTACGGACTCTATAGAATCTTCATCAAGTGCTCAATATTTTCCAGATAAATAGACAAAAAATATGGATTTCCCTGAATATCTGAGACAGACAAAAGTAAAATAAACCTGAAAAGATGGCTCTTGTGCCTTGATGTGTTTAAACCATGGAACATCATGATGTTATCACATACACACACAATACAAAAGAGCACAAACAATGCATAAGAGTGTACACAATTTTCATTTTGTTAATTTTTCTCTACATTGGTACCAAAACACATTCTGAAAACAAAAATAAATACAGCCTTTTTAATTGTGATACTTTCTACCTTGGATATATACATGTAGAAAAATGAAAGTTGATGGCTATTTATAAAAAGATATTTAAAATGGATCAACAGACATAAGATGAAGCCTGACATTTTGTGACTACTCTGGGAAATGCTAGAGAAAATGTCCTGAATACAGGAATAGACAATAACTTCTCAAAGATAGTAATAGACCAAAGCTTTCTAATTACAATCAGATTCCAATAGTTCAGGAAATAATAGTAATGATTGGCAAATTACATTTTGTTAATTTGGCATCTCTGGGGCAGTGTGTGGACCAGGACCAAACACCAGAATCTTAAGTCAGGTCTCAAAATAGTAGACAAGATTAGATAACTACTTATCTGACAGAAGATATTATCAACAGGAAAATTCAGTTAGTGTTATCAATTGTCTTTGCCTGAGTATTTCTGGGTCCTAGGCATCTTATTCCAGAGATTGAAGTGAACATAAACAGTGAAGTAGCAAGAAATTTTATTAGAAGGAAAGCAAAGTGCATATGTCAAATGCTGCCAAAGAGACAAGTGGGTTTCTGCACTATTTAGGACTTTTGTTTATGTGTCCCCAGAAAATGAAGAGCTAATTGTTATTGCAAAGGCTTGGTTCTCTTGATTCTCTGATTTGGTCAACAATCGTGGGTTACATAAGTTCTCTGTTTACTGTGAGTACTATTTCCCATGATGTCTCTTGGTTTGTCACGTGTATGTCCATTTATTTATACATGCAAGATATTACACAGGGAATCCTCCTTAAAGTTCAGAAGTAATATACTGACTCACTAAAAAACAGACCAGATTCATCATTCCATAACATAATACGGTTTCAAATTGAATTCTTGGACATGTTTGAAAAGAAGTAGAGCATGATTAATGTGAGACCAAAAGAATAATTTTTCCTTTGTGATTTAAAGCTTTTATAAACATAGGGTGATGAAGGTGGGGATTGAGTCTCAGGTGGCAAAGAACTGCCATAAAAGGCTATGAATATTGTTTATAGCCCAAGCCAAGTGGCATAGTGGGCAGATAAGCTGTTTCTTATGTTTGCCTGCATCAATGGGCAACTAAAGAGCTTATAATTGGTCCTAAAACATGAAGTGCAAAGGGGCAATAACTATATGAATTTAAGATGTTGAACATGTGTAGTCCTCAGAAGAATGCAAATCAAAATGATATTGGGATTCTGTCTCAATCCTGTAGGAATGGCTATCATCAAGAAAACAAAAAAGCAATAATCCTGGGGAAGGTGTAGGAAAAATTGGATATTTTTATGCACGTCTAGCAGGGAAATAAATTATTCCAAGCACTTTGGAAATCAGTATTGCAGCTCTTCACAAATTTAAAAATAGCAATGCCATATAAAGAATCAAAGCCAGCTGTGACAGAGATAGCTTCATATTCATGTTTATCACAGAATATGACATTTAAATTAAGATTAACTTATTGTCTGTCAATTTGTAATGCCATCTCCATTTTTTAAAAGAAAGACCATGGTTTTGTCTTTGTCTTGCCTTTGCAGCTTGGTTATAACTCAGCCAGGGCTATTTGGACAGTTTTACACCTAGTTGCGCGCTCTCTCTCTCTCTCTCTCTCTCTCTCTCTCTCTCTCCCTCTCTCTCTCCTCTCTCTTTTTATACCTTCTTTCTTCCCTCTCTTTATATCTATCTATCTTTCAATATACTTCTGCATTATATATTATAAATATATATTTGACTTTAATATCAGGTATAGTGATTTGTCTTGCTGTACATTTTTTGCAAGAAACTTTATTCTAATACTGTGTCTCTCCATACAAATTTTAAAATAAGCTTGTCTACATCAACAGAAATCTCTCAGGGATTTTAGTGAGCATTGCACCAAGCTTGAAGATCAATCTGGAAAGTCCTGATATCTTCACTATGTTGAATCCTCAAATCCAAAAGCACATTCTGTATTTCTACACAGAATTTATTTGAATTTTTATGTGGTTTTGAAAAATTCAGAATATATTACCTGTATTTTTATTTGGCTTATGGTATTTCAACTGAAGTAGGTATAAATGGAATTATATGAAATATGCTTTAATTGTTACCACAGAACTCTAGATAAATGTGGTTCTGGTAATAAAAACATTGTACAATGATAGTTCAAATGAATTTCTTCTATAAGCTTTGCTATGCTGCTAAATTGCATAGTACATTTCTAGCACACAGAGCAAAGAATGGTTTAACGCACCAGAAAATAATTAAAAATAAGCCAGTGTAGTTAATCTATAGTTTTTGAGTCTTTACGCTAGGCAATGGGAATCATAAAAGGCCAGTGATAAAAATATCACCACAGTGAAGGGAAATATTCATTAGGAACAGCAAATGGTTGTATCTGGGTGACTTTTAACTATCAAAACCAGAGGGTTGAGATTTATGCTAAAATTCTTATTATAGGAAAGAACTTGAAACCTAAATAAAATTAAGAACTAAAGCAAAAATAATGGAGAGGACTTGTACGCAGAACTATTTTCAAGAACACCTCATGCACAGTACAGTTGAAACTACACTCGTACAGTCATGAGAAGCTGGGTTAGAGGATGCCAATGGTCTGATTCTGTTATTAGAGTTGCCTTATAAAGCCAGGCGGTGGTGCCACACACCTTTAATCCCACCACTCGGGAGGCAGAGGCAGTTGGATCTCTGTGAGGTTGAGGCCAGCCTGGTATATCAACAACAACAGAAACCAACAAACCAAGCAAGCAAGCAAAACAATCATGTTCGAAATGTAAGGGGGAAAGTCATTCCACACAGATGAAAGCAAAGGCCTCTTAATGCTATGAGACTGAGGAAAACTATAGTTAATTGCTTTTGCTGACAGATAAAAGGGATTATCTTTATTTTCGACGCAATTTTATTTTCTCATTTCTGAAAATTTACATGGCCCTGCACGTGACACAGTATAAATGATCAAAATGTTGACTCAAAAAGATGGGATAGTGACCTCTGTAGCAAGACACAGGTGGTATGCCCTGCTGCGGTGAAACACACCTGCAATCCCAGCAGTGGAGAACCTGGGGTTTTCTCAAAATAAACAAGCAAAGAAAATGTGACTACAGAATTTCCTATTACACCAAGACTTAGACTCTGTTTCTTTACCCTGATCCCATTCCAATTTTATGACTTGTTTTGTCCACAGCATGTGGAAAGTTTCCTTTGGGCATCCTTTCAAAAACTATTTGTTCCTGGGAAGGCTCTACAGAAACCAACTATGGAAACAAGTTTGGTCTATTCTGCTATAGGATGAGAGGCCACTGGAAGAAGAACAAGGGATTCTCTTATGACAACCTCATAAATTGCTGGGCATGAGGGGAAAGGCACTTAGTTCTTCTTGAGTAGACCCTGAGGAAGGAAGCTAGAAGAAAACCATTACAGGCAACAGCCACACTAATCCTACACCAGTGAGATATAAAACTCACTACAGTTTAATGCAATTCATTTCCAGGCAGGTCACTACACAGGAATTAAAATCTAAAGTACCATATTTGTTATTTGTTGACAGACAAAATACAAGTACACTTGAAAAATATAAAAATAAGATTATCAGGTGTGAACTAATAAGGACAGTGTTTAAACTCTTCAGCTTTGAGATTCTTTGATTTAATAATGCTTCTTTTGCAGCCCTGACATGCTGAAACCTGAGCAGTTACATAACGTCAAAAAGTAGGGCAGAATCCTTTCCTCTTTTTTATTATTCTCTCATAAATATCCTACTAGTCCTATTCAGCAAAGTGGCTGTTATTAATATTGCAATAATATAACTAACAAAATTAAAGGTAATAAAATATTTGTATTTTAATAAAACATAATGTCACAGCCATACTTGCAAATGAAATAATCTGACTTACTGCATTAATATATATTTGCAATACTAAAATTTTAGTGTTTTAACGATAGAAATTTCAATGTATTTTAAACACAGAAACCTCCCATATGAATATCATATGGACATTATACACTAGCAGTTTTATGTGGTATCATTTTAAAGTAAATTATGATAATCATAAAGTTAAATTAATTAAGAGAAACTAATAAAATGCATAACTTTTGTTTTACAATGAATATGGATGCAGGCACTTGAGAGAAATAGATTTAAATTTGCTCATTTAACTAAAGCGATGCTTAAAAGTATAGAACAAGTTTATCTCAAACTTCATCCACTTGTTAGTTTTGTGGAGAAACACAGTTGTGATAATCCTTAGGGGAAAATATGCCAAAACGGTAAAACTAGCACAATACTCGGGCATTCCTTTTTTTTTTTTTTTTTTTTTTTACTCTTCCTTTGTCCTGTGGATAGGAAAATTTCTTCCCTGTTTCCATTCAGTCAAATTCTAAAGGAAGTTCAGGTTCTTTCAGACTTCACAAACTCATTACACTGTCATGCCTCACCTTGAATTTGAGTTAGAAAAAGAAAGAGGGCTTATTGCTGAGTTTTGGAATCCCAAATTGCTATTTTTACATTCATTTCAAGACTCTCAGCTCTTGATAGTTTCTGAGAGCAACCGAGATTGCTTAGGAAAGAAAGAATGTAATCCTAAAAATGCTGCCACAGAAATACACGGCACCAGGCTACCCTTTGAGCAGTCTGGGTACCATGTGTATCCTGTCTTGTTCTTTTCATCCTTTGTATCTATTCTGGATAGACAGTAACTTGTGCATGCTACGCCGTGCTAATACCTTTATTCAGTCCACAAGAATCAAAACTAGCAGTAAGACTTTGCAAAGCAGTGTCTTCTACTGTTTTAAGAAGCTAAAAGCAAAAGGAATCACTCCAAGGCGCTGTTACAAAAAATTTTGCCTGTGGGTGGGTGAAAATAATCAGGCTGACAAAATGTAACTAATGGACATTGGTAGTTTATGTCGAGAAACCAATTGTATTCACAGACAGGATGAAATACTGAATTCATTACCACTTTTTTTCTGGACTTGGAAATAATGACACTTAATGTCCACTTTAGTATTCTAACAAAGGTACTTTAACTTCATAATTCAGTGGGTATACACAGAATCTTTGAGTTAAAAATAGAAATTGGGACAGAAGATTAAGTCTAGGATATGATAATGTTGGTCTTGATATTGTGTTTCCTGGTGGTAATGAGAGAGAGAAGCTATCCCAATGATATGCCAACATTGCTGAGCAAGAAAACCATGAACAATGACAGTGCCATAAACTTGCTCTTTTTGAAGTGGGAAATCTAGTCAGGTCCCCCACCCATCAACAAAGAACTATAGTCTGCTAATAAGGAGACTAAGTCATCACCAGGATGAGGCCCCAGTATGTTCTTCAATACCAAGCCATAAAATCAATAAATGAAAGCACCATTAAACAGACTCAGTCAGCTACATGCATATATAAATGTGAAATAATAATTAAACAAAGCAAAAACAAATACTCAAAAATAGGTTTGAAGGTATTTAAAATTACTGCCTTGTCCATTCCAAATTTGGACATTTGTCCCTACAAATGTTTTTTGTCTGTTACACACTAAGGTGGGAAAACAATGTGGTTCTATTCACAGGCCACCTTCATGACTTGTTTCCTCAGAAGGATCGTGTGAGGATCAAGTGAGAACAAGAATAAAAAAAAGCAATTGAGAGTGAGAATCAACGACATCTATGGTCACACTAAGTTGCGATGTTTCTGATAGGAGCCGGTTTAGTATGATGAACCTCCTGTTTGATTGCATCATTATTTAGTTCTGATCTTGCCGAAAAGAATGACATCCAGATGGGAAAGGAAGCAATGACTCTTCAGCAGATTCATTGGTTCCTATTACCTGAAATGGACACCAAAAGATTGGTCAAATTTAGACTTGAATAAAATTGAAATTTAACATTTAAAACCCCAAGACACAAAATATAGTATAAGAATGATTAGCAGTAAAATATCATTATTTATTAAAAATCTAAATTTTCTAAGATTTGCAGTTGAAGTTTATGATAAATTTTCCCATGTGTATATTACTGTTCATCCATTGGATTACACAGAAGAAATCTACATAAACTTCAGTACAATAATAAACTTCATTTTTATCACATAGTGATAAAGTATTATCATTGCATGGCCATTAAATAGTAATGGATTTTAAATGAAAATATAAATGAAAGCAAAATGTTCATTAATGACTTCTCTAATAAATGCACTCATGGGGCTGGGACAGGAGAATTTTTATGACTTTTGGAACTCTGTCTTCCAGGCTAGCCTGGCCGGCACCACAATACAGACTCTTTTTAAAGTAGTAAAGAAAAAATGAAAAATAAGTTCAAGGAAGACTTGTGGTGCAAACCTGTGAGCACAGGTATCAGAAAGCTGAGACAAGTTTATAAATCCGAATAATGTTGATCTACAGAGCAGGTTCAAGGCCAGCTTGGGCATCTTGGTAAGGTCTTATCTCAGAGTGAATTTATAAAAATATTTACAGATTTAACTCCCTTGCATAGTGTGTGCAATGCCTTAAATCAATTGCCAACACTACAAATAATAAAATTTAAGCAAATAAAAATGAGCTGAAAATATACCATGTGAAATATAACGAGTTACAGCCAAAGTTGTCGTATAAAAATTTTATGTTTAGTTTTTCTGAAGATAAAATGTTAAATCTGCGTGAGAAATTGCCGAGATAAATGTGTGTACTTCATAGGTCACACAGAATGGTGATTGAGGGACATGTCATTCCACTCACTAAAAAGAAAGGTAGACTAGAAAGAGCAGAGTCATGGAAGACATGAATCTTACAAGGACACAATATACATCAATTTTCCCCATAAATGAAGCTTAATTAGTTTGCTTTTTTCAATGAATCTATAGAGAGGGACTGTGGTAAAACTACTAAAGACACTTAAGGGATATTGTGCTAAAAGTTTGGTAACCACTAATAGGCGGTACTTTGAATATTTTTTCACAAAGAAAATTTAAAAAGCAGATACTTTATACTTTTTATATCATTAGAAAGCCATACTCATAGTATGGAACAACTCCAGGGCAGTAGGCTTGACCTTCTGTGGTGCCTATAACCAGATGAGCTTTGTTCTCAAGCAGAAATTTGGGTTTACTACGAGACGGCATATACCAGTCCCTACCATGATAAAACACTACTCCCAAGCAAAATTATAAAAGGCAGCATCTAATTTGAGTATCACAATGCCAGAGAGCAATATACTCCATAAGCATCGTGACAAATAACATGGCAGGAGATAGCGGGGTATTAGTGAAGTGACTGAGGACTTACATCTGAGCGCAACTATGAGGCAAATAGAAGGGAGAGAGCTAAATAGGTCTGGTGCAGACTTTTGCAACCTCAAAGTCTATCTCCATTGACACACCTTCTTTCATTAGGTCACACTTCTGTATTCTTCCCCAAAGGTCTATCAACTGGGGACCAAACATTCAAATATACGAGCATGTGGGGACCATTTTCAGACAAACCACCACAATATGACATTTTCTTGTTACACTAACAAAGGAGTTAAATTTAGTTGCAGAGCAGAGGTTAATTTCTAGGTTAGGTGAAATTACTTAAAAAAATAATAGATTTTGAGGCTAATATAAGCAGTCACAGTCATCACTGGTTTATCCTAATTGCTTTTAAGTACAAGCTGTTTGATAAAGAAAGAATTGTCTGCCATTGTTAGGATAATGGCAAAGCGATGCTAATTTTGGCGTCCACGTTAAACTACACTTTTCTGCTCAGCTCCCTTAGAACTGCAGTGTTTTATTTGTTCTTTTCTGGTTTTATTTTGCATATTCACATGCACATGATTATACTGTTGCCATCTTGACAGAATCCAGAATCACCTTGAATACAAGTCTCTGGGGAGGTTTGTTACAGGTATATAAGATTAGCTTAATAGAGAAAGACAGACACCCTCTTCTACATAAGAGCCAGACTTGTGGAAGAGGAGGCAGTGTGTTGTACACTAGCATTTATTGGTTTGCATTGTTTTCTGCTCCTTGACTGTGCATACAGTTTGACCATTTTCCTCCTACTCCTGCCTCCATACTTTGTTTTACTTTCTCTGAAAGCTTTAGATTTGAGAGCCAGAATCGACCATTTCTTTCTTATGTTGAATTTTTCAGGTATTTTGCTCCAGCAGTGAGAAAGTTATTTCCAAGTACAAGAGTCCAGTGATACTTGAGAAGTCCAGCAGAATAGAGACTGGAGAGTGGGCCCAGTGAAGCACAATCCATTGCCTAACATGTACACACTAATATTTAAGGTCGATAGTATGATAATGCAAAGTGTGTATATGGTTTAATTGTTTCCCTATTGATGTAAAAAAAAGAACACTGTGGCTAAAGAAAAAAACATAGTGCATTGGATGACTGTGGTACAGAGGCATAGAGTCCAGGCCCCTCGTGGCCGGGAATGTAGCACAGATAGGCAGACAGGTCACTGGTGCAGTCTTTGGGATTTCAAATCCTTATCTACATGAAGAAGGCAAAGACAGAGTGTTAACTGGGAATCAGAATGCATTTTCATAGCCCCGAAGTCTGGCCCTAGTAACACATCTTCTCCAACAAGGTCATACCTCTTAATCCTTTCCAAACAGTTCCATCAACTGGTGACCAAGTATTTAAATACATGAGCCTTTGAGTCAAAGAGGAGCCAATGAACACATCACATTCTAACACACACACACACACACAGAATTTACCTTCAATATGACTATATGTTTTATTTCTCGTTATGGTCTCTAATTACATAATTCTGATATTTTTGTTTCTTAAAACTTTAATCAGAAACCATTTGTAACATTGCTTCCAGTCAAAGTCATAGTTTATATAATATTTAGAATTGTAACTCCTATTTCTGAGTTAAATGCCGCTTCGTTCTACTGAAATCATGCCTTAAGTGTTGAATATGTATGTTCTGCAGTTCTACTCTTGATATACAAAGTGTGTGAAAAATCCATATCTTAGCTCATAACTCTATACTGCATTGTATGTGTTGAAAAATTTAATATAACAGCAAATACTTGCTGTTTGCATGTGTTAGAGGCTTGGTCGCTGCTCACATATTATGTATAAGTTGGTAGGCAAGTATAGCCCAGGAAGAGTAGGCTATGTCACACGGCATTGGTTTTGGCAATTTTTAAATTTTCTATTAGTGCTTTTGGGCAAATGTGAAGGTAATTTGTTATCCCCACAGATGGGTGCTTCCCCCAACCCTCATTAAAGAATCTTCTCTTTTTTAAGTGTTGGTTACTACAAGACACATAATGGGTCAAGAGGAGAAAAAAAGGCTGTGAGGTGTTCGGCTTTAAATGGAATATCTTTATCACATCAGTTCCCCCCAGGGCTCAGGAATCATTAAGGAAAAAGAATGATGGAAGAACCAGAAGTACAGGGATGCCTGCCTAAGGTTATTTGCAGCACAGGACAGAGTGATTAAGCAAATGAACTCACAACATCTGTAATTGCATGCACGAAACCTAGATAAAAACTAAACCAGATGAAACCTCAACAAGAACGAGATAAAGATTTACAGCTTCCAAATCCTAGCTAAGAAGCTATGGGAACTTTTGGCTGCTAAGGGATGGAGAATCACATATCTTAGGATATGATCCACCTGAGAATCTACCTATCTGTCTAATGAACAATTCTATACGCATGCATGTAAATACAGCACAAACTTGATTTAGTGGGTTATAAAATAAAACTGAAATTGGGAAGGAAAGGTAGTTGGTAATAGAAGAAGAATTAAAGAGCAGGGGTTGGGACAATGTATTTATTTTGAACATACTACTTGCATACATAAAATTTTCAAATAATAATTTTTAAAATGTTAAAAAAAAAACAAGGTAGACACATAAACACATACTACCTCCAGTAGGGGCAGTGCAGGAAATATGATTTGATAAGAGCATTATTCTTCGTTTCATAAAATTTCTTCACAATTCATTTAAATTATGTGTAAGACATCTGTATGAGTATGGGGTTTAGGCAAGTAGGATTCCATCTGGTAGTATGCAAAAGTCTCTCAGTAGAATTCCAGGACAGCAAACCAAAATAAGTAATCAAAGATATAATAACATAAGGAAATTTAAGTGATCAATGGCGACTGAAGTCTGGAGACCTTTAAAATATTTTACTTACTTGAAACTGCTACTGTCGGGTGTGTCTTTTTCATACTTCGCCTTTATTTCAGGAAGAATCTGGAAAAACACTGCAAAATACTCAGCAACTGCAAACATAGGGAAATACCTACAGTGTCCACAATAATTCATTTGTCTTTTCTTTTAGGATATATCAGTGTTTGCTAGAATGCTGCACTGACAATAATCATGGCAAGTCACATACAGACATCATTGCAGTTTCTGCAGTTACCAACAATCTGCACAGCTACCCATCCTATTGTGGTAGATTTCAAACATGTCTGGAGACCACCAATAGAAACCTACATACAACATCGGTGAGGAGTAGAAAAAAAAAAAACTTCTTCACACTGAAACTATTGTGGGTTATCAATGAGTTGAGTAACAGTTTCAGAAATAGTCAAGAGATATAAAATTTACTACAAAATGTTGGAAAACCACAAGTTAATCATTAGTATCAGTCAATATTAAAATCTGAGAGAAACGGGGAGAGAAAGGCATTAAGAGATCAGTCAGCTAAGTTTCTGTTAGGTAGGATTATATCAGATATGTGTAACTGAGGGTTTTCCACTACTGAAATAAGCTTAGTAATTATTTATCCAAACACAGGAAATGGACTCAAGAAACTTTCAATATTGTGCAGCTGGTTAGATATTAGCTTGAAGGACAGTGTGACCAAACCACTCATAACCAAAATCCTGTAAAACCAAGGACTGGGAGTTTTGAATCCTTGAATACTTTTCAGAAGAACAGGACCTGAGTCTGCCTCAGGGAATATGTGACTTCCTAAGTGTCTTGGAGATCATGAATTAATATTTATACATATCTAGGAGTCCCAACCCTTTTATTTATGTAGAGGAACCTTCATACACCATTGTGTCTTTTTATAAATAGCAGTGCAAAAGGGCATGCCATGTGCCTGGAGAGGAAAAGGTCCTCAGAGAAAACTGCTCTGGAGGCTAGAAATAGCATAAAGCCTACCTAAAATGGACGTTGGACGAAGATCTCTGTGGCTTTTATCCTCTTGTCCCTCAAGTGTGTTCCAGCCTGCATTTTCCTCTGTGCTCTGTGTGTGTGGTCTGAGTTATTTAAATGGCGATCACAGGGGTACGGTGCTAAAAAGTTCATACCGAGATTCTGGGGATATCTAATCTTTTACCTGGCCCGTTTCTTTAAAGTTAATAAGCTTTGATTCATCCTATGATTTTTAATATACAAACACGCAAACACTCACTGAAAAAAAAATGAAGAAAATGAGGAAGAATATTCCTTAAAGCAACTTACCTAGAGGCTTCTGACATTTAGAAAGCTATACGTTTTACCTTACAGTTCCTGGTCCCAATTGCACTATTTTTATACTTTTATTTCTGGGTTTATTTAGCCAAAAAGCAGAGGTGGCAGAGGATTCCGTCTGAGAGCTATTCTCCAGGGCATTTCTGCCAGTATTTTAGCTTCCCAATACATCTTATTTTAAACTGCAGCAGCGCAAAGATGTGAAGTTCCATTTTGTGAAGTGCAGAGTCTCGTGTTCGCCACTGTGCCTTCTCCAACATCACGACGACATAATCAATCACTTGAGTCTCAACTATGGTCCCAGGACAGAGGCAATGCAAGAAGGCTTCTTCACTCCTTGTTGTCACGTAAAAGTAATCAAATAAAGACAGACGAAATGAAGATATATCTCTATGATATATAAACCACACTTTAAACATGGATGGAATTAAAATATATCCTTGGGTATAGTATCACACTTAAGAGCTGGCTTCATGCCCAGTATTAGGTGAACATCACAAAATAAACTCAATGACAATTTTCTAAAAGTTTTGTTTTGTCCCATTTTGCTCTGTTTGGCCATTTTAAAACTTATTGGTCTTTTGTTTGTGTGTTATATTTGTATGTTGAAATATTTGTATATTGTTTGTATAAAACATTTTTATATACTTTTTCTTGTGTGCATGTGTAAACATGATTGTCTATTTCCTATTGGTTTTGTTTTTTACTGTTTTTACTTATGGTTTGTTTGAGTTTTTATTTGTTTGCTTTCTAAGTAAAGAGGGAAAAAAAGGTATGGGCTTGGCTAGATGCGAAGTGGGAGGTACCTAGAAGAAGTTAGGGTGGGAACCAGTGATCTGACTATACTGTATGAATTTTCAAAGAAAGACAAAATGAGAAGTCACTTAAAAAGAAGTTTTAAATAAGAAAAGTATGAGTTATTGTACCATATTGATTTCACTTATATTAGTTCTACTTATTGTAGAATAAATGGTTTTTAAATCAAAGACACATATATTCCTATTAAATAATGAATTATATACACATCAGGATTAACATGATGTAGATTTCAAGTAATAAAACATGACAGCATTCTGCATGCAGACAATCTCTGCCTATACGCCTGGCAATTTCAGTGGTCTTGCATGTTATCAACTTGCCCTCATTCAAAGTAACCCAAGCCTCTCTTTTTCTGTTTCAGCAGGCATTAGTTTCAGAGCCAGGAGTAAGTTAAGCTATGTGATCACTAGAGGGAGGGAGGAGATTTCCTCCCAGCATATTATATTTCAAAGACATGGCTGCCAGACTCTTGAGAAAGGCTCTACCATTTAGAGATATTTATAGACATTTCATTTATAGATAGTTCTGTTATAGTATAGAAATTCTTACCTATGGAAAGGAATATAATCAGCATAATAATTTCTATGACAACTTTTAAAGGTCATTGAAATAGCGTACAAATTAATGTAATCACCTTAGTATTGCTTAAAACATTCAATATTTGCCAAAGTAGAGAAAGCTATTCATTGAATTACTTTATCCTCAGGTACCTAAAATCCTCTTTGTTCTGATTGCACCGTTTCAAAATCCATTACTTCTCAACACCTTATCTGAAACAATTTGACTATGATTGTATCATATCAAAAGCTGCATCTCTTATTCACCAAATAATGGATTTATTTTTATTTATTTATTTATTTATTTTTGCTTTCTTGGCAGTTGGCAGAAGTACCTTCACTTTGATTGTACTTGAAAAGGTCTAAGTAGAATGCTTTCCATTCAGGAGTTTTCCTTTTTATTTTCCATTTCCAGGATTCTTTATTGTTTGCAAACCACTTAATGTTCCATTCTGAGTAAAGAGAATTTCTCATTATAATGGGAGAATTCCAAATCACAAGTAGAACAAAATGAACAATCCTTTGAAATACAGTTCAACTTTTATGTTTATTTTTTCCTAAACTTGAAAAACATCTAAAACCATGTTTTAATACAAAGTAAAAAAAAAAAAAAGAACCAATCATGTTTTTTCAGCAGAGACAAATATATAATGAAATAGGGCAAGGAAAAAATATTTGCTAAACCCCAAGTTATATTTTAATAGAAGTCCTTGCCCATAAAAGTTGAATTATATATTTTATTTTATATGTAGTATTATTGTAGATAACACATAATATATTATGTATAGTATAATATAATATATAAGTTTATACACATTTATATATGATACTTTGTATATATTATAAATTTATGCACATTATTCATGTGTATTATATGTGTATATAATATTATGTATCACACATATATCCCAACAATTAATGAAAAATTATGCCATGAGTTTGGAAGGGAGAAATGGGCAATTTATGAGAGGCTTAAATAAAAGGAAAGAGAATTTTAAAATTATGTAATTATGTTATGACCTTAAAATAAATTATTTAAATTAAATTAAAATTATTTCTATAGACATAAAATAAAATAAATGACAAAAACTAATATTAAAAAATGTTCAATGTCCTGAGATACCAGAGGAACACAGCTTAAAACTACTTTTGAATTTATCCTATCCCAATCAAAATGGCTAAGACAAAAATAATATAAGAACAAATAATGACGTGAATGTTGGGAGGGGAAATTTTACTCAGTGCTGGTGGGAGAACAATTTCATACATTCAATAAGGAATAACTTAGCTCCTAACAAGGTCAGAAAGAGATCTACCATGTCGTTCAGCTGCATCCCTCTTATGCATATACACGAAATACTGATATCTATCACAGAGATACCTTCTCAGCCATTTCATTGCTACTCTACTTCACAATAGTCAGAGAATAGAAATAGCCTCCATATCCATTTGTGGATGAATGGATAATAAACAGTGGTACCATTTAAACAATTGATTAGGATTCAGCTATTAAGAAAAATGAAATTCATAGGTGAATGATTAGTTTTAGAAGCAATCATTCTCAGGGAAATAATTCAGCAAACCAAAGCAAACGTTGCTTGTGTCCTCTCCTTTGTATATGTCAGCTTTTAATTTTTCAATTGGCTTGTCTCATTTGGAATACTCTTAGAGTTCAAGGAATTAATAACGGGTCAAGAAAAGTGACATAAAGAGAAAAAGAGTAATCTTGAAATACATTTAAATTTTCCACACAGGAATATAAACATGTGTATACATATAATTGCACAGGCATGAAACAAAATATAAAATAAAAATTATAACAAAAACTGTAATTATTTATTATGGAATTGTGTTATAATTGAGTATCTCAGTTTTGGATTCAACTGATCAAGATGTGAAACTTCTTAACTTACTCTGAACAAATTGCCACTTCCATCTTTTACAATATTTCATAAAACTTGAAATAAGTATACAAAGATTCTACATTTTAATCTCAGGTGGGAAGAGGTGTAGGACTTGGAGATATCTCATCTCTTGACAAGCTAATTTGTCCCTAGATAACATTCATGCTCACACAATAATTTCTTGGGGTGGTAAACATTTTTTAAAGAGTAGACTCTATGAAAACTGCAGAATAAAGAAATGGGAATAGATTATGCATTAATTTGGAGTAATTCCTTTTCAGATAAATAATTGTAAAACCCATTCCTACTCTTTTCTCTATTGTAGACAGTGGTAACCTTACACTTGCATCTGCATTAGTGAACTCTGGGAACAGTGATACTTAAAGGACAATAGACACAAACAGTGCTAAAATATTATGAGTTTTATTCCTTTATTTTAAAAAAATCACATTAAATTAATCCTTCAAATAAGTTAGGAAAAGTATCATTTTTGTGTACTCATAATAGTAACAGATTATTACTATACAGATAAATGCATACATGATATTACTATTATGTGGATAAGAGGAATAAAACCAAATGGTGTTCAAGACATGAATATATATATATATACTTATAAATTATATATGTAGTTTGTGTGTAAGTATATATGTAAATTTTAATGTTAACCAGTCACTATTATTTAAAATGACCTCTATTTTAAGGTTAGTTGCAATTTTTAATCTATATTTCCTATTATCATGCTGAATGCTTTCTTAATTAAATCATTTTGTGTATACGTCTTAATGAATTTCTCTGCTTCATTACTTCATGTACTTTATAGCAATTTGATAATACACATAAAACAGCTCAAGTCTTTATTTTTAACTTTGCTGAAAAATTAATCAGCTCTCTGTTATTTTCTGTGTGTTGATCATATAGCACCCAAAACACTTTCCAAATACCATCTCCCACTCTTCTCCAGAAAAATTGTGGTGTTTTTTTCTTCAGGATAAGCACATTACTGAATGTGTACTCTTTCAAGTAGAGCATGGTCATCTTGCAAAAGACAGAACTCAGTAAAAATTGAATCTTCCTTTTCTAGCAGTTAATAATTTCTAGTCAATGTTCACCCATACAAGGAAGTGTACTCACACACACACACACATATGTTCCACACATACACCCCAAAACTGTAGGGACTAGAAAGAAAAATAACAGTCTACAGGTTTTAATACTCAAAGGTAATAATTACTAATTTTGGATGTATCTAAATATCATCTATGCAAATATGTCTAAGTTTTTAAAATAAGAATATATGACCTGTTTTTATATGAAGGAAAGTGTTCCTTGTCTAGAAAAGTATTAGTGTTCTATAATCGAAATATAAGTATCACAGCCTCCTTCTCCATTTCAGGTAAAACTTGACAAGTATTCCACACAGAGAAAGGAGGCCATCAGGCAGGGGAGACGGTAGCAGGAGAAGTCAATCCCATGATCAGGAAAGTTAGGGAGTTACAAAATTTCTTTGATTTTCAAATCACTGGGAACTTGTCCCAAAGCAAAACTGGTGTGATCAAGAGGACTTGCTATGGAGTTCCTGATGTGTTCACTGCTGCCTTCTTCCAGATGAACCCAAGTGGAAAAACATAACAAAACAAATCTAGACATACAGGTAATAAAATTTTCTTTCCCAAACCAACCAACAAACAAAAGACAAAACAAAACAAAACTTACTATCTTTTTGCCTTTCCAAACTCTCTTGCCTTTTATCTATGGAAAGAGTAGAATCTCCAATAACTATAAAAAAGAATAGGAAGTCTCTAGCTCTTTGTTGAAAAATATAATCAACTCTCTAGCTCATTGTTGAAAAAGATAATATTAGTATTAGTGTAATAACTGACCATATTACTAAAGGCAGATTGATCAGCTAGAAATGATTCATAATAATTTAAGGTATAGTCTCCAGAGTAGGATTGATAATCTTTTAAACTGACAAACTGGGCTAGGCTAATGACTCTAAGGCAACTCAGTAAAATGAAATAAATATCTCCTGAGGAACAACACTCAAACTTGACTTCTGGCTTACACAAACAAAACAAAATCATGCCAATCTTCACTTGCCAAGTCTGATGTCATGATTTTCTTAGGATGTTTTGTGTTGCAACCTTGTTTGATCATCTGTTGCAACTCTGACCTTGTGCATAGCTGTAAAGTTTTAAACTTGCGATCTATTTACAAGCAGCCTTTAGTCTATTTTGAACTTGCTCAGAGGTGAAAGTGAGCCAATTGTGTGCAGTTTGTCTGATCAAAAGAACAAAACAGACTTTTAAGTGTCTACAGTCCGAGTGGCACCTGCAGATCTAGTTATAAATCATATCCCAACACATATTTTATACACCAAATTATATAACAAAATGAAAATTCACCGAAACCCAGAAAGACAAATATCATTTCTATTTACTCATAAGAGGCTTTAAACACAAAGCAAAGAAAACCAGCCTGCAAATCTCAATCTCAGAGAACCTAGACAACAATGAGGACCCTAAGCGAGACATACATAGAACTAATAGACATGGGAAGTAGAAAAAGACAAGATCTCCTGAGTAAATTGGGAGCATGGGGACCATGGGAGAGAGTTTAAGGGAAGGGGAGAGGAAAGCAGAGGAGCTGTGTATTTCTACAGTCTTCAACACCAACTAATTAGGAAAATTAGTCTCAAGTATGTGATTTGCCAGAAAAAAAAATCTGAAAATGACTTGTATATCTGTTCTTCTAGAGCACACTCACTCCCTGTACTCAAAATGTGACTATATCATTGTAGCTTAAATTTTTATTTATAAGACTGATCTCCCACTTAAAATGAATTTTACTTTGATTTGTTTGCTTTTTATTGATGCTTCCTTTAACAGTGACTGACTTAAAGCAATTGCTCATACTATACTTGTTAATAAAAGAGAGTATATAAGTAAGTGCTTCGTTCCAGACAAAATATTTGAGAGGAGAAATACAAATTCACTTCTGTTTATTATTAAATAGATTAAAATGCTTTATAAAATATGTATGTACATGTATTAGTTTGTTTCTGAAGGTTAGAATTTGTAATTATTTATCTATAAGCAGTGGTTTATTCTACAGAGAATCATCTCTATCCAATTAGGTACACTCTTTGAGTCTTTTCACATGCAATTATATTTTGCTTTGACATATGTAACTAATAATTTTTGCATAGTTGTAACTTATATATAAAACTATGATGCAAATTGTGATAAAAAACAAAGAGTACATTTAATCTTTAGGAAAAGGGTTCATATGGCTCTTTATTTGCTGTCAAAATTTTTATACATTTTAAATTTTTTTCTATTTTCAGTTATGGAAGGTGGAAAACAGATCTCTAATAAACTTGTTTTTCAAATATTTCTGTTATTTAATGACTAGTAGATTCATGTACATTGATCACAACATTTTATTTTTTGCTTTGCTTACATGTCTATCACAAAAGCATAATTCTTTCTCTAAATGAAATCATAAAAATTAAAATAAAATTAAAAGCACAAACCTTTGTGATAAATCACATGAAACCTAGCTAGCTAGCCCTGCTTGGCGATGCAGGAACAATGAGCCATTTTGTTTTCAGGGCTTATTTAGCCTCACTAAAAGAAAATCATCAGATTTTCCTATGGGATTCACCGAGAACAACAAACTAGAAATCCACTAATGTATCTTTTGTTTCCTGCTTCCTACTACATAATGAATTGTGTTGGTTCTCCGTTTGTCTACACCGCTAACAACCATTTAATATTATGTTCTTTCTTTTAAATAAAACAGGAACCTCGTATTTACACACCTTCTTCTAGTAACAGTCATGTAACTGTATAACAAAATTCATATTTATTTCATTATATTTGCTTGTATTGAAAAATATTTTGTCTCACATAATATATACTGAATATCTTTTCCCCTCCCTCTACTTCTCCCAGGTTCTCCTTATGTGCCCTCCATCCTGATCTAACAATTTACTCTTTCATTAGAAAACAAATAGGCTTGTAAGGGATGATAATAATAAAATATAATATGATTAAATAAAACAAAAACCTAACACATCAGATTTGAATAAAAGCAAAAAATAAAAGAAGCCCAAGAAAAGGCACAAGAAACAGAGTCCCAGTTTTTTCCACACTCAGAAGTCCCACAAAAACTCTCAACTGGGAACCATAATATACATGCAAAAAAAAACTGTAGGATAAAAAGAGTGAATATATATATATATATATATATAATTAAAAATTAAAAAGGAAGAGTCCTGACATGACATTAGGAGACAATGAACCTTCAAAAATGATTTTGAGTTTATTGCCTGGTGGCTATCTACTGGTAAACATTCAGGTTACCCTTAAGGATTTCTTGTTTTCCCGTTTTGTAATATTCCAGTTTATTTGTTTTTATTTATTTTATTGTATTTTATCTCAGTATTTTTTTTCTTAGATGTATGTTTGTCTCCTAATGGCAACCGAAAGGGTTTGAATCTAGATGAGACAGAAGAAAGGAATTGAGAGGAGTAGAATGAAGGAAACAGTAATCAGAATATGTTGTATGGAAAGAATCTAGTTTCAATAGAATAAAATTCCTGAGAGTGGGTAAAACATTTCCAAACCTTATACACATATTATAGTGTTCTTATTACTATTTTACTATCATACATGCAATATTTATTGTGTGTTCATAATTTGAATTTTTTCCTAAAGGAACTAGATAGTTTTTCTTTTCTGTACTTTGTCATTCCTCTTAGAAATAAAGACAAGTTACCTTATTCTCTGAAATATATACTTTAGATTTGAATACATTTAGTTTTGAAGTACATTCTGCTCAGCCTCACTTGTCATAATTTTAAATACAGGTCTTTTATGAAGTGGTGACTTTACCCTAGCAACCTGCGAACTTCCTGATCTTTACATTTTGAAGTGAAGGATATTGGTTTAGATCCTATCCCTTGTATCATTGAAGAGATGTAATTACCCTAATTATCTGCTCCAGTGCAATGCTAAAATGTTTTAATACTCCACTTTATCTCCTGAGGAATGTACTTAGTGTCTAAGATGTCGCCATCTGTTTTTATTTGAACACTCACTGTAGGTTAAAATCCACTTGTGTGTTCATTGCTGTCAACTTCATCCATCAAGGGCTTCTTCTTTCAAGGGTAGATGCTCTGCAAGCATCCGTAGGAAATGTAAAACCAAGAATCATGTACAGAAAATCATTCAGTTATGTAAACTTCCCTTCCCTCTTTCCCTAGAGAATTCACTCTTCCTTTTCAGCTCGTTCCTTTCTCTTCTTCAAATGGATTTTTTATAATAGTCATTAGTTCCATAATTGTTTCTGTAATCTTCTTTAACTCCCCCCAGACCTCCTTATTAAGATATGCAAAGGATTATACAGATGCTGGGTATTGTAAAATGGATATTGTGAAACCAATCAAAAAAAGGAAATAAATATCACAATAACATCATTTGTGCATAAATAGATGGATATCAATATGAAAATTGGAGTTACACATAAAGTACCAGAAGTACCCATTCATGTCCATTACCATATTCAAACTACTGGTACTAATTAGTATTGTTTTTCTTAGAAAGGAAAACATTGAATTGGGGCTGGCTTACAGTTCAGAGGTTTAGTTCGTTGTCATCATGGTGGGGAGCATGGCAACACACAGGCAGACGTGGTATTGGAGAGGTCACTGAACATTCTGTACCAGACTTGAAGGCAGCAGGAAGAGAGTGAGACACTAGACCTAGCTTGAGCATCTGAAATCTTGAATTCCCATGCCCAGTAACACACTTCCTCAAACAAGGCCACAATAAAGAAGAAACCTACAGAATGCTAAGTGATGGCTATTCTTGGTTGTCGATTTGATTACATCTGCATTTAACAAAAGAAAAAGAAACAGATGCAGGAGCACACCTGTAAGAGACTTTTGCTTAATCTGAAGTGAAAAGATCACTTCTATTATTTTGGATTTGTAGGGTGGGAAGATACACTTTTAATCTAGACCTTTTAAGGTGGAAAGACCCATTTCTAATCTGGACCACACCTTCTTCTGGAAAAGTATATAAGGACCTTCTATTCATAGGCAGCTATTGTTGGATAAACTGGACCATAGGCTGTAAGTCATTCTAATAATCTCACACACACACACACACATATATATATATGTGTGTGTGTGTGTGTGTGTGTGTGTGTGTGTGTGTATGTGTGTGTGAAGAGAGAGAGAGAGAGAGAGAGAGAGAGAGAGAGAGAGAGAGAGAGAGAGAGATTCATTCTATGAATTTTGATACTCTAAAGAACCGTGACTAATATACTAGCTATACATCTGACTGAGGACTAAAACCCTCTGTGTACTCCGTACCTACAAATTGGACATCAAGATATAATTTTTATACGGCTACCATTTATTATATGTAAAGCACAATTATACATTCTACAATTTTATGATTAAAAGAATGGGAGTAGATCTATTGGAAACCATAATCAGTATATTTTATGTGAGAAAAAAATCTGTTTTCATTGAAAGAAGAAAGAAAATTAAATCTGTAAACAGTAGGTGTAGGAACTTGCTGCCAAATCTGACAAATTAAAACTAATCCCTTTGTGCCTGAATTTCAGAAAAAAAGAAAACTGACTACACAACATAATCTCTGATTTCTACACATTGAGTCATAAATACAGTCCCCATGCCCAATTGAAATAAATAAAATGCAATTGTAAAAATCTGATAAAATAGTAGCACATCAGCAATGTACATTAGAAATGGAATTTGAAGATGCCTTCAGGACTGACGTCCTGGGAGAGTCAGATCATTTTTCTATAAGGTCCTATATTATTCAGTGAGATACCCTGTATCTCAAAAAATGTTGGAGAATTTGAGAAAGATTCCTGATATTACCCTCTGACCTCTTGGTGCACATTAAATTGCAAGAACTAGCGTATGGACATGCACACACATGAAAGGGAGAGCGAAAGAGACAAAGACACACAGAGAGATTAAAGTTCCAATCAAAGAAGGCAATTTTAAAAAATAACTTTGGTATTTTTACACATTGATGTTTAAGTCTTTATTATTTCTCTGAGCTGCTGCCATATTTTATGACTGGTTCATGTATGATAAACTTCTTCAAAGTTGAATTAAATAGGTTCTAGGTTTTTACATTGGTAATTATTACTAGAAATGTTAGCAGTAGCAAAGGATTATGCCATTAGCAATAATACCGTATGGCAAGTGTCTCTAAGTATCATAAAATATTTCTCTATAAATAATAAAGTCAGTCCAGTAGATCTTGTTTTAATCGAGAATACATCTGGATCTATCTAGATATTGGGATATATAAGTTTATAGATAGAATATGAAATATCATAAATTGTGATGATGTTTTAAAGCTTATGCAGAGATAATGCACTTTCTAATGACTATAAAGAAATCTTTCAATTTTTTCATATCAAATATGTTGATCATATTCTTTCCCCTCCTTCATTTCCTCCAAGATCAAGCAGCAGCATATTCATCCAACTTCATAATGTTTCTCTCTCTTAAAGCAAATAATAGTGGTAAATTTTCACCTAGGTTCAATGCTGGTAAAATTAATAATTGTTTTACTCCTTTAGCACTATGAAAACTGGAAAGCATTTGTGAAACTTCTGGCTATGCACCAGGACATTTCTCTATTTTTGATGAAACAGAATATAGTCCCTTCACTAGGGCCTATAGTTATGGAGTTATCCACAGCCTCTCTAAAATAGCCTTCAAGGTTCCAGGCATGGGCAATGCTAGTAAAGGCAAGTAATTTTGAAACCTTGCAATCAAATTAGCAAGTTGTTATTTTACCCTCCATAAATATATTTTTTATTTGAGAAGAAATATCAAAATTATACTGAATCTGGGGTAAGACATAATTGTATTCCTCTATTATGTTACTTTTAATGTGACTACAGACTTAAGATATTCAGCAATATCTTCATGAGGATTTGAGAAGTCTACATTATATGAGAACTTGGATAATTGGACAAAAATCTATTGTCACTGGGCCTGTCAGAACCTCCTGAGTTTTAAAATTGCAGCATTTGGTTTATACTCCTAAAGCCAACAATAACTATAAACCCAGTAGTACGTATAGGTGAATAGAGAACATGTTTCAAGAAAGATCTCATGTTTCAGAATTACACTTTTATAATTAGGGAAGGGGAATAGAAAGGTCAGGCAAGGAGAGGAAGTCCCATTTTCATTTTATCTTCTACATACCTTATACGATCGCATAGTGACCAAAGTATTTGGCACTAAACATTCTTTTTCCAAATAGATGAGATTTTACAGGTAAAGTCTTCTATAAAATGTTATATATTACTATACTGTTTGCGATACATAAAATCTCTTTTGCACCAAAGTCACCCATTATACCAACAGAGCATAGGTGATAGTAAGTGAATGAGCATATCTTGTGCTGATAAATCTTCCTGTAAAAATCACATGCCCAATTTTAATTATGGGCCATTGCTTACTTACACTGTTTACTTATCGCCTCTTTTTAAGTGAAATCTTATGCAAATTAAATTACATAATCAAATTGTTACTCAATAAATAAACTATGTCCAAGTCACTTTAGTGTTAATTAGTGACAAGTTGATTAATGATACCTTTCTGGATTGTTGTAAAAGCTTTCAGATATCTAATGTATCCCTACTTGCTGTCAGAATCTGTGACACATTACTGATTCTTGCCAACTATGCCATCACTGTAAGCTCATTTCCTGAATGCTGTTCTTGAAACAATGACAGCCTTCTCTATTTGAGAATTTTTCAGACAATACAAAAGTAGATGCATATGTTTCTAGTGTCTTCAATAATAGCAAAACTTATGATTTTTCACTATTATTGCTAATAATAAATGTCAGAGTTTCATAAGGTTCTCATTTTCATTTCTATTTTGATTTCTTTGTATTAGACAAATTTGTACACGTTTTTTCTAGCTGTTGTAAACAATTTATACATAATCTAACTCACTAAGCAAATGTGAACATTATGACCTGAGCATTCCAAGTTTTATATTTTCTTTGACTATATAGTGAGTATAGTCAAAGCATACATGAGGTATGAGGTTCAAATATTATTCTTTTATGAGTTTTATTTGTAATCTTGTTCTCATACCAATATTGTTTAGAGGTCTGATTTTGAGGGTCTAGAGAATTTGTATTTTAGATGATCTCATGTTTAATCATGGTAGCTTCTGTGCTTAAAATGTTCATATATAATTCAAGGTAAATTTATTTATGAAGTAGAAGAGGAAGCTTTGTACTAATGAGATAGATGTAATCCAGGCCAGTTTTCCTGGAGATATTGGTTATATATATTTTTTTATGTGTCCACATATAGGGATTCTAAAACACCAGAACTCAATGAACCATCAACACAGTGATGGTTGTCAAAGGAAAATGAAACTGATGGGGTCATGGATAGAAAATTTGTCAGAGGCTATTTAATTTTTCAGATTTATTTTATAACTAGGTAAATGCAGTTTAGAGCAACATATAATGCACTCCAAATTTATAAAGACAGAAACTTTGAATTTTCACAATATAAAAGGATAAATATTTAAAGAATGTAAATATAAATTATATTGATTAAATTATTATTCACTGTATTAATAATTTATACAACTGTTATTTCAGGTCATAAATTTTTGACTGAAAAATATTAAATTCCAATAATATAATGTGCTAAAAATATTTGTTGTCTTGGTAGAGTATTACATTTTCTTAAATAGAATGATATTTTTTCTTTCCAAACTAATACTAAAAATCAGAGATGGATTTCTTGGTATACACACCAAAGGCTAATGAAGGAGGATAGCCATATTTTCAAGACTAACATTGCTACCTAATGAGTTGGAAGGTAATACTGGATCGATATCAAGATCTTATCAGAAAATGAAAAGAAAAGAAAAAACAATGAATGATACTATATATACTCATATATTTATAAGAATTGTCCATACAAAACATAGTACCTTTATCCATGAACCTAATATATTCTTTTTTTATTTAAATCTTTCTAAATGATTTTAATTAAAATATTATGCACTTCTTAAATATATTTATATATGTATATAAATTTTTAAATCATTCAGATAATGTGAATAATATCTTACTATGATCTTTATATATAAAATTGCAAGGGTTTCTTAAGCTGAAAGACTAGGGTAAAGATTTTTGTTTGTTTGTTGCTCAGTCGGTTGCTTTTTTAGTATGCATTGGATTTTAGAAGAGGAAAGGGTAGGCAAGAGAAGTAGAGAGGAAAATGAATGGGGTAATAGCTGGTGGTAGCTTGCCAACATGCATAAAGTCATGGGTCATTGTGATTAGGCAAACTTTTGCTGAGGAAAGAAAGAATATAT
Source organism: Alexandromys fortis (assembly GCF_014885135.2). Lineage (NCBI taxonomy): Eukaryota > Metazoa > Chordata > Mammalia > Rodentia > Cricetidae > Alexandromys > Alexandromys fortis. The sequence goes on from NW_026067896.1 coordinate 9,733,386, forward strand.
AAATCTTGCCAAATAATTGAGACACTATATTTCACTGCTATTAAGAAAGCATTTAGTTTTGGGTAGCCCTCTCTCTCTCTCTTTTTTTTTTTTTCTTATAATAATGATCATGTTAGTTCAGGCAGAGAAACTCTGGGCAGTGCCACATTTCTCTGCGAAACTTTGCGAGATTTATAATTCAGAATACAAATAATATTTAGGAAAAATACAGGAATTTGGTAGTCATACATTGTGATAGGAGATGGGTTATTTTAAAATGTAACATGGTTTAAGGAAATAACATTTATTGGTTACAATGTGTGCGAGTGTAATTAAGGCAGTTTTTAGAGCCCAGAATAACGAATAGCAGATATTTATTTGTGGGAGCACTCACAGGAAGAAACCCTTTGCAGCTAAAATACACAGATACATATTGCATTTGTTTCTGAGAATGAGAAAACTTACTCAGGATGATCATTTCTATTTCTATTTCTAATTCATTATTTGTGAATCTCGTCATTTCATCCTTTAATGAATGAATAATCATTTTCTTTATTGACTTTTCTGCTGAGGGACATCTAGATTGTTTCAAGTTTATGGTTATTTTTTAATAGAGCAACAATGAACATTGATGAACAAATGTCTCTATGTTAGGATGCAGCTTCCTTTGGGTAGACACCCAAGAGTTCTATAGCTGGATCTTGAGGTAGATTAATTCTCATCTTGCTGAGGAACTACCACACAGATTACTATAGTGACTTACAAGTCTGCATTCCCAACAGACTTGTAAGATGTATGAGTATTCATCTTACTCCACATTGTTGCCAACATGAACTGTCACTTGCTTTATTTATCCTAGCCATTCTGACTGATGTAAGACAAAATGTCAAAGTGGTTTGATTTGACTCTCCAAGATGTCTAAGAATGTTAAACATACCTTTAAAAGTGTCAAAGCAATTTGAAGTTCCTCTTTTGAGAATTATCTGTTTACTATTGGGATTACTTTGTTACTTGCTATACAGTTTTTTTGAGTTCATTTTATTTTGGATATCAGCCTTATATTCAGTATGTAGCTGGTAAAAGTCTTCCCTACCCAATCTAAATGCTGCTGTTTTGTCTGAGTGCCAGTGTCCTTTGCCATGCAGAAGCACCTCCGATTTATGAAGTTCCTTATATATATTGTGAGTGAATTCACAAAATATAGTGTTGATTTCATAGAAATTTCATGTCAACTTTTCTTTTCTCGATTTATGAGCAAATCATTACATTATTTAATACTGTTGATATTGGCTGTACACTGAATGGTGATTAAATATTTAACTTAACATATTTCATACACATGTACATAAAACTTAGTGTTCTTTTCAAATGATTTTATCTACACGAATAATATCAAAATCCGGTTTTAAAGGCAAGGAAACAAATAGAGAGCAGACACTATCTTAAATCTTCAAATCCCCTGATCTCTTACATTATTTGCGAATAATTTTTCTTATCATTTATATATTCAATGTGCATTATCCATCCCTACATTAAATGCATAATTTGAAAACATATATTCCCTTTGTGTATTAATGTTCTTTGTTCCAGAATAGGAAGAATTGAAAATAGAAAAAGTTTCAGCTTTGGCATCATTCTTTAAAGAGTGAGGAAAGAAAACTCATAGAACTTATATATAAGCACAAATGACCTCAATAACCAAAACTCACGAGGGATGATGAGAGAGCTGGAGGCATCGCATTACTTTTCATTGTGCACTACAGATCCATGGCAATCAAAGCAGCATGGTACTGACATAAAAACCAGAGGAGACAGCTCTTGCTGAAAACACCTCTTGCCTTCAGAAACTGAAATTTTGCCAGACCTTGCAACCAGGTTAATATTTGCCCTGAGAATATTTAAAATTGTGTACCTAATGTGTTAGCCTACTGTGTACTCAGCCTGTTTAACCCTCCTTTAAGAAAGCAATGATTCACATGTAATCAACTGGTACAACATGTGTATTACTTTAATCTTAAAGTACATAGTACTGCCCAATGCCTGTGATGCAGAAAAGGTGTGTGCATACACTCCTCTGTGTGTGTGTGTGTGTGTGTGTGTGTGTGTGTGTGTGTAGGTGGTGAGAATGTGGTGGCAATCACTTTCTACCAGTGACAGCAGGAGGAGAGCAGCCTCAGGAAAGCAAATATCTCATAAAATTTGTAAACAACATGTTGATACTGGCTGATAGCATCTGCGTTTGAAATGGACTTCTATGTCATTTGGGTTTAGTAAAGCTGTATGGCCCCTTCTAAAATTCTATTTAATTTTCCTGTATGAAAGTACTCTTCACTCATTATCTAAGCCATGTTATTTTGTGGTGCTCAATAAATATAGAAGAAATCCCTTTGTTTGGGATGGATAAACATCAGTCATATACAGGAGACAGACAACAACCAAACCATAAAACACAGACTACAGACAAATGAGAGAAACCAGAAAGGGGCTGAATATTTAAATTTGTGCTCACACTTGTTCTAAACTACTCTAAGAAAACCATTTTCTATTATTCAATATGACTTTAGGACAAATAGACATATAATGAATGGAACTGAGCTGAGAACCCATAAGTCAGTGATACAGAGTCAGGTACAGTGACATGTAGAAGACTGTGGTTGAGCTCTGGCACACCCACACACACAGCCACGAAAAAAGGATCTAAATAGAAGATTCAAAGCAATTAAATCCATAGAATAAAGCTGAAGCCTAATTTTAAATGACAATGTTCTGTGCAGCGCACAATGTCTGTCTGTGCTCTATGCAACCATGCAGTTCGCGGGCTTCGGGCACGCATGGTGTTCGATTGTAACACAGAGACAGAGAGACAGAGACACGGATCTCGAGTCACTGGTAAGAAGCTCTTTATTCAGTAGCACCATGGAGGCTTATATACCCAACAGTCAGGTGGGCCAACAGGTGAAAACCTTATCCTCTGATTCTCAAAGCCAAGGCAACATGTGGTCATGAAGCAGAGCTGGTAAACAACTTTGACACAGCTTTTAGTAACTCAAATCAGAAGGAAAGTAAAGATCACCGGCAGGGAAGAGCAGCTGGAGGCCAGGACTCCGAATGGTCCCAAAAGTTCTGATCAATGATATTTTTATAAAAGCTCAGAAGTAAATGAAAGACTGCAGCCATGTAGGCTAAGTGCAGATCTGCCCTTCTTCTTCAGCTCCATCAAATTCAGTCATACCAACTGCTGTCTCCTTCCTTCCCTCCCAGTCCCATCTCCATGGATCACACATACTCCTAACATCTTTCTCTTAACCCATTTCTTTGTCCTAGACCCCAAATCCAGCACACATTCTCAAGGAACCAGTAGGCCATCCCATCAATAAATGAGGTAGACAATCTGTGTCATCATCAGTTCCACATCAGCTCTGCAGCAGCCGCCACCAATGCCTTCCCCCTTACTCTTTGTCCCCTTTGCTAGCTAGTGAGTCACCCAGATTTTACTTTCAAAGTTCCTCTACCCTGCTCTTTGCTTTATTCTAACCTCCAACCTCAACAACCATTCCCTGGGAACCCCTAGGCTACTTTGACCAGCAAAGCAGGTAGGCTCACTGTAGATTTCACCTCCTTCCGCATTCATTCAAGTTTTTTAACTCATTGTCTTCTCCAGCTTGATAGCAGACCTTCTCCTGTGGCTTTCCATCACAATCTTCCCACATTCCCAGGGAAATGAAGAGAAGTTTCATAGACAATCTTGCTTTCTATATCCTGTGCACCCTTTACTCTTACCTTCAACCCTTCTCCATTCCAATGTGTCCGCTCCTAACAAATAGAAATATATTTTGCCTAGAACATGAGTAATCTCATGTGAAAGGATATCTGAAGAAAACCACAGCTACTGCATTTTCCTAAGAAACAGAGATGGCAAACCAAAGAACAAATCATCCACACAGCAAAGCCAACACTTGATATCAGCATCTAGAATAACAATCTTCTCAATCCAAGATGCTTAAAAGCCAGTGTTAAAATAAACCAATACCCATCAGAAAAATATGTCTAAAAAGAGCTCAGTAAACTTAAAACAACAGGCCTTCAACATTGCAGCAGAGCTAAGGCCTAATAATAGGACCTTCAAACAGCCTTTATTATTATGATGATGATGATGATAAAGGTTTTTAAACAGTAAGTGAATAAACTCCTTAACGAAATCTATGAAAACACAGCAGAGGAAAGAAATGAATAAAACACCTCAAGACCTGACAGTGAAAATAGAATCAGTAAAAACATCCAGATGAAGGAAATCTGAAAAATAAGAATTTAGGAACTCAAACATGAAGCTTAGAGACATGGGAAAATAACAAGCAACATAGAAAGGCAAAGAAATTAGAATATTATCTGAATTCTCAGTGGTGACTCTAAAAGTCAGAAGGGCCTAGAAAGATGTGCTGTGAACTCTGAGAGACGACAGATACCAGCCTAGACTAGCATACCTAGGAGAACTTTCAATCCCAATAGATAAAGAAAATAAGATAATCTCTGATAAAACCAAATGTAAGCTATATCTCTATCCAATTCCAGCTCTACATTAAGAGCAAGAGGGAAAAAATCAGTTTAGAGGTTAACCATACCCCAAAAACACAGGGATTAAAGAATCCCAGACTAGCAAATCAAAAGAGTAGAAACACACCCACATACCCATACTCACACCCACCCACACCCACTCAAACACCACACAAACACACATATGTTGTATGTCTTGGCCACCCAGAACTGAAAAACAAAACAAAACACTGAAACTGTATTAATTATATCACTGCTTGGCACATTAGCCGCAGCTTCTTATCGGCTAGCTCTTAAATATTAATTTAGCTCATTTCTATTAATCTATGCATCGCCACGTGGCTGTGGCTTACGTGGTAAAGATCTATCCAATGTCTGTCTCTGGCAGGGCTACATGGATTCTCCCACAATCCACTTCTTTCTCCCAGCATACAGCTTAGTTTTCCCCACCTAGCTCTCTTCTGCCCTGCTCTGCTATAGGCTCAAATCAGTTTCTTTATTAACCAATGATATTCATAGCATACAGAGGTGAATCCCACATCACACATAGACACACACACACACACACACACAAACAAACACACCTGAACAATAAAAAACAGGTATTATCAACCCAATTTCAGTCTTTAGATCATACAAGGTAGCAGGCAAGTTCCAAATAAAAAATTTGCCTTCTGACCTCTATCTGCCATCTATATATACACCCTTCAGTGTCATAAACTGATGTTCAGTAACAGTTATGTCATATATATATATATATATATATATATATATATACACACACACACACTATTTCAGGACAGGCTCCAAAGCCACAGAGAAACCCTGTCTCGAAAAACCATAAAAAAGAGTTACTAAAATTAATAGTTTTCTTCAGGAGATGGAATGAGGACTCACTAGTACAATGCAGCTACAATTAGTATGATAGTTCATAAATAATAACTGAAAATATTTGTTATGACCATAACACAGCAGTTTCAATATTCTCTGCATATATTTAATGAGACACTTATGTGGGTGGATTTTTACATAGTGGCTCACAGTGTTCTGAGCCCTGAGCTCTCTGGGGATACCTACAAGGGAAGTGATGAAGAGATAGAATCTCATCATATCTGGGATGGTAGCCCAGGTTTTATGAGTTTCAAATGCTGTGCCTTGAAGAAAGATTTTTTTTTTTGAAAATGGAATTCCATAGCTACAATACCTTTTGCATCTCGCTGGTGCTCGAAGATATCATCTTTATAGTCCCACGTATATCATAAACAAAACACCAAAAAATAAAACAATAATATGGCAAGTGAGTTGTGTTTGTTACAAAAGGCTGAGCCGAGGCTACGGGTGAGTAATACCAGACACTGTACTGCTTCAGGAAAGTAACTCATCCTCACCACTCTATTGTGTGCATTTCAGTACTGTCATTCTTAGACAGAGAAAACAACACTGTTGTGTTATAATGGCATTAAGCTTATCAAACATCATGTGTTTACAGAACTAAAGATGCATATCTCCTTTTCATCCTAAAACGCATCTCATTATTTATTTCTCAAGTGGAATGAGAACACTGATGGCTAATATAGGGATTTATGGACTGTGAACAAACATTAGCGCGTAAAAGCACAATTGTATTAGGAATCCAGCTATGCTTCGCTCATTATCTCAGTCAGAGAAGAAGACATTTTAAGATGGTTATGTACAGAAAACGCTAACTGTTTTTACAAGAATCATTTCTAAGTATTTCAATATAAGCATTTTCTAAAGTGTAAATGTGAAACATTGGAATGCTTTTGGGAAATGTGCTTCTAGTTCCTGCAACACCGGCATGAACATAATTAAGGTTTTACTCATTCTGGTTATTGTGTCTGGACAGCAGCAATTCCATTGGTTTTTTTTTCTATCAATTTGGGAGTCTTTTCTATAGTTCTTTCATTTTATAATTAATATGGTGTATAAATGGACATCCTGTAATTTTATTTTTCCAAATTACAAGTGCTGACGAATATCTTTCATATCACCATAGAACCTTCATCTGGTGATGGATGGAGATAGAGCCAGAGACCCACACTGGAGCACTGGACTGAGCTCCCAAGGTTCCAATGAGAAGATGTGAATTTTAAGAGGAGCATTTAAAAGGTATGTAGTTCTGCATATTAATATGTGATTTTATAGGTCAATAATTTGTTAAATGAGGTAAGGTACATAAAATTAACTAAAAGAATAAGAAGAAACATGGGGATCTTTCCATTTTCTGATATCTTCTTCAATGTCTTTCTTCAAAGACTTAAAGTTCTTGTTAAACAGGTTTTTCACTTCTTAGGTTAGTGCTACCCCAAGATATTTTATGTTATTTTTCACTATTGTGAATATTGATGTTTCTCTGATTTTTTTCTCAGCTTCTTTATCATTTGTATATAAATTAGCTACTAATTTTTGAGTTAATTTTGTATCCTGTCACATTACTGAATGTGTTTATTAGCTGTAGGAGGTCCCTGAAAGAATTCTTAGGATCACTTATGTATACCACCATATCATCTGTGAATAGCAAAAGTTTGACTTCTTTTAAACTTTATGTATGAATGAGGTAGTTTTAAAAACTTGTGAAAGCATGAAAGAGAAAAACATTATTGAGTTTAAATAAAATATACATATCTTATGGAATTTATGAAAATATGTGAGGGTGTATGTGAGAGAGATAGAAATAGTAAAATTAACATCACATGATAAAATTTCCTATAAAAAATTGATATTAAATGATGCTTTGAAAAACTAAAACACAGTCATGAATATACTTGCAAAAGTGAGTATGGGGTAGCACACGTTGGGCTTTGTTTTTTTTTTTTTGGGGGGGGGTAAGGGAGAGAATCACAGGAGTTGGAAAGGGACCTGGGAGAACAGGGAAGTAAGTGTGATCAGGGTTCATTATGTCAAACTCCCAAATAATCAATAAAATCATGTTGGGAAAAACCCACTAGAGCACAATCCACTTTGAAATTCTGCAGAGGTATGAATTCTATACAGTATTGTATAATATTAATTGCAGAAAAGAATAAAAGAACATTCATATAAAATCAATAAAGTTTAAGTTATTCTTATCGTATATTTTTGAAAGACATTTTATATCATTCTTCTCAATGTGGACTTCCAATTTCTTCCAATTTTCCCAGACATTTGTTAAAAATACCTTCTTTTTTCCAAATTATGTGTTAAGTATCTTTTTTTAAGTAATACAAATTGCTGAATTTTTGTGTGTTCATGTTATTGGCAAACTCTTCCATCTTAATTTAACCCATCTTCATTAATTTGTGCATACCCATGAGATCATGGCCTCCTAGCAAAGTTTCAGCATGTCTGTCTCCAGCAGAGTCTCCATGGCTTCTCCTTGACGCTGCCTCTTTTCTCCCAGCATTCAGTTTAAATTTCCCTGCCTACTCATTTCTGTTCTGTGCAGGCCCAAGACAGTCCTTTATTAACCAATAGGGGAATCCCACATCTCCACCCCTTTTTAGTTTAAATAAAAAGGAGGGTTTTAAATTTAACATAGGAAAATTACATATAACAAAACAGGTATAAAGCAAGAATTACAGCTATAATATTTATATCTACTTTATCTTTTATTATATCTAAGAAAAATTAAAACTTTATTTTTCAATTCCATAAAAAGCTGCTTGGCCCATTAGCTCTAGCTTCTTATTGCCTAACTCTTACATCTTAATTTAATCCATCTCCATTAATCTGTACATCACCAAGAGGTTGTGGCCTAACAGTAAAGTTTCAGTGTGTCTGTCACCAGTGGGACTTCATGGCTTCTCCTTGACTCTGCCTCCTTCCTCCCAGCATTCAGTTTAATTTCCCCCACTTTTTCTATTCTGTTTTGTGCAGGCCCAAGACAGTTCTTTATTAACCAATGGAATTAATAGCATACAGAAGGGGAATCCCACATCAGAGAGGGAGTAAAGTAATAAAGAGGCTGTATGAAAAATCAGAAGAATCACACTACCATCTACCTGAAAAAAACTATGATACATATTTGTCTATGTATAAATATACATACAAATTTAAAAATTTTTATAGCTGGCAGAAAATGCTTTTCACAAAGACCACCTAACAAAAAATACTAACATAAGATATAAAAAAGCTTTCTATTTATTTATTTGTTTGTTTGTTTGTTTGTTTGTTTATTTCACATCCTGACTGCAGTTTCACCTCCTTCTTCTCCTTCTACAGTAACTTTATATTTAAATCAGACTTAAACTTAACAATGGTGGAGTAGTACCTAACTGCTGTCTCTCTTCTATTCTCACTGGCTACCTTCTACCCTAGTTATAAGTTTATGCACTTCTCAGAATATCCAATCTTCTCTTGAGTTCAAGGATTCTCTACTTTCATGATGCGTATGAAGAAAGTAGTTTAATACGTTAAAAATTAATGACAATTGTGTCAAGACAAAAGAATAAAATCATTCCAAATCCATATGATTGTGATGTTAAGAATATGTGTAAATACTAGTCTCTCTTAATCACACTACTCAAGTGCAAATAAGTCATGGGCTCAGTCATGCTTCTATTCACCTTGAATCTGTCTATGCATAGCCAGTTATGAAAGAGTAAATTTTCAATTAAAAATTTTTATTGTTGTTAACATCCTGTTCCTTTTCCAAATGTCAAACATTCTAACAATAAACACATTTCTACCATAATGTTAGTACCCTTGGGTGAATCACTTGATAAATTACTTAGCAAAGTTAACTTTGGGAGAGTCTGACAGAAAATAGACAGTCTGGATTCAGGTGAAAGCACAGCCTAAGTGCAAAGTGCAACAGCTGTCAGTTTGCTGCTGTGCTTAAAGTGAAGGCCTGGAGTCACACAGGCTTCCTGCTCCTGCTCTTGATGCCACCACTTACTGTGTCATGTTCCAGAAGTCAGACACTTTCCAGACCACATTAGCTCCATCTTTAAAGAGGGATGTTGTACTACTTCTGATCTCACTGGTTAAAGTTAAAGATAACAAGAACACTAAATATAATCATAGACTATATGCACACACAATAATATCTTTAAGATAGTTAGCATCATGGGACCACCAGGGAAAACAACAAAGAACATAAAGATACAAGGTAAACAGAAATTCAGGTTAAAGTCTCAGAGAGTGCACCTGGACATAGCTTCGTGAAGAGCTTTCTGTGAATCACTGGGTAATAACTCTTAATGTCTCTGTGACTCCTTTGCAGAATGAGTGGATGTTACAGTGGCTGGGTGATGTTCTCTCTGTGTCCTTCCATTTCAAATGTTCAGCACTTTCCCCAACTGTGCCTGTACTAGCCCTAACTACCAAAACTTGGAAACAAATTTTCTGCATAGTGAGTAACAGTGTATAAATGTAGTTTTCCCCCAAAAGCTATTTTAACCTTATATAATAGTATGTAAGATATAGAGCAAGAATGTCCTAGAGAAATAAAGTTAGTAAATGTCACACCTTTAAGTATAAAAAAATCCATTTCAATATAATTGAAAATTTAAATCTCATATTATAAAGCTCCAACATATACTCATAGAGAAGAGAACTAATTTTAAAATCCTCTTTTAATTCTTGGTTCAGTACAGGAATAACTTCTTGCTTAGACTAATAGGTAGATGCAATTTCCATACAGCCAAAAAAGATTTTTTAAAAAAATCAAAAAACAATAAGATAAAAATGAACAGCATGAACATCAATAACAACAACAAAAACCCTTTTTGGAAGTTCTATTGTTTTAATGTAAGAGCACGTCCTCAATAAGCTGTAATAGGAATGGAAAATGCTTGCTCTTGTAGCCCCAGTTTTCTTTCTGTAAGGTCATTTTAACCATCCAATGAGTTGATTACCCGCAGGCTAAGAAGTTTCACAACTGCATTCCTATGGCTACTTATGGAATTCTACTCCTGTGACCTTGATCAGAAATTTTCTCAACAACTATATTGATATTAGTCATGGAAATGTAGGCCTTCTAAGAATTTTGGAAGAGGATGAGAAGTATAACCCCCTCTCAACCAAAACTGCTTAATTTAACAAAGCCTATACTATATTTTCCCATGTTATAACATGTAATGTTAATTATGTTCTTAACATGTGCAAATAGAAGCAGCTAATTTGTACCTTTTTATTATTGTGATATAAAAAATCAGGAAGAGGAAAAGAATTCATAGTCGATATGCACTCACTGTTTCTTTTTCCATGCCACTATTTTCCTAATCATTTCTTATACAGAGAATAGTGATTTTCTCCTTCTTAAGTCTTTATGAAGGAAAACAAAGACTTTTAATATCTTCCAAGTACAAACATTCAATAATTCAGGGAGCATGGCTGGCTTTTGTGAAATTAGGAAGCATTTCTAAAATAACCCACACAAAAACACTTAAATAAATATTTTTAAAAAAGGTTACATCACATTGAAGTTTAGTTTGACATTTAAATCTATTCATGATTAAATATTAGTTTAAATTTTTTCAGTTTTACTTAATTTTTAAACCTGTTTTACTCATTGAAACAAATTATAAAATTTGATAACATTAAATCAGAAATGGTTTAGAAGCCAAGACCACTGAAACATCTTTGTTACGATGTGAAGCCAAGATTCTTGCTTCATTTGCTTAAGTTTAAGACTGAGTGTGGAGGAGTCCAAGAGTTCAAGACATCGCCCCCATTTTTTCAACTGTTTCATCAGCTCATTTCTACCAAGGTGGCAGTCCAGATTCTGAAGGAAATCTTATGAGAATCTTAGAGCATGTTGAAGATGATCATGCGAGCTGTGTTGTAAGAAGTCTGATTCCAGGTTTGGGTACACATGAAACACTTGATTCGGTTCCCAGCTGGTACCTGTACAGCTCTCTGCTCTCCTGGGAAGGATGCTGCTGTCCTGGAGTTGTTTGTCACAAGAACTGAGTGTTACCAAGTCTCCGGCAAAGCAGATGAAAACAGGGTAAAGACAGTGCTGATTCACACCCCAAGAGGGTTTGCAGCACTGGTTCCTGCAGAATGTCCACAGAGCCAAGCTTCATTTTAGAGTCTTTTTGATGAGAAAAGACATATTTCAGGCAGTAAAAGTTCAGTAAGGAGACATGAGCTGTATTGAGCATCAGTGAATAAACAGTCTTTTAGAATGGAACTGAGACTGGGCCATGAACCTGTCCTAAATTCACAACAAAATTTGAATTAAAAAAATTTCATACATGTAATATTCACTCACGCATGTGTCTATATTCTTAATTTACATAGATACTTTGTTTTATATTCTGGAGGATGTATCTAATACCTTATATATGTTAGACAGGTTTTCTATCACTGCAGTATACCATACTGCTCTATATTTATTTATAGCAATTATATAACTATCATCTTATCAAGTGTTCAAGATGCCAGCTCGGTAGTTTGGCCTCTGGTGAGGTAGGATGTTCCTCCCATAGGTGTAGACAAGTGTATGATGCATGGTTTTTGGCTTATTTATTTTAATATAATTCATAGTTTTGTGCGAGTCTTTTAGTTTGTTTTATGAGACAGTGTTTCTCTGCATAGCCCTGTCAAGGAACTCTCTCTGTAGGCCAGACTGAAGACTGTTCTTGAACTCTTCTTCTCAAATGCTAGGGTTAAACGTGTGTGCCATTATTACCTGTCCCTGTTTTCTGTTTTTATGGAATTCGTGTGTGTGTATGAATGTGTGCATATGTGCATGCACATGCATTTGTATGTTTCTTGTGCTTTTCGTTTTTATGCTTGATTTTAACTCATTTTATTTTAATTTACTATTTTAATTATATTTCTTTACCTTTGTAGATGTCTGTTTTCTAATGAGAGAGAGAGAGAGAGAGAGAGAGAGAGAGAGAGAGAGAGAGAGAGAGAGAGAGAGAGAGAGAGAGAGAGAGAGAGAGAGAAGAGATACAGACTTATGTCAAGGGACAAATGGGGAGATCTGAGAGATATTGAGAAAGGATGAACCTTAGAATATAGTATATGAAAAAACATTTTTTGATTTTTAATTATTAGTCTTAATAATTACATTATTACAGTACATTCCAATTAATTTCCCCCTTTCTCTATTCTTGCCAGCCACCTTTCAACTTCCCCTGTGCCTTAGATCCACTCCCCTTTGTTTCCTCTTCAGAGAAGTGCTGGCCTGCAAGAGACAACATCTAAACAGTACAAAACAAGATATAATAAAACAAGGCAAAAACCCTCAATGAGACTGCACAAGATGATTCAGTAAGTGGAAAGGAGTGCCAAAAGCAGGTAAAGGAATCAGAGATCACCTGCTCCTACTGCTAGGGATCCCACTATAGCACTAAACTAGCAGGCATAACATGCATACTGATGACCTGGTGCAGACACATGCAAGCTCTGTTATGGCTGTTTCAGTCTCTTTGATCCCGTATGAGCTCTGCTTTATTGCTTAGTTGACTCAGTGAGCACTGCTCCCCTGGTATCCTCCTTCCTCTCTGACTCCTACAATTCACCCACTTTCTGAGGAGTTCCAATATCTCTGAATGGAGGGACCTAATGGAGACCTCCAATTTAGACACACTCTCTCTCTGCATAATGTCTAACTTTTGGTATTTGGAGCTACTCCCATCTACAGCTGGAGGAAAACTCGCTGATGACAAAGATTTGAATGCTTTGAATTAAAAGTTAAAATCACATACATTATCAAACACATCCTTCAGCATATATTCAGTATAATAATACCTTTATTTTCATAATGATTTAATACTTCATAGTAGATCCATGAACCCATTGGTATTACCATATTATATGGGTGAGTCCTATATTTTTCTATTTATATATGCCACGGAAAGACTAACACAAATAAGTATAATAAAATATGCATGCTATAGTATAAATGATAAGTATCTCGCCCTATATGTCCACAATTTCCTTTAAGGATAGCATCCTACAATTTCTGCATTATCTGAATTGCTGTTCCCACTGATTTTTTTTTTTTTTTAGTTTTTGGTCTTAGTTAATAAAACATTTACTTATAGATATGGACTGTGACCCAGTGACAGTCAATCATGATGGAAGTTTCTGAATCACTAATACACAGGAGAAATGTAGCCAGGATATGGAAATATATGGAAATATGCATCCATCTTTTTTGCAGGATAGAGTGGTATCAAGGAAATAGTAATATTTTACTGCAATTTACAAATTAAAATAGAAATAATTTCTTGAAAATTTTAAGGTCTTTGAATCAATGTGGATAGTTTAATCTGTGGAAAGTGAAATTATGCTTTTAGTATTTTAAAGGTGTATATTAGTAAATACAAAAGTTTATTCAACATCATATACATAGATATGCATATATTACTATTCACGTAGATTTTTAATACTATACAAACTACCATCAATTCTCACTTATTTCTTCATTATGCTTTTTAATTAATCTGTATGTGGTAATACAAGCAAAAGAGCTTGAAGGATAGGCAAAGAAAATTTAATTACAAAAATAAATCTTCACCAGAGTATTAAATGTACCTGATACATACATTTGCTCTGGTTTTCTTAAAAGTCATCCCACCAATGAAAACCATTATTCTACAGCCTGCTTAGCTATTACTCTAGTAGTGAGAGACCAGGCTATTTATTTAAAAATGTTACATAACTTTGGCTTCTGAAACAATACAGATGTTAGCACACACAATTGCATGTATATGTATAATGTGTTTATATACATATTCATAGATGTGTGTTTATAACACTTAAAGCAAAAATGAGATGCAAGTACACAGATACATATACACACATCTAGTTATCATATTAAGTTATAGAGAACAGTTCTCTGTAGAGTGATTTAAGAAGTGTTTTAGTGTAAATGAGACTATCTGACATAGGTCAAGGAGCTTGAATAATTTGCCATGAGCCATTTTATAAGAGATTTAGGAGATATGTTCTTGCTGGAGAAAATAGGTCATTAGGTAAAGGGAGCTTTGAGAATTCAGGGTATTTCCCTAACTCCAGTTTGCTTTTAATGATTCATGTTCATAGGTGGAATATATATTTTCAGCTTCTTGCTATAAGACTTGCTGCCATGCCTCTGTGCCATGAACTCTCAATATTTTGAATCCATAAAACTAACTAAATATCTCTTTTATTAATTGACTTGTCCATGATGTTTTATTATGACAACAGCAACGTAAAGAATCCTGAAGTTGGTACCAGAGAGTGGACTGTTTCTGTGAAAAATCTAACCATGATCTCTTTGTTTTGTTGAATTTGAGAGACTTTGGAAGACTGAATCTCTGAATACTGGAAGTAGAACTTAAAGAGCCAACACAGAAAGAGTTTAGATGACAACAGGATTGAGAGTTATGTGGACCATAAAGGCTCAATTCAAAACATGTCAGGAAGGGATAATATTAGTATCGGGTTACAGATGTTTCTGAGATATTTTGACAAAGAATCTGGTTGATTTTTTCCTTGTTCTAAGAATTTGTCTGGGGCCAAATGAAAAAGTAATGAACTATTTTTTTTTTGGCTGGAAGTATTTTCAAATTAGCATAATACTAAATCTATCATGTAGTCTTTATTAGTGGCTTATACAGGTTTATAATAATATAACAAGTGGCACATAAAGATTACAGAATGGACAGTTTAAAGAGAGGCAAAAAAAAAAACCCATGCAGACTTAACATTGAAGCCATGGTTTGCAATAAAAGAGAAAAGTAATGTGCTGTCATTGACATAAGGCCCCAGGCTCAGCACTGGTAAAGAGAATGTAACTTTAGAAGAGAACCTCATTCAGCTAAGTATCCAGACTCTGTAAGAGAGAATAATGCATTTTCTTGTCCCAAAAAGCAATAAAAAATGTTCTACTTCTAGTGCGATTCAAAGTGGCTATTGGCTATCCCAAGCAAGCAACTGAACTTGGCAGTGTCTTTCGTTGGTTTGAGAGACATGAAAGTAATGAGAAACTGAAGGCATCTTTTATTCTTCCTAAGAAGGTGCATAGAGCTTCTGTGGCTACAAAACACACTCAGAAGGTGTAAAGTTCCTTACAAAGACCTTATCAGCTGCCATTATGTGGAGTTATTATGTGATGCCTGAGTTACAGTGGAGAACTCAAGGAATTAGATTACTTTGATGCTTACACATCTGCCAAAGTGATGAATTCAAGAAGTGGAACCAGCTCAAGAGAGAGGTGTTGTGCATAAAACAAAAGGGCCAAACCATTGGGATGTTTAACACCGGCTACAAAGTTTCAGGATTTGAAGTGTCTTCTGTTGCGTTTTTGTTATATATATATATATATATCCTGATTTGATTTGATTCATTCTTTTTTTATTTGATTCATCCATTTTTTGGGAATGTGGGCATAGTATTCCAGGCTACTTCCAGCTGGTTGGGGGTGCTGATAATCTTATGGGGACCTAAAGAAAAGTTGATTCCTCCCACTACCAGTCACCATAAGAGGCAGAACCAGATGAATAGAGTATACACAAAATTCCCTAAGAGTAACTATCTCCAAGGTGGCCCTCTGTCAAACTATTTTTATTGTTTGCTTGCTCGGTTGTTTGGTTTGATTTAGTAGCCAAGTTGTCATTATCATTAGTGTTTGAATCATGTCTTAAATTTGCCTCTTTCTCCCCCTAAGGTTAGAACTCCTGCAGGACCTGTAGACTCTTTGAGTACTCCATTTACACTCATTGTATTTAAAGCAGAGTGAATACTTTCTATAGTTTACATTCTTTCTGCATATAAAACAGCACTGCCCCACTGTGTCCCTTGCGAGCTTATTTTAGTTTGGCCAACAAGTGACAATTTAATTGTCTAGCAAGCCAATTTAACTTCAGTATTTTCGGTGTGTTTCATGTGCTACAAACCTAGAAAGAACTCTGGGACACCACCCCCAACAAACCTCTGTTAGCTGACACTTTGTCTGGACAATCTCTCAATCCTCAAGTCCTCTGCTGTCCACCTGAATGCTTTCTCCAGGAATAATTTGTCTTTCAGCTAAAAACATGTGTATTCTTTACTCTAAGATTTTTACCCTGGCTTTTCCCATGGAGAGGATTTATTTCATATACCATTTCAAGCTCTACCTCTGAAAACTAGATTTCTAAGCTATAAAATTTCTAGGCTTATATTTCTTCAAAACAATCGAATGATTTCCTGCAGGTTATAAATCCTTATCTCAGTTCTCATGTTTTTTTTTTTTTTTTTATCTAGGAGTTTTGGAGTCTTGTTCATATAGGCTTGGGGAGCAGCGTATTATTTTAAAAGGGCATGAAGAGTAGGGCTAGATTACATGATTACACTGTGATTTTTGCACTCTAAAATAATTAGCCTGTTTTTCAGTTATGTACTTTTTATGGTTTCATATGGTATAATTTTAATGGCTTTTTATCCTTATTATAAAGCCATTTCAGTAAATGCAGACAATAAATACTGCTCTGAAAGGGTTTTATGAGTAAGTCATTCCAATAAATAACTTTTATGCTTATATTTCATTTTTGAGACTGACATAAGTGCACTAATTTACTATTTCTTAAAAGCATCAGGGGATGAGCAGATGAAACATTTTATAGAAAATAATAACTTTTAGAACTTTAAAATTCTATAATATAGGGATCCCAAAGCTTTATATTTGCATCTTTAAAACTGCCTCTGACCTAATTCTACCAGGGACCACTTTTACTTTTTCCCACACAATTGTATAGAGCACCACACAGGCAATTTTATGCCGATGAAAAGTGTCTGAGGCTTCTTACCACCTGCCTGACTTCATCTCATATCTCTCCAATCCTAACTTTTATAGTTGGCTGTTCCACATTAAAATATAAGCATAGCACTGTAATATTTAAATTTTAAAGTTCATTGTTACTATTTTCAGGGACTCTTCATTCAAATGTTAATGTAAATATAACCCAATAATCCTAATGTGTTTCATTCATAAATCACTAGTGTCTCTCAGGAATATTCATAGCTTCTCAGTACTCTGAGCTCCACATCTGTGATATTGAATTTTCATAAATTTCTTCTGTCAATTATAAGGAAATTTGTGGTATGTCCTAACAAGATTAACTAATTTCCCAGGGTCTATATAATCTTAGTGTTTTTTTCCTTCCATGTTTCTAAGTTTTAATACATATGATTTTTATTTCAAAGATGATGAATTTCTTTGATTTTGTGATTGCTAAAGTGTTACATCATAATAAGCATCAAAGCATGGAAATGGAGAATGACTTCAGCAAAATGTTGCTTTCATGACATCAGTGTCTTTGTCTTAGTCAATTTTCTGCTGAATATGATTGATTTATCAGCTGTCTAGACTTTCTGGTTAAAAACTTAAGGTGACTTTGATTATTTCATTTATTCCTTTAAGATAGCCTTCTTTCATTTCTGAATGATGGAAACACATGATTCAAGGAGCTTTGAATAGTAATGTAAACAAGTTAGTAAGGTTTATTTTGATCCTTAATATGAGGGCTTTTGCCTCGTCTTACTATACCTAGATTTGCCGTGTTTGGTTGTTGTCTCTTGGAGGCCTGCTCTTTCCTGAAGGGAAATGGAGAGGGAATAAAGGGTTGGTGTGTGCAGTGGAGGAGGGGCAAATGCAGTTGAAATGAATTGTAGCAGAGAAGAAGCTATTTGTAACTAAATAAATAGCAAGCAAACAAACCAAAAAGGCTATAAAGTAATAAAATAATTCCTTGGGTAGATTTCTAGAGAACTTTAGAATTCAATCTAGATAGAAACTTTATCTTACTAAAAATCTTTAGAACATCTCAATATGTGATTTTTCTGCTATTCTGTCTTCTTTATGATACTATAAATACTGCTATGCCATACAAATCAGTTCTTTTGTCATACAAAGAATTTGAAACTATTATGATAATCATATTTTATAACAGTTCTTTCAATAAGATCCTTGCTTAAAATATAAAAATATTAAATATTTTAAAAATAAATGACTTATATTCACACATAGAATTCATTTTATCTAGAAGTACTTATTTTCTGTTTTATTAGCTTTTTGAAAGTTTTGTATGATGTGTTTTGATGTTTTGATATAGTTAACCCCTGCTCTCCTAATTGCTCATTCTCTAAACAACAAACTATGTGTTTGTTTTTTCAAGATCAATTTATACTGCCCAATATATACTTTGATATATGGTCTTCTACTGGAGTA
This sequence comes from Alexandromys fortis, assembly GCF_014885135.2. Taxonomy (NCBI): domain Eukaryota; kingdom Metazoa; phylum Chordata; class Mammalia; order Rodentia; family Cricetidae; genus Alexandromys; species Alexandromys fortis. Next base: position 9,752,068 of record NW_026067896.1, read on the forward strand.
TGGTCAATTTATATTTCTATGGCAAAAAGATAAACTTTTTATCTGTGTTTACATTATATTCCAATTTTATATAAACAGCATTGGCTTAAATGTTTTCATTACAACCTAGTTCTTTAATAATCTATTTACAAAAACTGGCATTTATAATCTCTAGTGACTTCAGACTAATCAATAATATTCATTGATGCTTCATTAAAACAATCTCAAAAATGGATTGATTTCAGAATTTGGCCCTACTACTTGGCCTTGATAGCTTCTAGGAACATTGAGACAATAACCAGTAAAATGTATACAAGGTAGCTAAGTACTGTTACCAGCTTGAGATGAAGCATGGCCCCCTTCAACACTAATAGCAGACTTCCCATAGTGTCCTAAGAAAAAAAAATCTCTCTAGATTTTTGTTTATAAGCAAGGGATCATTTAACAGCATTCGGTTCAAGCTCTCTCCATTAAAATGAATGTCTATTTAAAGACCAAATGGTATAAGTGATTAAAGGACTAAGACAATTGGAAATGCTAGAATGGATAAGTTCTGTTAATAAAGAAGCCACTCCAGAGGATTGAGTTGTATAAAACAATATCAAATTATTTACCAGTACTTTATGACTGATGATAGTAATGAGATTTATCACATCATAACCCCTGCAAGATAAAGACTGGTCAATGGGCTTGACTAATTCATATCAATTGGAATTCTGAAGGCCTGAATATATAAAGACCAAGTAAAAAATACAAGAGTCTTAGAAGGGACTTAAGGGTTCCTAAACTGTAAACAAATGGTTGTTTGTGAAATTTCTTCAATTTTCTTATTCTGGAGCTTAAGTATTTAGGATCTAATGGATTATATTTTCCTCAAAATATGTAGGAAAGGGACCTATCCTACAGCAAAGTAGCTATAGGAACAAGCCTATTTCATGAAATAAACTGGACATGTTATGTTTTAGCTGCTTTGTATATTCTACAACTTAGAAGAAATTGGTTTTCAAAAGTATTGGCATGATCTTCTAAACATGCAACTTGTGTATTTTCTAGGAAGAATTACTTCCCACAATAAGGTATACACAGTGCATGTAGTAATGCTCTATTTTTGTGGATCCCTGGTAAGAACTAATCTGTGGATTAATAAATGGAATATTCACTTACTGTATAATCCACAGGACCCTTATTTCACAGAAAGCCATCTCAAGTCTATAGGACCAGCAGTTCTAGATTCCAAACCAAACTCATTTTTGCCAAAAACATATTTCTCATGCAAGAGATCTGGTGACATGTGCTTTGGTTCTTATCTGGACACTTCTGATTTTTATTGTGTAATTTCTACTTAAAGAAAAAGGGAGTTTAACCTAGAATATATAATTACAATCACAAATAGCTATTATAGCTTTTATTGAGTAGTGCAGGTGAAAGGCTGTTGTAAGGAAAACTTGGAGATCTCTTGAGGAACTCTCTGATACTTCTTTTCAAATGTAAACACCTGGGAGTAGAAGCAGGGATCCAAATATCACAATGGAATGGTTACCAAGGAAATAAAAATCTGAGTGACACTTCATATGCCATTGAGATGAGTGGAGATGACAATTCAGTGCACAGACAATTTAAAATGCTTCATGGAAACGGAAGTTGTCAAGTATTTACTCTGCTAGAAACTCAATGTCCTGCTGCGTTTGTAGTTTATCCTACCCCCTCACTGTCTTTCAATTTAATCTAACAAAAGAGTTCACTGAGATCTTAGTGTGTATGTGGATAAGTAGGCGTATATGGTACAAGGCATAGGCATTGGCATTCATGGGTGACAGACTGCTCATAACTTCAAAGAAGAAAAGCACAACTAGTTAATTATGCAAACTGGATGAGTATTCATCAACATATTGATGAATATTCTTGCTCAATCTAGAATTATTTTGATGCTCAATCTCAGAATCTATGTATCATAATTTGAGACTGTATATGTTCACCTCTGCCTCCTAAGCATAGTGCATCCCTTCCCAAGATACAAACTCCCAGCAAAAACTAAAGAAACTTAATCATCATTTTTATCGTCAAGTAAACCTTAATGATTACTTATCTCTTATCAAATGCATCTGAATATCTTATTAAAGAAGAAATGATAACACAATATCACTTAACTCCCTCATATTTCCAATAGATCTTACTTTCATGGTTGTCTTGGATGCTTACAAAATACTTTTCAGATACATATCAAGAGAGGTCCTAGATTCACCTCATATTTAGAACTAATATGAATTATATTTTATTACTTTATTTTTAAGTTATTTCTTTATTTTTTGAGATTATAGTATACTTACCTCTGTTTTTCCTCCTTCCAAAACTCCCCATATACCGTTTTGCAGTCCAGTTCCAACATATTTCAGTACCACACAGATGTAATGTACTTTTCATTCTGGTAAATCTAATAACATTGTACTCGAACTGACAGGACTGAAAATCCTTTCTTTATTCAGTATTCTGTAAAAACAAGTAGATTTTATTCTTGACAGAACATGCAATTTATTCAACATATTACTCAGTGCAATTGTGAAATGTAATTCTTCACTACCATTCATAACCAGTATTAATAACTACAGAACAATGTAGGCGAAAGTAGGAGTAGGCGTTTTGACGATATGTGAATATGATTTATATGAAAATGCTTTAAAAACCTTGCTGAATTCAATTTTCTTTTTCTGAACAGGGAATGCGGGTGATTTTTCTTTCTAATCCTTTTTTGTATTGCTTCATTTTATTAATTTGGCAAGCATTCACCACATTTGTTCAGCTAAAGAAAAAAAATACCATCCTTAATTTCCTTCTAGGTTAGTTATAACATAATGTTAAGGTCTGTAGTTAGCCATTACATTTCTCTGCTACACACCCTAAACTTCTTAGAATAAAAGACAACCATTCTTTGAGATAAACCCTGGCAAGGCAAAAAGGTAGAAACAATGGAAAACTATGCTTGCTTTAGTGGTGAAATCCTTCAGAATGAAGAAGAATCATGCAAGAAAAATTTAAAATAGTAGTAAGAAAAAAAGTATAGATTGAAAATTAGTTCCTGTACAAAGTTAAACAAATAGATGCAAATGTTATATATTGTGTTTGGTGAATACTTATGATTCCTGGGCATGACAGGTGAGTGCAGAAAAAAGGAGAATAAGTACACCTATCTTATGTATCCTAAGTACATGCCTTAGCTACATAAAGTACAAAACATAATCCTAAAACTGTGTAATACTCAGAGTTTTTCAAAAATCTTATTTGCATGGTTGTTAAACTAAAACTAAAAATAGTTATTATGTTACTTTGTTGGTAGGTGCATAATATATAATTTAGGAATATCTTAAATATAGGGGGTATATCATGTAATTTATACATGAATGCAGTATAGGTATCAAAGTACTTCCCAATGTTTCTTAGTCAAAGTGGAATAAAACTAGCATTTATATACAAAACAGTGTTTGTCTTGCTCACAAACAAGTTTGAAATGAGTGTTCCTCAGGAACCCACTGCAATTCTAGACAAATGAAAATGAGAAACAATTAAAAATTCAAACCTACTGGCTAAAATAAAAGCATTAGAACATGAAGTAGGATCCGAACCCCTTGCCATTGATCTTGGCTTCTCATCAGTCCTCATTGTTCGCCATGATCAGAGAGTCCGGTTTTATCCCATGCTTTTTCAGTCACAGTCCAGCTGGCCTTCATGTTTTGGCTTGGTGGGAGCCTAGCCAGTTTGGATGTTCACCTTCCTAGACATGGACGTAGTGGGGAGGACCTTGGACTTTCCACAGGGCAGGGAACCATGACTGCTCTTTGGATTAGAGAGGGAGGGGGAGAGGAGTGGGGGGAGGGGAGAAGAGTGGGGGGAGGGGGAGGGAAATGGGAGGCTGGGAGGAGGCGAAAACTTTTTTTTCTTATTCTCAATATATATAAGAAAACTAGCCAGGAAAGCAATGCTTAAGCTCACATTATACTTTGTTAAAATATTTATAATGCCAAAATAAAACTGAGCCTATCACTCCCCCCCCCCAAAAAAAATAAAAGCATTAGAGATGTGTAGAGAAGAGTGAATAGAAAGAAACCAGTTTTCTTCAGTGTGGTATCAAAATATGTTTAGTGGACATATTCTTTTGAGTTTGCTCTAGAAACATGACATGAAAAAGGAAATCAAGAATTACTGGATTTAAAGTTCTGTGGTTATGACCACTTGCTGGTCTTTCAGGGTTCTGGAGGTCAGTCCCCAAATGCAGGTCATACACCCCACAAACACCTGCAACTCCTATTCCAGCGGATCCCGCACTCTTTTCCATTATCTCTGGATACCACATACCTGTCTCATTTATTTGGAGACACACATCCTCACCCATAAATGAAAATAATAAAATTTACCAAAAAAAAAAGAAATAAAACAGAGAGGAGGAAAGATGAATTCAAATGTCCAAATGAAGAAGCATGAAATTATAACTTTCAAAATGGAGAGATATGAGATCTGAAATTACAAACATATTGTATATGAAACCATGAAGAGAAAGAAGGGCATTGGGCTAGGAATACATGTTAGATATGATTCTCAGAGAATAGACAATGAAAGCATATTGGATGTATACAATATTATCATGCTAAGCAACTTCTGCATGACCAATACCAACAGACTAAGGAATGGAAAAATATATTTGAAAAGTCTACCTACTAATGGCTTCTATACAAAAATATAAAGAATTTGAGTAAATAATTTTAAGACTTGTACCAAGTCCTTAAATTATGTAAAGATGTGTTACATCTGTTTATTCTGTGGAATAGTATCTTAGCTATGTGAAGATATGTTATATTTGTTTCTGATACCCTTGTTAATTATGGAAAGATATGTTACATTTGTTTGTGCTACATTGTTTAATTATGTAAATATGTGTTGCATCTGTTTTATTTTGCCTGCCTAAAGTAACTGATTGCTAATAAGAGAAAGGATAGGCAGGGTTGATTGGCAGAGAGAATACATAAGAGGAGAAATCTAGGCCTAAGTAGAACAAGAAGAGAAGAGGGAGGGAACAAGAGAGAAAGTGGGACACTCTGGGTGCCAGCCAGGCAACCACCAGCCAGACATAGACACGACAAGAAAGTAACATATACAGGATTAAGGGTAAAAATCCCCAAAACAAAATGTATATAATAAGAAACAAGTTATAAGAGCTAGCAAGAGATGAGCCTAAGCCAAGCCATAACTAATTAGTTAGCATTCATAACTAGTAAGAAGTCTTTGTGTCATGGTTTGGGAGGTAATTGGTGGATAAAAAGTAAAAGCCTGGTACAGGGGCTATAAAAATATTTTTGACTAAATTTTTATTTCACAGAATAATTTTATATGTTTTTACTTTTTATTTTGAAATAATTTTAAGTTTATGAATTCAGGATGATGAGATCTTTCAGTGAGCAAGTTTGTTTGTTATTAAGACTGATGACCTGAGTTCAAACCTCAAAAGGTCCATGGTAGAAAGTACCAGTTCCCAAAGATTGTCCACACTCTCTCTCTCTCTCTCTCTCTCTCTCTCTCTCTCTCTCTCTCTCTCTCTCTCTCTCTCTCTCTCTCTCACACACACACACACACACACACACACACACACACACACACAGGAGTTGATAAGAGGCAGGAAGGGGAGAGATGGAGGTAAGGGAGAAGGGGAAGTAGGGGGAACTGGGGTGGGTATGTAAAATTAATAAAATACAAAAAAAGAGCGCTATGACTTAAAATGGTTTGTGTTTCTGATTGTTACATAGTAATTAAAAGGCATGGTCTCAAGAGTGGTGATTGTAGGAAGTGCTAAATCTTCAGAATGAAACGCTAGTAAGATCTTATTAGATCACTGAAGGCACACCATTGCAAAAGAGTTGCTACACTTATGACTTTGTGTCAAGTATTTGGAACAAAATTATAAATTCTAACCACTGATACAAGTTTCTATATTTTGCAATTAATTTTGAGACATTCTAAATTCATTATAATTGGATATGAATTATTCTTGTTGTAATACGCATTGGACTAAATGAATAAAAAAATGAAAAACATAAGATGTACTAACAATATAATATATACACATATGGACATACACACACATAGGTATTGCTTTATAAACCTTAACAAGAAATTTTCCCTAACATAATATAGAACCTGTAGTATTAAGAATAACAGTTAAAATAACTGTTCAACATGTTTGTCATGAATTTGAAAATATATTTACATACTAAGTACATATGTGTGTTTGAGTGCATAACACATTAATATGCACTTATATTCACATATGTGCACACATATATGTATGCATGTTGATAATATATATGTACATATATGAATATGAATATGTGCATATACAAAATATATTCTTACACTCAAGGTAAACATAGTATTCATAGACTTGATATACATATGTGTATATTTTTACATATTTATATGAGTATAGTACATACATATACACATATACATGAACCCATCCGTATATGTATACATGCATATGTTCATATATATTCATCCAGATGCATATATATGTATGCATAATCTTATACACACATACACATATAAATATACTATATAAATATATTCTCACATTGAAGGTAAATATATAGGAATGGTCCTATAACTATGGTATTCATGTACTTAGTACACACACATACAACATATGCATTTGTGTGTGTGCAATATAGCATTTGTGTGTGTATATGTGTGAGTGTGTGTGTGTGTGTGTGTGTGCACATTAAGGGAGATGTAGCTAAATATGAGAGAGAAAGAGAAGTTCTGAGAGAGCTGGGTGGCTAGAGAGATAATGAAGATGTAGGTGTACAGAAGAGAGATGTGTATGTAGAAGAGATATATGTAAAGGAAGATTTCTTTATGGGGCTTTGTAGAGGATGTAACTGTATGGAGAAAGATGAGACTGTGTGAAGAGATGTCCCTAGGTATGCAACTGTGTGGAGAATGTAACTGTGAAAAGAAACGTAACTTTATCTACAGATTTATAGCTTTGCAGGAGAGAGGGATATGGATGTAAAGAGAGATATATAACTACATAAAGAGATTTAACTGTGTTGGGAGGCTGTCAAAGAAGAGAGATTATGCATGATAAAGGAAAAGAGAAAAGTGTGTGCTTGTTCTTCTTATTCGTAAGTTACCATCAGGAAAGTTTGTGCTTCCTTACTACCCTCAGATAGAAAAGTCTAGCATAAAGATAGAAGAACTATTTTTTTTAAGTTCTTCACTGCTCTGAGAAGGCATTCTTTTCATCACCCTGGGTACAGTCTTGGAAGCTGGTCACTCTGACTACAAAAATGATGCTTTACCTTTTTCTTCTTGCTGTATTTTTTTTCCTTTTTGTCTCTTTTCCTCTGTTTCCTTCCTTACTTAGAAATCGGTCTTACTAGTTACTGAGATAAAATAGTCTAAAACTGTCAGGATAAAAATCAAAACAGAAGTTGTAGCAACTAAATTTTATCAAGACTTTGATTTTATTTTTGAAATAGAAACAGCCTTGCTGTTTTCTTTGAACATTAAAAATCAATCTAGTTTCTTTGGAAAAATATTGTGATAAATGAAAGTAAAGACAAGTAATATTAAAAACAAAGAAGCAACCAACTCTCCAATTATAATACTGAGAATTAGCTGCTGTCAGCACTTCCTGGGAGCTTTGCTTTCACTCTGAAGCACACCCTTTCTTTTGGTGGGTAGTGGTAACATTCCTTTTTCTCATGGAAACCTTTTCTATGTTTGCATATTTGATTATCATCATTTTGTAATTTCCAAAAATGTATTGTTTGCTATTGGGAAAAGACACCAAAGCTTCTGCATATTTGAATACTATGTACAGTTCTTTAAAGTAATGTATAAATACCTTTCACAGAAATTTATATATGTAGAAAACAATGTCTTTAAAATAAAAAAAAGTTTAGAAAAACAATAACATTTTGAAACCTAGTAGAATTTAGGATTTTTGTGGATTTAATATAATGTTAAGAGACTGGCTGACGTTTAGCATGGACGGAAGAGTAGTGAAAATGATGCTCTGGCTATATTTCATGAGCTCCAGCTTAAAGCTAAGTTTTTACTGATGGGTAGGCATAAAAGCTCTTTTCTGGTTAGGAGCTTCTTCATGTGCTATAACCAAGCAAAGTTTAATATTTCTGGAACACAGACAATTTACCTTACAAACACACAAACCACACACACAGACACACACACACAACATACATATACAGTCAGGGACACAGAGACAGGGAAACACAAGCAGCACATATACAGACAAAGAGACACAGACACACGCATACACACACCATACACTGAAATAATTTAAACATTTGTAAAGTTTCAAAACATAAAGATTTATACTTAGTAATACTGAAGTATTGTAGTTATTATCTTTCACTCAGACAACACAGCATCAGCCTTTAGACAAATGGTGTTTTCATGTTTTCTAGGTGGTTTTTCTTTCTTGGTTCTAATCATTTGTCATAGATACATTAGTATTTACTCACTGTGACCCAGAGAGTAAATGTAGTTTAGCAGTAACACTAATTTTGTTTACTAATTTTTGAACCTACATGGACTCCTCAGCTTTTTAATTATTCATTCAAAACATCAATTTTTGGTTTATTATGACACTGTTTATTCTCTATTTGTTTTTTCGAGACTAGGGTTTCTGGTTGTCCTGGAACTAACTCTGTCCTAGAACCACGCTAGCCTAGAACTCATAAACATCAGTCTGCCTCTGCCCCCCCCCCCCCCCGCCCCCAGCCCTGGAATTAAACACATGTGGTACCACACCTGGCACTGTTTACTATCTTAAGAGAAATAGCCAGGTGGTGGTGGTACAGGCCTTTAATCCCAGAACTTGGGAGGCAGAGGCAGGTGAATCTCTTTAAGTCTAAGGCAAGTCTAGTCAAAAAGAGATAGTTTCAGGACAGGCACCAAAGTTACTCAGAGAAACTGTTCCAAAAAATTTACATACATACCTACATGCATACCTGTATGCATGTAGGTATGTATGTAAAATCCCTGAGTTTTGCATATGCCAATAGCATTTATTTAGAGTTCTTGTTATTAGTTCCTTGTATGATTAATATCCAGATTATCATCCAATTCAAATTCAACAGGAAATTTGTTCCAATTAGTGATTGCTACCAAATACTACTACTACTACTAACGTATATATTAAAATATTAACTATCCTAAGGATTTGATGATAATCACTTAGCAGTTTATTTGTGAATTATACAGATGATCATGTTTAATGACAATGAATGAGTTGTCACATGGTTAGTAATCCTGCACCATTTCTCTAGTGAAATATCGGCCAATATTTCCCTAGGTGATATTAATTTGGAATGTTGGCTATTAGCTTTCTGTATATTTTAGAAACAGTTCTTTATCAAAACTATACTTTAAACATATTTTCTGCTAGTTAAGAGCTTCAAAATATTTACGTGAAGAAGTAGCAGAGCTATTATTTTCTTTTTACCAATAGCATGTATATAGTACAATGTTTTAGGAAAGTTACTAAAACAAGGTTGCAAATACTATTTCCCTCATTGTTCTATAATTATTTTGTCTATATTTGTTTTTTTCTTATCCTTAAACATAATTTTATTGTTTTTCCATTCAATTATTTCCACTTCCTTCCCTCCTCCCAATCCCCTCCCGCTCCCCCATACCCCCTCCTCCCTCTCCCTCCCTACTTGAGAGAGGGCAGGGAACCCTGCCCTGTGGGAAGTCCAAGGCCCTCCTCCCTACATCCAGGCCTAGGGAGCTGTGCATCCAGATAGACTAGGGTCCCCAAAAGCCAGAACATGCCGTAAAAACAAGTCCCAGTGCCTTAATAAATGGCTTCTCAGTCAGCCCCCATTGTCAGCCTCATTCAGAGAGTCCGGTTTGATCACATATATTTTGGTTTGTGTAATATCTTGAAATATCCTGGTAGATGATACTTTGAAACATTAATATAGTTAATATTTGCATTTGCATATATTTATATATACAACTGATTTTGTATCATATTATTACTCAAGATAGCTTTTGTTAAAAAAAAAAGCTTCAGAAAAAGACAGAAAATGTATATATAGCTCCGTTTTATTTTCTTGTTGACTAATGCAGATTTCAATTATCTCTGTATCTTGGAATCTACACTTTTAGTTTAAATTTCAATTTTCTTACATTTCCTGCATGACTGCTTTCTGAAATTTTAGCCAAAAAAAAAGCCCTTCAAGCACAATTTAATCTGCAATACAGAGCAAAAGCAAAATCCTTAAAAGTTTTAGAGGTCAGCTACAATATGAACTTACTGGTAGCTGGGGCGTCCCAATGAGATCAGGGTGCCGTGAGTTAGGAGCAAACAGAAGTTCTTCTATAGGGATGAGCTTATTCTAGTTCTCACTGGCCAGCGCTGTTTAGTCTTCACAGCTGGCTTGCAACTGAGGCAACAAAATACAACTTTAGACTTGGAAAAGACTGAATTATTTTCTTTTATAAATAAGACCATCCTAATTTAAGAACACAGATAGACTTGGTAAACCACTTTATATAGAGACCCTACTTCATTTATCCTCAGAACCACTAATTTGATAAACTGGGCGTGGTAGTGTATACCCAACCCCTAAGGGAGCTGAGCAATGCTCACCATGTGATCCAAGAATTCAGAGCCAATTAGCATACTTCCACTTTCACATAGACTTACCAGCTCTGTGTGTGTTTCTTTATTTAATGTGGAAATGAAAAGTAGTGTGATATTCAGGAGGACTCCCAAAGCTTGGCCCAGTGCTTGGCTGTGGGTTTCTGCCTTTGCTTCTATCAGTTACTAGATAAACACTCTCCAATGAAAATTAGGATAGTTACCAATCTGATTACAGTAGATGGCCAATTTAGGAACCCTCTCCATTATTTCTAGGACTCTCAACTGGGGTCATCCTTGTGGATTCCTCAGACTTTCCCTGGCACCAGATTTCTCCCTAACCCTGAAATGTGCACCCTCATTAAGACATCTCTTTCATAACTCTTCCCTCTGTCCCACTCCCAACCTGCCTCCTAAACCCAGCCCATCCAAACTGCTCCATCAAGTTCCCATCCCAAATTTCCCCATTCTTGCACCCAGTTTACCTAAGAGATCTCTTCTATTTTCCCTTCCCAAGAAATCCATGCCTCTCTCTTTGTGCCCTTTTTGTTATATTCAGGAAGTAGCCTCCTGTGCCAATGCAGTCAAGGCTACTTCTCACTTTCTCTTGTATCAAGTTCAGTGTAACTAGATTTATGTTGAAGTCTTTGATCCCCTTGGACTTGCATTTTATGCAGGGTGACAGATATGGATCTATTTGTATTCTTCTACATATTGACATTCAGTAATACCAGCAACATTTGTTGAAAATGCTTCCTTTTTCCCATTATATGATTTTGGTTTCCTGAACAAAAAAATAAAAAAGTCAGGCGTTTATAGGTGTGGAATTATGTTAGGATATTTGATTTGTTTCCATTTATCTATACGTATAGTGATATTTTCTTTTGTTTTAACAAGTAAAGCTTGTCTGAACATCAGAGTGTAGAGGTAATACATTTGTAGCAAGGGCGAGGTGGCCCTAAACTTTAATCCCAGGACTCGGGAAACAAAGGCAGAGAAATCCCTGTGAGTTCAAGTCCACTCTAGGCTATACTAGATTGATCAAATGTCAAAGTGAAGCAGAGCCAGGAAGTGTTGGGTCACACCTTTAATCCTAGTACATGGGCATCATACACCTTTTATTCCAGCACTAATGAGGTGGAGATAAGAAAGGACATGATGGGCTGATAAATGAATATAAAGTGGGAGGAGACAAGAACTCAGTACAGTCTGTAGATACAGTAAGAGGATGCACAGGGTAATCTTTTTGGTCTGAACATTGGTAGAGGTCAAAGGTCTCTCTCGTGGCTGGCTGCTCTGGTTCTCTGATGTCTCAGCATTCAATCCCTAGTATCTGACTCTAGGTTTTTATTAAGAACAATTAGAATTTGTGGTACACATGTGTCTGTTTTTATGCCAGTACCAAACTGTTCCCCATGCTGGATTACCTTGCCCAGCCTTGATGCAAATGGTTCCTACCCTCAACTTGATGTGCTCTGCTTTGTGCTAGCCCATTTGAGGCCTGCCCTTTTCTGAATGTAGATTGAAGAAAAATGGAAACGGAAGGTATATGGGAGTCAGGGAGAAAGAACAGGGAGGGAAACTGATGTAGGTATGTAAAACAAATGAGAAATGTGTTAATTACATAAAAAAATTTAAAAAGAGAAAAAAAAGCAATAAAAGGAAAATAATATGATCAGCATTACAGAAATGATAAGTGCAATGTAAGTTTATCTATTATATGCAAAACCAAATAGAATATTGAGCTCATTTATTATCTTGACTCTGAATGGGCAATTCACTACATAAAATCAATGAATAAATTATGCCAATGACAGTTTGAACTTCTAAAAATCCTTAGTTTACCCATTATCCATTCTTAAACACTTCATTTTAGGTATATGTGAAAAATATTGGAGAAGTTTTGTGAATAAAATGCATGCTATCCAAATAAATAGAAAATAGAGCTTGCTTTTTATCCAGTGTTACATCATTATCAAATTCATATTTAATAACCAGGATCTAAAATCTACTGATGGAATCTTATCTATTGTGCTATCTATCTTATAGTACTTAGTCAAAAGATGCTCCATACATGCCATCTAGAATCACTGTATAAACCAAGTAGATGGATCAGAACATTACCCCAACAGTCTCTATGACTCAATTCTAGAAATATATAAACCAATAGATAAATATCTCTAATTGATATTTTAATGCTTCCTGGATTTTCATGGAACATTACTCTTAAGTTTGAATATTATTAAGAACTAGATTACTGAGTATTATTTTACTTTAATTTTTAGTTTTAAAGTTGATAAAACCAAACTCTATATAGCAAGAAATAAATTACATGCATCACAGAGCAATGCAATATGGAAAGTTATTGATCTTACATGCTAGCCTTTTGAGCAATACACAAAACTTAACATTAAAGGTCTTCCTAATTTTTATTTATTTATTAATATATTTATTTATCGCAGGAAGTATGATATATAGAAAGTGAAAGTAGTTACAAAAAAGTTATGAATAATCAGATTATATCTAGTAAAGAAGTAATTTTCATGTTTTAGGATATTAATAAAATATACTTTTGCTTTTGGGAAATCAGACCAAATTCAATAGTGATAAAACAATGCTAAGACACCCACATAGAAAGTTTTACAATATTACAAAAGAATAATTAAAGAACTATCTACCAAGTTGTTACAGTTGATAAGTAAAGGATATATTAAGGGAGGATCATGAGCATCCCTTGGGTTTCTCTGTGAGTGGCTGGCTGAAGATGGGAACAGCAGCTCAGACTGAGGCCACAGGGGGACGGTGATTAGAGAGATGAGGGCCATTCAAAAGCAGATAAGCTGAGTCTGAGAAGATTGTATGATACAATCTTTTGTAAAAACAGAGCAAATAATATGTAATCATCACAAAGGGGTGTCTAATTAAGAGAAATGTCTAATTTCATTCATAAAAACAAAATATAATAAAAAGAATGAGATTCTACGTTTTAGCATTCTTTGTTGAAATCATTGGCCACAATTCCTTTATTCATCCGTATTTCACACACAAAAAACACACCCACAGAAGCCTGCTTTTATAACTATTAACACCAAATCTATTCAGCCTATAATATTACTTGGACCACTGTGGCTGGAGCCCAAATTGGTAATTGTAACTATTCAGTTACATACCTTGCAGCTAAGCAATCACCTCCCAATCCTTCACATGGAAGTCGTTGTCTTATTTAAAACTTACAATTCTTTTTTTTTTTAAGATAGTTACAAATGAGAAGATGGGAGTGATAATTAGTACTCTTAAATAAGATTCATTTTTATGACAGGAAATGTTGACACATTTTTTTTCTATTACTATCAAGAAACTATGATTAAATACTATGATATATTTCTGTGACCTTCAAGATTAAAGTAGACATACTATCAACTCAGATAAGGGACCAAATAACTGTTTGCTAATGAAATCATTACACCCAAGTAAAGGCTTGTGAAGAAAGTTATATTGGTCAAGTTAAAGCACATGGCTAACTCAGAAACAGCTACATCACAAAACCTAACCACAGCATGAATAATGTCATCAAAGACAATGCTTCTAAATATTCTTGTCAAACATGCAGCCAATTCCACAAAAAAATAAAAACAAAACTTTTTGAAGTGATTGTTCAGTCATCCTACAACCTTGGGGATTCACTTTTTAATCTTTTCATCTTCTGACCTTCCTTGGTCTAATAATTTTCATCAGAATGCTGAGTCTTGAGTGCTTCTTTTCTTTTAAAATTGTTAATAAGTAATGCATACTTTACATATACCAAAATATACTCATATATTCTATAATATTATTTATTTATATGTAGATATACAAGGTTATCGGCATGCTTTGGGGGCTCTTCAATTTTTTTTTCATTTTGACATACTTTTAAACTTAAAGAACATCACAGAAACAATATAAATTTCCTGAATACAAGTCTCTCCAAATACTACAGTGGTTCATTTATCAATGAACTGCAATCCCATTTTAGGACCAAATTTCAAATATTTAAGACACAATTTATCCCCGTGTAGTAGAGTGTGGAACTTTGTAGAATTAATGGTCTAACATTAGTGGTTTCGTTCTCTTCCACTGATCAGCATCCTGCAACTTGTTTTGCCATTGAAGACATTGCAAAAAATGTGCTACTGTTTCCAACTCAGGCCAGCAGAACCACCTCGCTGGCACATCCATTCATCAGATGAATAGAAAACTGTGGTTGAAATCACTGTTGATTTTCTTTTTATGAAAGCATTTAAGCAATTACCTTTAAACAATAGCAAGACAATATAATTGGACAATATGAAGATATAAGAAACTAAAGTACAAATTATTTGTGCCATATGTAAAAGACCAATGACAACAAGACAAAGTGGTTTTACAATATAATCTCTAGAAAATATTTGTTCCTTTGAAAGGATAATTTTGATCTGTATCAGTAGGCTGATATATTTATACATGCTATTTATCAATGTCATTAAGATTGTTGTACACTGTAAATTTGAGTTTCTTCTCTACTTTTAAAATTAATTATAAGTGTTAGATACTTTAAATTTTTATGTTTTAAAAATTACATTATACACCAGCATCAATTCCAAAGTATAAATCATAAGCTGAGACAATTTTAACATTAACTATATTTAAAAAGTATTTCTGTCATGAACACCATAAAGCAGACAGAGTGACTGCCATTGGAAACACGAGTCCTGCATTTTCTTTAGTTTTCAGTTCAATACAATGGTTAAGTCTTAAAGGACTTTTGTGTAGCTGTGTTCCTGTGATTAACAGTACTCTGTGCTCAGAGAGTACATTTTGTGCTAAATGTTTGGGACACAGCTTAAAAAACATCATCAAGATAAACATCCAACGAAATAATCAGAAATACAAATTTAGTATAATTTAAATATTTGGAGTTCAACCTACTAAAATTTAATAGGTTGTAAATTACAATGTTAATTTATGCTCATTAGTTCAGTGTAATTTTTGTATGTGACCACTAGATAGAGCTAGCATAATGATCAAAAATACAAAATATACTTGTCACATGTCAAGTTAGGTAGGTATTCTTTGTGTCTCATGCTTTGTGAGCCCACCTAACTCTGGGCTTAACTGTACACAGTAATTCTCACTTCTACACTTTTAACCAATACAATCACCTACTATATCAGCTTAGTATATTATAATTAGTATATTATAACTATATTAGCTTAGTAATAGTGATTTTCAAGGATCATATTATGAAACTTAACCATATTCTACAGTATGTTACAGAATATTTAACATGAAGCTTTCCCTAAAATAAACTTCTGATGATCTTGCTATATTATTTTTTTTAGATTTTTTTTTATGCTAGATTTACTCACTGTTGACCAGGGACCTGTCAACTGAGCTTTGCTTATTTTAATGGCTGAAACTAAAATGCTGTACAAAAATGAAGCAGACCTTCTTAGAAAAGACAGGCTTTCACAATCACATATCTACTCAAAAGATATTTGGAACCAAAGAAGAGGAGCTCCATTGACATCATAGACTAGAAATAAATCTTTAGAATCTCATTTTTGGCTTAGCTGTAGGTTTTCAGAGAAAGGGTTTCAGAATATAACCCTGATAGAACTGGGAATTGCTATTTCTTCAAATTTGTAACCTCCCACCTAAGCCTGTAGGCTGCTGAGACTATAGGTATATTTCAAAATACCTGACGGGAATTTGCATCCTAAACAAGTCATTTATGTACTGGTTACATATTTGCATTGTCTAAATATCTAAAATTAATTAGATTATCATTCAATGCTATACACATACTTTATATTTCAAATTAGTGATCTCTTCAAAATTCAGTACTTAATCTGAACTTTGCGACAATATGTGACTTGATAGAAACAGAATCAATGGACTTTTCTAGCCAATAAAACAACTTTTATACTTTGTTAGATATTAGTGTTGCCTACAGTCATGTTAAAATAAAATAAATACTAGAGGAGATTTTGACAAGTAATTCCTGATGTGTATTATTAATTGAAATATATCAAATAATTATATATTTGTATACAAAATCTCTATATGATAATACTATAATTTCAGCAGTAGAAAAATTCAGGTCCTACGATGAGACAGACCAGAATCTTTGCCTCAGTTTCTTTATAAAATGACAACAATAATACAAACACGAAGGTGTATAGTAATTAAAGTTACTAAAATACATGAAATAGTATAAGGACCACAGAATGGTGGCAACTTATAAACGGGGCTCATTGTCTTTTCTTCTGCAATTATCTATAGAATTTGTGAATATTATCTGACATTATTTTCCAGGAATTAAAAAATGATGACAGTGATATGGATGTTTGATATGCCCCTGTGATTTTTCTATTTTTCTCATCACTTATTCTATTTGCAGTATCAAATAATTGCATGGTTAAATGAGTAGCAATGTCATTTTATCTATTGATAATTACTTACAACCTTGTTTGCGTGTGTGTTTCTTTTTAAATTACATTTGGGAACAGATTACATTGCCATAAGGTATGTATGCCTTGTCAACCATAAATGTAAGTTGTCACTTAAAATATACAACATGCTTTTCACATGCAGAGCTCTAAAAGAGAAACTATAAAAATTCTGGCTGGAAAAGTAACTCATTTGACTATTGCCACCTTAGATGTTAAATATCTTTCTTGCCCTGAGTTTGCTCATAAATTGTTAATGCTTGACCCTGAGTGAACCATTAACCTAAGCAGGTTTTATAGTCTGGCATCTCAATAAACTTTCTTGATAATATTCCTTTGAATGAAGAAAATGTATAATATTTGGAAACTACAATGAAACCTCAATTAATAATTGCCTTTTCTTTTTTCTTTCTTTTTTTTTTTTTTTTGGTTTTTCGAGACAGGGTTTCTCTGTGGTTTTGGAGCCTGTCCTGGAACTCCCTTTGTAGACCAGACTGGCCTCGAACTCACAGAGATGTGCCTGCCTCTGCCTCCCGAGTTCTGGAATTAAAGGCGTGCACCACCACCGCCTGGCTTGCCTTTTCTTTTAAAACTGATCATTTTATATTTATATAATGTCAGTATGTGACTTTTAAATGAAGGAGCTAACCCATGCTGGCATATTTGAAAATACTCTAAATTGAATAAATAGTAGTAGAAATAGAATGTATTTGTCTATGTAAATATGAAACCCTGTGCTCCATAATAAATATTTTCAAGTTGGTTTATCATGTGTTTCATTAAGCATAAGGAAACTAGAAATAACAATTTGCATGTATTTACATACATTTAAACACTAATTTCATACCTCATTTAACCCTAATAAATGAATAATATAAAAATCCTATATAGATCAGATAATATATTATCTGATATATATATATATAATCTGATCCATATTTGATAAACAGAAACAAAGAGAAAAGTAAGTCAGTCTGGGCTAAATGTTGCTTACTAAGGAATTCTAGGTTCTTTTTATTGCAGTTCATTTCATGAGCCTATGGCTCTAAATCAAAACAAAAAAATCTGTCCTTTTGCCTTTAAGCCCCTCTCTAGATGAAACTCGTATCAACCAGGAGAACTTTAATGAGGCAGGAAGTTCTCACTAAATATATTCAAATTTGTGTCCTATCAACTTTTTTCAATTCATTCTTATGAGAAGCAGCTTTTCCATTGCTTCCCTTTCTGAAGTGACAGGCCTTGAACTTGTCTACCTCAAAATCATTTCCACACCCACCAGAGTGCCTTGGCATTGATTTGTCGCATGATACGGTATTCATCATTCTACCTCCCACAGAAATCCTTCATAATTTGAGGCTGACAACTCAGTCAAAAAAAAAAACATCAACCTCATGCATAATAAACTCCAGAATACTCTGTTTTCCAATATTCATCTATTCCCTGGGAATAACCTTGTGCTTTGAGAAATTCTGCACCGATTAAATGGGTCCTGGATATCACACACATTGCATTAGGAGCATTCTCAGTAATTCACACTCTCAGTATGGAGATCAGGAAGGGAAATAAAACATTCTCTTGTGGGTCCAGTGACTCAATTGAAGAAGAGTCTTGATACCATAGGATAATGTTTATCTTGAAAGATTTCTTGGCTCAAATCTCAGTAAAGTGTTAGTAGGTACAGTGCTCAGATTTTCATGATAAAAATCTTCCTCCAAATTTGTGGGACATTGTCTATTTCAGTGGTTGTGGGATATATTCCTAAATATTAGCAGAAATCTGTTCACAGACTCGAAACACTAAATATATGATGTTTTGAAACAAAAACAATTACAGGAATACGTTCAACATAATGAGTTGCTATTCATGTAAGAAATATTACAACATAAGTATGTGTAATAAAATTTTATTTTTAAATCATGGAATCCATACATTTGAGAATATCTGTAGTATTAATTTATTGGCAAATGCTAGTCTGACGATAACAAATGGAGATTGCTTTGTAAGACACTTTTTATGTTGTTTAGTCATTTACTGATTTGTGGTGTGCACTCCATCTCCTTGGTTTCTCCTCTTATTCTCTCCCTCTACCTATTCTTTAATCTTTGACTATTCTGAGGTTGGCATCTCTAAACACTCATAAAGAAATTTTGGGTATATAAAATTTGAATAATATCATTTCATCTCTATGGTTTAGAACAAAATTCAGTTGGGGCTTAGCATCGAAAATCTCCCAGGAGAATGAGTTAAGCATAGTTAATTTGCTTCAGTTACAGTAGTCTGCTGTGCCTCTCTCTCCCAGCAACAGGAAGTGGATATTGACTATGCTATCTGAGCAATGGATTTCTTTTTTGTTGAATAATTGAGATTTTAGATCTTTTCCAATAGTTATCAAGAAGTCTGTTCTTCTTACATTTGATAAATGTTATTGTTGATAAAGAAACCAAAGCTAAATTATGCTTTCTTAAAAAATCTGTAGAGATCCAATGCAGAGAGATGACTGAGATACATATGACAGAGAGAGATGTGCATGCACACACACACACACACACACACACACACACACACAGAGGCAATGGCGAGAGAGGCAGAGAGATAGAGAGAGACAGGGAGGTCTCAAAGCTCTGAATGCTGTAACTGTGTCATAGTCAGAGACCTAACCTGTGTCAAAAGGGCAGGGTTTCAAATAGGTAGACAGAAATCTAGACCTTGTTTAATGTTATCTGTAAAATGAGGAGTATATATATATATATATATATACCTTGTGGCTTAGTTGTGCAATCATTCATAAGTAATCATTTCATTGTATGCTCATTTTAGTAATGCTTCATTCTCACAAATACATGTAAAGGAGAAAATAAAGGAGCAGTAATCCTATTAATCCTAAATCCATATAACATTTAAGAATTTGTAACAAATCTTTCAAAGCACAGGAGACAGAATAAAAGCTTAAATCTTTATTTCAAGTAACTTTATAAATTTACTATAATATAAAATGAAAACTCCAATTACTACAGGGGTTTGAATTCTTCCTAAAATTTTAATCTGTCACAAGAGTTTAAGTTATAAAATAGGATGGGAGAAAATTAAGACACACAATTACTTTAAAGCAGCTAATGTGTTTACAGATTTTGGAGGATATTAGCTTCTTTGTCAAATTTTATGGTTCTTCATTATAATTTGTAACATCAGAAACATTTTTATTATGAACTGAATGTTGTTGGATGTTTTTGTCCTACCTGATCCCACAATCAAGACACAGAAACTATATTATTTAAGTCACTGCCTGGCCAAGCACTTAAGTGTATTGCTAACTAGCTCTTTTATCTTTGGTTAACCTATTTCTATTAATCTATGGATTGCCACGTGGCTGTGGCTTACCATAAAAATTCTGGTGCGTCTGTCTCTGGTAGGGCTACGTGACTTCTCACTGACTTCCACCTACTCACTCTCGATAGATAGATAGATAGATAGATAGATAGATAGATAGATAGATAGATATACATATATATGGCTATATTCTGTTAAGCCATTGGCTGAAAGGAGCTTTTTATTAAGCAACAAAAGCAACATGTATACAGAAGGATTTCTCACACCATCTCCCTTTTTCTATTCAAATAAAAAGACTGGTTTTAACTTTAACATTGTAAAATTACATATAACAAGACAGGCATCAAGCAAGAATTATAGTTACCATAATGATATCTACTTTATCTTTCATAATTAAACTAAGGAAAACTATAATTATACCTGTCTATCCTTTAATTGCATCAAAGGCTCCAGAAAGATATAATATTACCTAAGATAACAAAAGTGCCTTGTAAGCAACTTCTGAAACTCTAGGATTGACAGAGACATCTCGCTGCCTGGACAGTCACCCAAAGTTCTTCTGTAATGTTGGAGCATCAATCTTCAGCCTATAGGCATATAGTATCCAACAGACTTTTCCATGAAGCAGGAAATTTCAAAGACAGTTCTGCCTATATTGGAAATCTGTCAGTCATTTTCTTCTGTATCCTGCAGAATGTCTGGCAGACTCTTTCATGAAGCAGGAACCCCAAAGGACAGTTTCACCTATAGACAAGTAGAGCAGTCATTTTTCTGTGGGTCCTGCATGTCCAATTCATACAGAATAACATCAAGCAGTCCAGGCAAGAGCAGTTTCTTGCCCAATGGCTTACAAACTATACCAGAAGGCTTATTATTGTCCATCATCTTCTTGAAGTACAACGGTGCTGCAGGAGCAGATGTGTCTCATGTCATGAAAAGTCCTAAGTTCTTAAAACATTTTAAATGCCATATTTTGAGGGTTTCTTAAAGATGAAGAATACCTAGCTAACTGAAATATATCTCTATGTATCTAGAAAACCTAGTTAATATGACTAGAAGCTTGACTATTTATAGATGATTATTTATTAACCTATACTTCTTAATTATACATTATATTTTAAATAAGCTGCAAAACACAATACCTTAATCAAGAGCCAATATATAAATATACACATATATATGTATATGTACACACACATATTGTCCTTATATTTTTACCAATAAGCCAAGATCCATTTCAATGAAATGTAACCAGCACTATAGCAACTGAAGTTTCCATATGTTTTGAGCAACTTCATCAAACATAAGTGAAACACACTTCCTGATACCCAATTAATTAATACCTCATTGATAGTCCAATTCCTGTTGAATTCCATGAATGTGTACTAACATGGTAAAAGGCTAAAAAAAGATTTGACTTTGACACATCATTCCTAAGCAGTTCCTACTGTCAGGAATAAAGGTGTTCATTAGGGCAGTGGGAAGTTATGTCACCAGATGTTAGCACACGACACAAAAGCTTTTGTTTTGTTTGTTTCTTTAGTTTTTTTTTAAATATTTAACCATTTTACAAACTTATCCCACTACCTCCCCTCCTCCCACTCCTCCCCTACCTTCCCCCATCTTACTGAGTGCAGGAAGAGAAGCATGGAAGTTGAGAAAAAGTAAAAGGATATAAAATTAAATGTTTTTTCTAGTTTAAATTCTGTTATTTTTTTTTACTTTCTTTATGTAATGGGAAAATGCATGAACAGGTAATTTATAGAGAAACTATAAACTCTTAGTGAAGCACCATTGATTAAGAATAGCTATTTTAACTAGACGGGGTTCACTTAGATTCAAATTTGGAGTTGGTGTTATTAAAATTTACAAAGCAGATTAGGAATACATGTATGAAACACATGCAACAATAGATTGGAAGGAGAAATCTAACAACGTTCAGAGGGAACAAGATAAATCTGTAGATTGAGACTTTATTTAATGAGCCTCAATTAAGATTTTTGTTAACATGCAAAATAATGAACTTATTTTGATTACTCCATAAATATATACTCTGCTTTTATGGAAAACCTCTAACATTCACCCTCTTCTCTTTTTGTTGATCCCAAAGAATCTATGCTTTATATTTATGGCAGGTATATTCTATTACCCTTTCTTGTTCTACTTTTTAATCTTTCCTTCAGACTTAATACTTCCTTTCTGTTGTAAGCTTTCATTGAATTTTAAATAGGATCAATCAATAAGTAATATACCTAATTTTATTTCAATATAGGTCTTTATCTTCTGGAGTACAGAAACAAATGTATTTTCTAATAAAATGACTATTTATGGTGATCCTTTATTTGTGCTATAACAAATTAAACATGCCTGAAGATCAGAGTGTGGAGCGAGTCACTAGTTATCCATAGAGGTCAAGTAGTGTTGGCACACACCTTTAATTCAGTGCTTAGGAGGTAGAGGCAGATGAAACTCTGTGAGTTCAAAGCCACCCTAGCTACACTAGATCACCTAGTCTTTTTATTATTACTTTAAAAAATACCAATCCTAGTTCCCACTCCCTCCCCTCCTCCCTTTCCCTCCACACACCCTCCCACTCCAACCCCCTCTAATCCTAAGAGAGGGTAAGACATTTTGCCTTGTGGAATGTCCAAGGCCCTCCCTACCACATCTAGGCTGAGCAAGGTATGCATTCAAAAATAATAGGATCCCAAAAAGCCAGTATATGTATGTAGTAGAGACAAATCCCACTGCCACTGTCGGTCGCCCCTCAGCCTGCATCAACTGTCAGTCACATTCAGAGGGGGTAGTTTGACCCCATGCTTGTTCACTCCCAGTCCAGTTGGAGTTGGTGAGCTCCCATTAGCTCAAGCAAACTGTCTCAGCGGATGAACTCCTCATGGTCTTGACCTCTTTGCTCATATTCTCGCTCCTTTCACTCTTCAACTGGACCTTGGGAGCTCAGTTTAGTGCTCCGATGTAGGTCTCTGTCTCTGTTTCTATCTGTTTTTGGACGAAGGTTCTATGGAAATATTTAAAATAATAATAAGTCTGACTACAGGGCAAGGCCAGTTCAGGCACCCTCTCCTATATCACTGAGAGTCTTAGCTTGGGTCATCCTTGTGGATTCCTGAGAATTTTTTTTAGAGCCAGGTTTCTGCTAACCCTATAATAGCTCCCTCAATCAAGATATCTCTTTCCTTGCTCTCATGGCTGTCCTTCCTCCATCTCGACTATCCCATTCCCTCAAGTTCTCCTCAACCCTCCCCTTCTTTCCTCCTCTTCTGCTTCTCCCCTTCCTTCTATCACCCCCCCCCCGCTCCCTGCTCCCAGTTTTGTCAGGCGATCATTCCTGTTTCCAATTTCCAGGGATCAACTAGTCTTAAAGAGAATGAATCAGGTGGTTGTGGTTTACACCTTTAATCCCAGTACTTGGCAGTTACAAACCTTTAATCCCAGCAATACAGAGGTAGAAATAGAAAGGGATATGGCTGGGTGGAGAGAGGAATAAAAGGTGGGAGGAGACAGGAGTTCATGGCATTCTTTATATATGTAGAGATAGGTTACATCATTTGGTCTGAGGATTTCATAGAGGTAGAAACTAGTGGCTGACTCTTCTGCTTCTCTGATCTTTCAGCTTTCACCTCCTAAAATGACTCTGGGTTTTCCTTAATAAGACCAATTAGAATCCACACTACAACAACTGTTAAGGGCAGTAAATAGAACAAAAAGTAAAAGATATTTCTCAGTTTTTAAAAAAATGTTTCAGAGAAACTAAAATTATATAATATTTACTCCTCCCTTTCTTCCTCCCGCATCTCCTAATCCCCTGCCTCCTAAACCTTCTGGAAACCATATGTACACAAACAACAAAAGTGGATTCAGCATCTTTAATTTATGTATTTGTGGATACACACACATGGACATAGACAAAAATATATTTACATACATACATATTTATTCAATAATAATAAAAGGGAGCCTATGTTCTCTGTTTTTTTATTAGTCTCCTTAAAAATAAATTATAACTCCATAGTACTTTCAAAATTCTGTTTAAAACTAAACTATTTTCTCTGCTTATTCATCATCACAAAGCTCTCCACGCTACTTCCAGTCATCAAAATCCAATATCACCATTCCACCCTTTTTGTAAACAGCTGCGTCTCACTTCCAGGTACCTGTACCTATTAGGTATCTATAGCCCTGGGTTGTGGGAATTTAAAAAAAAAAAAATTTGTAGAACAGCAAGAACATCTTTTTGTTTTTTTCAGTTTTATACCTGGAAATCTGATACTGGTATTTTTTTTTCCGAACAAATCAAAGGACCTCTTCCCTCTGGACACTTTATAGATGACTTCTTCCTGTTTCTTCTATTGCTGTGGCTTCTGCCTTTCTCTCCGTGTAGTGTCCTCCTTCATGCAAGCTTTCACGCCCACACTGACGCCTGCTCTTCTCTCCATCCTCCATCATTCACTTAAGAACAACAAGCGCATTGAGATCTACTCAGATAACCCAAGTAACATCTCAACTCCAAATTCTCAGTTCACTTACATCAAGCACAAGTTTTGATTTAACCCAGCAGACTGTTTTGAATGTGGAAAATGCGAAAAGTTCTCTAGATCTAGGTTAAAGCTGCATAGGGTATAGGTGTATGGCAGGTGAACTACAAAATTATCCACTACCACTGTGAAAAATATCTAAGTAGACAATCAGGACAGAGTTTCTTGAACTTGTATTCTGTCTTATGAGATCACTCTGTTTTGAAACTGCTATTTGAGAATCATGGCAACCAACAGATCCAGATAAATCTATCTGTCTGTCTATCTATCTATCTATCTATCTATCTATCTATCTATCTATCATCTATCATCTATCTATCGACACACACACAGGCAATGTTTTTCTCTCTCACACACACACAAACATACAATCTCTCTCTCTCTGTCACACACATACACACACACACACACACACACACACACACAAAGACAAAACCCATGCTTTGAAAAAAATATACAAAAGTGTTGTTCTTTGTCTTCTTTTTCTCTTTGTCTTCCTTATGATGGATGTGTTTACCAGATAAAAAAATTTTATTACCGGAAAAATAATGTGTAATTTTGTAGTTACATTCTTTTAATTGTAATTTTATTCTTAATTATTTATTTTTCTTAGGCCATTATAAGAAAATGATATCATTTTCAACTTTGCGTTCCTACCTCCTATCACTCCTGTATACCTCATGGCTTCTTTTTTATTGATTGTTAATATTTGCATATTTGCACTTACAGAAGTGCAGCCTCTTTCATCAGCAAAATTTTACTAGCATGTTTGTTTTCATTGTTGACCCTTTTGAATTGAATATTCAAAAATTTCCCACACAGGATCAAGGTAGCATAGTATGAGGAATGACATTCAATGAGGAATGATATTTTTCATTTAACACCACTGGGAATATTTTGCATTATTTTTTTCAAATATACAGGACCATAAACTTACTGTTTAATTTTTCTACTTTTTAGGCAAGTTATTTTATCAACATGTTATATTGGAATATTGCTAAAAGTAGCTTTTCTAAATTTCTCTCAATAAATAAAAGATTAAAGTGATATATTTGGTTAGCATTTGAATATTATATATATATATATATATATATATATACCAANAAGTTCTATTCTATAATTAATATATTAATTATTTACTATCTTAATTTTAACTTTTGCAAGTTTTTTTTATTTGAATATGCTATTATTCAAATTAAAAGACGAAAGACAAAGCTAAGGAGAGCACAGCCCACTCAAGTAAGAACTGAGTCATTTATTTTAATGAGTAGCAGAATTTAATGCTTAGTCCCCGTCCTACGCTATAGTTCAGATTTCTCAAACGCAATAAAGTTATATAATTACTATCCAGCCACATTTGCTGTCTCCTTCTTCCAGTCCTATTCATTTTTACTGAATTAAGAGAATTCAGTTATACGTGTGACTGTTCTTCAACTTAAAAACAATTGAACTGAAATACTATTTATTAACTATAAATCACTAACATAATTAGAGTGTCTTTGTTTACTATGTGATGTGTAGATTATTTCTAACTCATCCATGTTTGGAAACGACAAATATATTCAACATAGCTTTTGCTTAATACATATGTTCTGTGTAGTTCAATAAACGATTAGGCTTTTATTTTTAAGTTTAGACATTTTTTTTCTTGTTATGGCATTTAATTTAGCCTTGCTGCACTAGTATTTCCCTTGAGGAAACCGGGACAGTGACTTCACAGTGACGTCTGTTTTTCTGTTGGTTTCAATCATCATCATGTTTCCTCTAAGTGGACTATTTATTGAGTCTCAGTAACACTGAGCACCAAAGGACAATTAAATTGATCCTTCACAAATTACTAAGAAACAGTTCCTTGATTTTAGTGTTTCCCCTTAATTGTGAAGCCATGGCAACACCAGAAATAAATGGGTCACTTAACAGACTCCACTACTAATAATGTGAATAGCTCACATTACCTAATGGAGCTTACCACATGTCTGTCACCTCTGTGTATTTCACTAAGAGAGCAAAGAAAAGAAAAATTGCTATGTGTTTTTACCACATGATATAATTGATCCTTTCTAAGATGCATATCGGTACAAAGACACATTCAAAAGTACACACATCTATGAACAGATATAGATTAAAATAATAAAACATGCTTAAATAATTGAGATACATTGTTTGATATAACATATCTGTTTTAATAGCAGCTCATAAAGTTAGTGAAAAGACATGAATGTATAAGAAGTTTACAATATATCAATTTTAAAAGTAAAATATATTCATATGCTTGAACATATATTTGCATTTATTTCACAGGAAGAATATTTAATAGAATACATTAATTTTATATTCAGAATAGTAAGTATACAGTACATGTGAGAAGCAACATGTATAAATTTTCCATATTTCATAAACACCTAATTCATTGTTTGACTCATATTACAATAAATAGAATAAATTAAGTAATAAATACTTCTGAGAACCTGTATTACAAGAAGAATGTTTAATAGATTATCTACTTCAAATTTAATAATTCTAACATCAAGTTTGTGGAGGAGGAATTGACATCCCCATATTTAGTTCATTACCTGGGTACCTGCCTTCTATACATAAGGGCTCTTACGTATTACTTTTCTATGGCCATTAGAGCAGAGTATCATAAATTCAATGGTTTATACAACATACATCAGAACTTTATAGTTCTTGTGACCTCAAATCTTTAAAGTCATGTTGTTATGGTCGGACTGTATTCCTTTTAGAAGCTTCACGGCATCATTTGAACCTTACCATTGTAGACCTTTTATAGATTCCCCATGTAGCCAACTTCTTCTAGCTACAAACAAGTCACCTAAAAATTTCCTGAACGTTTTCATGTTTAAATTCCCTCTTATCTCAGGCAGCAAAAACCTGCATTTGAATATTCATATGATCAGGATGGAAATATATACATGATACAGATTGATATTCCTGTCTAAGTCTCTAACATTAATTCCTTACAAAGCTTCATCTTCCCTGTAAGGTGATGTCCACAGATGCAGGGATCACTATTCTGCTATGTCTCTAGCATCAACTGTTCAGTGATCATTCTCTTATGCCTATCACTTAAACTGGAACATAGGATTCTGAATTGAGCATTACATTCCCCCATTTCATTTTCCATGTTTAACAACACTGGAGAGGATGTGGAGTAAAGGGAACACTACTCCATTGCTGGTGGGAGTGCAAACTGGTAAAGCCACTGTCGAAATCAGTATGGGAATTTCTTAGAAAATTAGGAAATAACTTACCTCAAGACCTAGCAATACCATTTTGGGGCATATATACCCAAACAGTGACCAATCATACCACAAGAAAACGTGTGCTCTGCTATGTTTTGTTTGTTTGTTTTTTTTTTTTTTTTTTTTGCCAAAAAACAGATTTGGTTTAATATTGCAACAATAGAAAACAAACCCAAGCACTACACACTAACAACATACTACAACCCAGGAAAGGGGACATGCAGAGGCTACAATCATAAGCTAAATCTTTACAGGGGACCACAGAACTGCCTATGACCCAGTTGTGGTGGTGGCAGTACAAGTAAGAAGTATATCTGGCCAGTTCCCACCCCAGCAAAACCTTATTTTCACACAACAGTAAAAGGCATAGTCACTTAAGAGTATGCAGTCCTCACAACGAAGAGGTGGACCTGCTGCGTTTTGGTGGCTCTTTTTCCAAGCTGCTAGTACTACAGCAACAAATAACAAACAAGGCCTCATGGCTTCTGGCTGATCCGGGCACCTTCAAGGGCACAGGTGTGAATTCCCATCAGTCTCAGTCTTGGCTGCAGTTCCCTATCTCACTCCAAGGAGTACGTAATGACTGCAGCTACCCACACCTGAGATTCCCTTTATCCTAGGAGGCTCTTATTGAGGATCCTGTAGCAGCATTATTTGTCATAACTAGAACCTGGAAACAATTTAAGTGCCCCTCAACTAAAGAGTGGATAAAGAAGATGTGGTACATTTAAAAAATGGAGTATTACACAGGACAAAAAATGACATCTTGAAATTTTGGGGCAATGGATGGATCTAGAAAACAGCATATTGAGTGAGGTGACCCATACCAGAAAGACAAATATAGCATATACTCACTTATAAGTGGCTTTTCGGCCTAAAGAAAAGAAAAACCAGCCTACAATTCATAATCCCACAGAACATAGACAACAAACAGAAGATATATACATGGATCTAATGTACATGGAAAGGAGAAAAAGACAAGATCTGAATAAATTGGGAGCATAAGGATGATGGGAGAAGTTAGAAAGGGAGGGGGAGAACAGGGGAGTGGAAAATGTATATAGCTCATTAAAAACAATTAAAGAAAAAGATGAATTACATCATTATTTTCCACGTTTAAAAAGGATTAGAGATTAGAATATCTTGTCCTAGCTTTATATTTCTCATATATTATTTTCTACATCAAAGAATTTATGAATTGTTAACCAATCATGCATAAAATTACTTTCGTACTTTATAATTATCTTTCTCAGTTTGAACTTATCCATCCACAGTAGATTTCCGCCCTCGTTTATGGTGATTCACATGGCATGATCTACAACCTTGCATGTCAGTGTCAATTGGACAGTCATTGCAGGAACCACTCTCACTTTGTTGATTGTTTTTAATTTTCCTTTTTGTTAGCATTAAAAATAAGTCTCCAGTTTTATCTCTGTTGGCAGACAGAATTAGAACACTTTCCCTATTATTATTCTGCCACTCCAAACTTCCCAACTATAGTCAACAAAGTGTGTGTTTACTTACCAATTGACATATTTAAAAGATAATTTCAAGAAAGGAGAGAAAAAAATAAACTCTTTAAAGAATGATCTTTTCTGCACAGTTCAAAGAAAATGTCTTTGCTCTGTATGGTCATGATGAGATTCATCCCTCTGCCACGCTGAGATTACACTGCTTATCCAGTGAACTTTTCAATAGTCCTCTCTATAGACATCCCCTACTCACTTCTTATATAAAGAGAAATTACCCACCTCAGAGGGAATCCGATTGCCTGAATGCATTCCTTCCATTAATTTACAGCATGTCAACTTTGTAAAAACCTTTGCCTGTGGTTATCTAATTGTGATTCCTGGTCAACTAGGCCCTTTAGATCGATGTGAGCTGCAATAATAGACTTAGATCTTAAAGGAATAGGAGGTTGAAATGAATTCTGGTATTCCATCCCTGAAGTAGACCATAAAACCATTTTCACTGATGTTCCTACAGCAAAACCTCAAGTCTGTAGAGCCACTGTTGAGATGTACAGAAACGACCTCTGTTCTCCTTGAGTTATGTCACCCTCATGCTGCAGACATGACCTATGATGGACTGCCTCTTTTCACATGGGTTATAGCTAGAGTTAAGTAAAATGATACTAAGTAAATGAGCAAGTCTCATGTGGCATACAGCGCTCCTGTGTCTGCGCTCTGTGCCTTGGCACCCAGTTCGCGAGCTTCGGGCAAGGGGCTGGAGGTTAAAATACACAGACACACACAGTCAGAGAGACACTGACATCCTTAAATTCCCCAAGAACGCCCCCTTTATTGCTCAGGGTCAGATTATATAGAGATAGCCACGCCCCAGCCAAACCCACCAGAAACCACTCTCCTGCCATCAGGAACTCCTGAAGGTCTCCTGCTCAGAGCAGCTGTAGGCACTCACTCAGATCAGTGGATAACAAGAAATTCAGGATATGGGGTCTCACTGCTCCGAACAGTCTCACTTATTTACAGGAGGTGATTTTAGAAAATATTTTAAACTACTTTATCTGCTATTATCTAATCACGGTTTTGTCTGCATTTTCTTCTTAAAAAAGTAAATGAAAGTCTAATATTTATTAAAATAGTATAAAGGCAATATTAACATCTAGAGTTTTAACCTGAAAATATATTAATGTTGCTTACTAAATTTTAAATTATTTGATTTAAATACTTTCCCTGGGCAAATCTTTGTATACATTTATCAGTATAGACTCATGAGAGAAATCTAGAATCATTTTATGAGCATAACACCAGAGAAGTATCTATTGTGTATCTAAATCATTAAATGGAATGTACAATAAATATTTAGTATCACCTAAAACTATAATTTTTTGATACACGGTTTCTCTATGATGCTATGGAATGTGTCCTGGAACTATCTCTTGTAGTTCAGGCTGGCCTCAAATTCCCAGAGATCGGCCTGCTTCTGACTCCCGAGTGCTGGGACTAAATGCATGCAACACCAATGCCCGACTCTAAAAAAGTACTTAATGATTATTAATTTCATAATCTTCATTAGATAATAATTTAGGTTTGTTTTTGCTCACAAAGTGGAATTTTAGATATTAATTCAGTTTAAGTAATAATTCAGTTAATTATTTCCATTACTAAGATTTGTTGACCATTAATTCAGTTTTATTAAAATCCATTTGCACACTATTTTATCCTAACATTACTTTGTCTAGAGATAAATGAGATGTATTTTAGCAAAGCAGTGAACAATAAATATCAGAAATATTATATTTTCAGGGGTGGATGTCAACTATTCTATTCAATTTAAATCTGTGGGACTAGTTCTGGCATCTCAAGTACATTGTCCTAACAGTCACATTAATTAGTAGTTCTCATGTAGCTTTTTACATTCTAAGAGCTAATTTGAGTCAAGCTCATTTTCTCAGTTTATGCTCTTATTTAAAAGGCATGGATTCATCTATGTGAGCATTTATGCAGGATAAGAAGCTGTTAGTAGAGATTATCCCTTTGCCCTTCTGTTCCTTCTACTTTGTGTGTCAGAATAGCTACACAAATAATATTAGTAATGTCAAATCATGTGTCAATAAAATGTGAGAAATTACATTGACCTCAGAAGATTAATTTAAGATTCATTTATTACAAACAACTTGTATTCAAATGTAAACACTTTCAGCAATAAACAGAAAGCAGATAACATTTAAAAGTGTGAAATTCTAAAGAAGAACATTGTTTTAATACTTCAATTACAGAAAATTCCCCAATATGCTCACTAATGTATTAAAATGTGTACTAAAATATTTTAAATTCTCCCTTTAATAAGCATCATATCATATTTGCTATCAAAAGATATGAAATCCAATGATCAGAATTCCTTCTTCAAAAATCCCTTACTATCATCTTTAACTGTGCAAATTTGGTATTCCCATCATAGATCATTCATGTGATTGTATAACATCCATTTTTCTATATTGATTTTAATGCTACTGCTTATCTTAGCTCAATTATTACTTCAAGGTGTACTATGAAGTATGCATGGAAAATATAACAGTTACTTGAAGATTAAAACATCGTTTATTTTGTTTATGTGTCTGTATAGCTATATGTCTAGCTCCAATAAATTGATTTATTTGTATCATTTGCTAGTTACTAGATATTTACATTAGATATAAAATATGATCACTAATATTTAAGCAAATTTGATCGTCTATGCACTAAAAACTACATAATTTTTTTGCATTCCTTGAATTTTATAATGACCAATTATATGTATGCACTAGACAGTAAGACAGAAATGTAACTGCTGGAGTCTTAACAGAATGCTGACTCTGCTTGCCAGCTCTACTTAACATTTTCAGAATCCACAGGTAAGGAAGATAATGCAGTGTTTATCATGAGTAGTCTGGCTTACTTCGTTTGCAATAGAGTTCATCTGTGTTGTATGCAAGACAATGTGTTTATATTGTTAAGGTTGTACCATATCCTACTTTGTTTATTTACACAGCAATCTGTAGGTCCCTATTCATTTTTATCAGCACTTGTTCGGTGATGACAATTCCCACTGGCAGCATATGATTCTTGCTTTTCACTGTCATTGACATGATTAGTGTTATGGGGCAACTTCATACATCTGATTGGCTTCTTTGGAGAAGTATCTTTTCAGATCTTCTGTCAGCTTTTAAGTCGTTGTTTCCTTAGTGCAAATTCTTTGAGTTGTAAGTGTGGGATGCTGCTGTCAACCTCCATCAGATGGGCAGCTGCAAATGTCTTCTGTGTATTATGATACTCTTTCTTGATTGTTTCTTTTGCAGTGCAAAAGTCATTTGCTTGTTTTCTTTGTGATAACTACTATTTTAGATAAAAATCAAGAAAACTTCATCCAAAGCATTGTCTACAAACTATTACCGTGTGATTTGTTTTAACAATTTTAAAATTTTAGGTCTTAAATTTAAAACTTTAGGTCTTACATTTAAAACTTTAACCCATTTAACTTGATTTGTATAAAGAATGTGAAACACAGACCCTTGTCCATTCATGAGTGTTTGTGTATGTTCACTTGTGTGTGTATGTGTCTATACATCATTATATTAATTTATCTATTTCTAGTTTTCCCATATACTAAAGAAAGATTTCTTTCTTCACTATGCATTTTTAGTATTTTCATCAATAATTTAATCTATTGTGAACATGTGCACATATTTCTGGGTTTCCTATTTGGTTACATTGACTTTTAAATTAGTAGAAAAATATATACATGAACTATAGGTTTTTATTTCTGTAATGTA
>NW_026067896.1:9788716-9971861 GCF_014885135.2 Alexandromys fortis
AACGTAGTCATGTAACTTTACCTGTCTGGCATATTTGAAGTCAGGCAGTATGATGTCTCTTTGTGCCTTTTGTTTGAGAGTTTTTTTAAAATCTAATTGGATTTTTTAGGCTCCTTAAGGTTTTTAAGACAATTACTTTCTATTTTTCTAAAAATCACATTGAAATTTTTGATAACGATTGCATTTTTATATACAATGAGCTACGAAATGCTTATGGTTCTTTGGGAAAAGACATATTCATCTTTTATTTGTTATTACTGACTTCAGCAGAAAAACCAAAACAGAAATATAATGTCTTTTAATTCACATTGCACTTTTTCTTCTAGATGTCTTTTTATGCATTAAACTTGAATGAAATTGATGTGGGTTTCCTCTCTATTTTCTGTGAATACCATTCGTTAATAAAGAAACTGGCTTGGACTGCTAGGGTAAAGCAGAGCTAAGTGGGAAAAATTAAACTAAATGCTGGGAGAAAGGAGGTGGAGGCAAGGAGAAACCATGTAGCCCCACCAGAGACAGATGCTGGAACTTCAGCCAGTAAGCCACAGCCACATGGTGATACACGGATTAATAAAAATGGGTTAAATTAATATGTAAGAGTTAGCCAATAAGAAGCTAGAGCTAATGGGCCAAGCAGTGATTTAATTAATACAGTTTCTGTGTGATTATTTCAGGTCTGAGCTGCCAAGCAGCCGGAGGCACCAAGTGGCCCCCTTACAACATGAAATCTTTCCAGTCTCTGAAACTCTGAAAATAAAATGACTTATACCTCAAGTATTATATGAAAAAATAACTTTAGATAAAATTACTTATTCTACTTCAAAGCTCTTTAAAATCCCATCTTTGTGAAGACATTCTCCTTCCTATAGATAAGATTTTTTTTTTCCATTTCACCAGGTTGTAGCTATTTTATTTTATTTTATTTTTTGGTGGGGTAAAAGAATCTTTTTTTTTATTGAGAATAGGAAAAAAAAGTCTCCGCCTCCTCCCAGCCTCCTATTTCCCTCCCCCTCCTCCCACCACAAGAACTTTAAAGCATTGAAGAAAGAAATTGAAGAGGATACCAGAAAATGGAAGGATCTCCCTTGCTCTTGGATTGGGAGGATCAAAATAGTAAAAATGGCAATTCTACCAAAGGCAATTTATAGATTCAATGCAATTCCCATCAAGGTCCCATCAAAATTCTTCACAGATCTTGAGAGGACAATAATCAATTTTATATAGATAAGATTTTAATTAGATGTGTTTTTAATTTTACCTGCTGCTCTCCATAGCATAACATAGTTGCAATTAAATTAAGTACATAATGAATTGTGAAATATATTCTTACCAAACTAAATACTGAGGATGTTTAATGGGCCTCTCAGAAAGAGGGTCCTCTCAATAAATTATAATAAATGAATATATACTAAAAATGACTTTGGAAAATTATAATTAGTCAAAAGACCAAAAACTTACATAAGAGTGAAGATGTGGTTCTTAAGGTTAGTTTTGTTTTCATCTACTATAAATTCTATAATCTCAAGCAAGAGAAGATAGTAATTGGTGTTAAGGTTATTTACAAACATTTTGTATACTTTTTGCCATAAGATACAGTTATGCCCAGATTGTGGAGTCTTTTAAAATCCAACAAGACCGAGTCCCATATGTAAAAGCAAAATGTCTTTAATCAAGTTTGAACTTGAACTCCACATGTGTCCAATGCATTGGTACAATCAGAGAGTGTTGAGTTCGATCGGGATGGAGTTTTTAGCAAAGCAGAAGTTGTGGTAAAGGATTTCTAAGGCTCAGGATCCCTGATTGGCAGACATCTGTCTATGGGTATCTTAGTGAAAGGGATGGGTGTGTGCTGAGCTAAGGGACATCTGCTAATCATATCTACAATGGTTGGAACATTATGAATTTCCTTTGGAATGTTAGAGTTTTTTCCCCTTGAATGATCTGCTCCTGGGTGATTCCTGAATGGCTTCAGTTTGTGGTCTTTCTGGAGTCAGGTATTGCCTTAGGCTAGTCTAAAACTCAAGCCTCTCTTGAGCTTGGCATGGTAGGGCCCTACAATCCAAGCTCTAGATTTTAATCTAACTACTGAAGACTTACTAACAACACTATGACTTTCTCTTTCCATGTATTTCATTTTGTCTAATTGAGCGTAATGGGGTATTTGCCCCTGCTCGGAAATTCAAGAAAGAATTTAGGAGTTCTCCGTGCTCATCTAAGCATGCAAAAAAATTGTTTTCAGTTTTATTTGAGCTAATTGCATAATTTATATTAGAAAGGATCAAACCTAGAACCTCTCACATACCAGATAAATGCTCTATCACTCAGCCACACCCTCACCACACTCAGTCTAGGTTTTGAAATTCAGACAACTGCTTAAATGCACTTATTTAAAAAGATATCAAAATATTTAAACTATAACTTCTAGATTAATGCTTTTTTGTTCCTCTAAAAATTATACCTCTAAATGATACATTGCTAGAAAAAAAGATAGATGGAGTTTAACACATAAAACCTGGTGCATGGCATTGAATGTGAGGTGTAATTAGAAGTAAATATGTTTGACAAAGATGCCATGGGCAATCTTAAATAGAAATACATATGCGCAAATGAACAAGTCAAAAATATTCCTGAGACATGGCAGCAAAATATTAGATACCATATAAAATATATAAAGGCCTCAAAGGCTCATTTTATTATTTCATATTCATTATGCAAGTGAATGAAACTCTATTTGTCTATTTATTCATGCATCTATTTAGAGAAAGGGCTTCCCTAAAGCACCCGTTTGGTCTGTGACTCAGTTCTTCTGCCTCAGCTTCCCAAATGCTGAAATAAAACACAGCCCTCACAGCCACAGCTAGCTGCAATTAAAATTTCAATACCAACTTAAATGGCCTCAAAGAAAAGATAATTTACGAAAATAGTACATACACATAATTTTAATTTTGAGAAATTTTGTTGCTTTAAGTACAGTAATAAAGTAGCCTCAAGTTAAACTACTGCAATATATTCTTATTGTTTTTTTTTAACTCATCCTAGTCATAATAACTTCAATTTGGTTCTGAAATGTCCGTGTGATCTGTTTTTTAGTTCACATAGTACAACCTTGTCTGTGGCTTTATTTCTAAACCATAATTTCAACACCTGCTGAAAATGAAATTACCATACTTTCTGTGGCAGAGCATGGAATTCTTCAATTATTTTTAGAGCACGTTGTTAGTTATTTGTCTGCTGTAAATGGGTCATCTCAGAGAAGCACCAGGGATATCCGTCTATTTTGATGACACTACTGTTCTGTCCCCTAGATAACCAATTTCCTGGAGTATATACCTCAACAAGGGTTTCATTTTCTGTTTTCCTTATGCTCAACAGAACATTTGAATGTAGAAAATATTGAAGATAATCAAAAGAAACAATGTTCATGCATGGTAATGAAAAATAAAAATTTAATTGCCAGAGAGCTGACCTTGATACTTAGGGGTCTGAATGTGCGTCATTTTGAAAAACATTTAGCTTCAGACTGTACTTTAGATTGTATTAGATAATCTGCGTATTCATGTGAAAATACTCATGTGTTTATGGCTGTGTTTGTGCACATGTCTGCATATTTATATATGGTAAAGGCTCCAGTCACATGTAGACACAGGAATGAATATGTAAATGTATCATATTCTACATCTGATGTACATACCCGCTGAATAGTGGACTGCATAATCCAGGCACATGTCTATTATCAACATTCTTATGTTATTTCAAGATCATTAATGAGAATTATTTAAGGAGATAGTGGGAAATCTTCTCATGAGAGTAAGTATTACGGGTACAAGAAGTAAATACCTCTTTAACATATGAGTACTTAGATATGAATGAATTGTAGACAAAGGTAATGTTAGGATATGAGGACACAAGAGAAACAGAAGCTCCTTCTTAGGAATTCCTTAAAGCTTTCTCCAAGGATTTTGACACAATTGTATACATACATACAATGTTTTACTGTGTATGATAATTTCCTTGTCATCTATAAGAATTAGCACAATCTTATTTCTGCCTCAAAACTCCAGTGGATATCAAATATATGCCCCCTTCAGATGTGGTCACTAACATCCCTGCTCTTCATCATGTTTTGGGTCCCCTTACATCTATCTGAGTCTTACTTGTTACAGAGGCCTTTTCCTCTGCCTTCAGTCTTGCTCTGGGTAATAGAAACACAGTAAGGGAGCACTGCTACAATAGGAATAGAGGAAGCTCCCTGGGGGAAGTTTGAAGTGATCAGTATGTATTATATACATGTGTGAAACTGTCAAGGGACATGTGTAATTAATACAAAAGTCTGCTAAAATGTTTTCCAGCTGGTATTCCATGTGATTTTGGGGCTGCGTTATTTGCTTTTCTACTACTATGAAAAAACAGTATTACCAAGGAACTTCATAGAAAAAAAGAAGTTTCCTTAGGATTACAGTTCCAGGGAGAGCATCTCTAATAGTAGAATGCCCGCAGGAACCCAGAGCAGGAAGCAGAGTGATCAGATATTCATCCACAAATAGAAAGTGGAAATAACAAATTGGAAGTGGACAAGTTTATCCAGGTGATATACTTTCTTCAGCAAGTTTGCTCTATTCAATATCCTCCCCAAACAGCAGCTGGGGACCTACTGTTCAACTGTCTGAGGGTGTGAGAGACATTTCTCATTGAAAACAGAGCAGGAAAATTGACTTGGTTTGTCTAAATCCTTGCCTCTAAAACCCTGACTTCATCTTCTCTCAGTGGGATCATTCTGTACTTGAGAAATTCTAATCTCCTTTTTTCTTTCAGTGCTTAACACTATAACCACCCATAACTAAAACAGAAACCACAATAAAATACCTTGTAAATAAATATATCTTACTATTTCCTCATCTCATCCATTGTTCATACTTTGTCTTCTCCCAAGTCTTGTGGAAATTCAAGTGCAAAAAAAAAAACATGCAAAAAAATGAAAAGAAAAACCAAAAACTCTACTTGGACCCAATGAAGTGGCTATATTCTCAAAACATTGTTTCTGTCATGCCTAACAAACAGACGTTGCAAAATGAGCTGTTGAATTATCTAAGGATGAGAATAAGAAAAAAAAAACAGGCTAGCTAAAAGATAGACCAATTATATTTTTCTTTATTATAAGGGGCAGACTCATGAAATAGGAAGAAGTCCAAGCTCAGCAGTGTAGCGTGGGAACTCCAGAGAGAGTGAGCCCCTGGGCCATGCTATGTTTTTCTCTGGATACCCAGAAAGCTATGCCTTAACTTGATCCCACCTCTTAAAGATAATTGGCTGACAAAGATTCCCCATCACCTCACCTTTTGAATAAATAAGAATGATCTAAAACCAATGCAAAACTATATATACATGGTATAAGTTAAAAAATGTTGAAATTTTATATTGTTATCTGTCAGTTTGTCCTTTTAAATTATAAGTTATGAGTTCGATCTCATAAATTTCACCTGTAATGAGTTAGAGTAGGGGTAATAACCATTACCAGCCAGTAGGTGCCTTGGCACAGTGTAGCCACATGGCAAGCTTGAACAGTCCCAGTTGGTTATAGTATTAGATACTGAAAAATATGGTCAAATTAAAAACAGTTATTTGGCAGTGCAAGGATAGCAAGGCAGCAATGCTGACAGAGACACTTGGGGAAGCCTGCGTCCCACCTGAGCTTCTGCAACATGCAGAAAGAGCTGGATGCACAAAGCAGCCAGTCACTGCCAGGCTACGCATGGTGCATTAGTGTAGTATCCCCATGTGGTGGCTCTGAAAAGTCACTAGCTGCTTCAGGTCACCTGTGCCACTGGCCGACTGTGGCTGGTTGGAACAGTGGTGGTGGTGTTGGGGGTGGGGGAGACCCATGCCCCATGTTGGGCACAAACTGTTGAATTATCTCAGCTCAAGAAAATAACAGGCTAGCTGAAATATAGACCAATTCTATTTTTATTTATTATATGGGGAAAACTCATGAAACAGGAACAAGAAGTTCAAGTTCAGACATATTTAACAGACTCTAAGAGACCACAGGTAACTGTCCATCTTCTAAACCCTGTCAAATTTTCTTTTTTTTAATTTTTTAATTTATTTATTTATTAAAGATTTCTGTCTCTTCCCCGCCGCCGCCTCCCATTTCCCTCCCCCTCCCCCAGTCAAGTTTCCCTCTCTCGTCAGCCCAAAGAGCAATCAGGGTTCCCTGTCCTGTGGGAAGTCCAAGGACCACCCACCTCCATCCAGGTCTAGTAAGGTGAGCATCCAAACTGCCAAGCCAGTCAAATTTTCAATCACAAAAGACAGAGAAAATCTATAAAAAGAAAATTGAAGTAATTAACATATATATACACAAAATACAGTGACACCCAAGTTATTAACAGAAACAACATATTAAATCTAATACAATGATATGAGAATTGCATTGCTACAGGATTACATTACTACAGTGCTTCTCTTTTGCCAGTATGAAGGTCATCTAGATGAAAGCAGAAATACTGGAGCTAACTGAAGTCAAAACTAAATGGACCTAAGAAAGACATAGATTTTACTTAATCACAAAAGAATAAATCTTCTCAGATTTGCATGGAACTTTCTGCAAAACTGCCTACTTACTTGAGTATAATTCATCCTTAAAAGATATTAGAAAATTGAATTTATACCCAACATCCTATCTGACTATCAAAAATTGAAGCTGAATTTCAACAGCATCAGAAATAACAGAATACTTAAAAGTCATGGAAACATATCAGCTTACTCCTGAATGAAAAAGGGGGGTCGAGACAGAAATTAAGAAAGAAATTAAAAACTTACTATAATTGAATGACAATAAATATACAACATACCCAAACTTATGGAACCACTGAGGGCATTTCTAAGAAGCACTTCAAAGCATTAAGTGACTATCTAAAAATGTCAAGAGATCTAATACTGTTAATTAAACAACACACTTGAGAGTTCTAGAATAAAAAGAAGAAACCATACCCTAGGGGAGTAAATAGCAAGAAATAATCAGCCTTAAAGAGGAAGTAAATAAAATAGAAACAAAGGAAAACAACAACACAAACAAACAATTGAATACGGAGTTGTTTCTTTGAGAATATCAATAAGATACATAAACCATTATCTGAATTAACTAAAGGACAGAGAGGGAATATCCAGTTGAACAAAATTGTAACACTCAGCATTGATTGGAATATCTCCATTAAATTCCTTCCATCGGAGCTCAGGAAACTGTGGAAGAGATGGCAGATAGAGTGGGTGTAAGATCCAGGGCAATGGAGGACACCAAGGACAGAAGACTCTCTAAATCACATGCCCCCTCTCGATTCTGGAAGCAATATGCAATTCATAACTACTTACAAATAAAAATTTCCAGGCTCCAAAACCACAGAGAAACCCCGTCTCGAAAAACTAAGAGAGGGAGAGAGAGAGAGAGAGAGAGAGAGAGAGAGAGAGAGAGAGAGAGAGAGAGAGAGAGAGAGAACAGGCAAACACAACAAATAAGACAGAACGGGACAAGTCAAAAACTTCATGTGGAGACTGGATAAGGCAACCCAATAGGAGGAAAAGAATCCCAAGAGTAGGTGCAAGAGTCAGAAACCCACCTGCTTCCACTATTAGGAGTCCCACAAAAACAGCAAGTTAACAGCCCTTATTATATATGCAGACAAACTGATGTAGACCCTTGGAAGACTGGTACTTGACACTTAAGTCTTTATGAGCTCAAATGAGGCCCGCCTTAGTTGATTCAGTGGCCCGTGTTCTTCTGGTGTCCTCCATTCCTACTGGCTCCTTCAAAGTTTCCTCTCCCTCTTCCACAGAATTCTGTAGATCTGAATGAAGAGAACAGATAGAGAGCTCCAATTTGGACACTCACCCTTTATAATGTCTGATTATGGGTCTCTGTACCTACTCTCATCTGATGCCAGAGGAAGCCTCTTTAATGAAGACTGGACAAGGCACATACCGTGAGTATAGAATACCATTAGGAACAATTTCATTGTTTGTTTGTTTTTTTATTTTTTTTTTCCTGTTGTGTTTGGTTCCACCTTACTTCTCTGGGTTATCCAGTCTCTAGTTCCTGGCCATCCAGGCAGGGTTAAACAAGGACTCCTTCAGATGGAATGGGCCTCAAAATAAACTAAAGGTCCACTTGTTCCTATAAATTCTACATCTCCTTTTCCCCAGCGCATATTGTAGGAAGGAAAGATTGCAGGTTGAGGGTTTTGTGGTTAGTCGGTATCCAGTTTTCTCTTTCCATAGCCTGTAGAGTACCTTCCCACAGCAGAGGCTAGAATACAAGGGGAAGACTGCGTGCAGATACCAGCTTGACCTCTCTACCTTCACTGAGCTGCATGTGCGTTTTCCTTGGCATTGGGGCCCCACTGTCAG
Source organism: Alexandromys fortis (assembly GCF_014885135.2). NCBI lineage: Eukaryota > Metazoa > Chordata > Mammalia > Rodentia > Cricetidae > Alexandromys > Alexandromys fortis. The sequence goes on from NW_026067896.1 coordinate 9,797,117, forward strand.
TTTTTAAGAGAGACCCTCACAATGTTTTATTTAATTATATCTCAGGTTATTTTATTTTTATAATTATCCTTTGGAAGCCTATTGTTTTCTAGGGAGTTACAGAAAAGATATGGATACATATGGGATGAGATGAAATGCGGGGAGAACCTGGGAGAAGTAGACAGAGGGAGAGAGTAATTGCCATATATTGTGTGCAAATAAAAGTCGACTTTCATTACAAAAGAAGAAAACTGAGCTTGTTCACTTGTTCATTGTCGGTGCAACATAAGGGTTTGGGGACATCTGTTAAGAGGGCTGAACGAGTCCTCGGCATGATGTGGTCACTGTTTTTTAGGCCATAGCCCATTTGTGAGAACTTAGAATCGATTTCAATTCCTGGGCCTGATGGCAGCTTTCTTCTTTAATATAATCCCCAATGGCTTGCACATTTGTGTGTTATAGCTACTGGGAGAAGATTCTAGGCAACTGTGCTTCTTTCTTTTTTTATCAAATATAAATCTGGTTTTCCTTTATAAATTGTCACTGAAATATTCTAGCAGCTGGCCACTATGTTTTAATCAAATCAGTGCCCTTTGCTTTTATTAAAACTGAAGAGGAAACTCAGAATATATTGGGAACTTTTCATTTCCTTGAAGAACAAAAATAAAATTTAGCTCTAAGCATACTTTAATGTCTTTAGCTCTTCCTTCCATTGATTAAATATTAGATTTTACCAACATTTACTTTACTGAGAAAGTAGGGGATGTTATTTACTTATCACCATAACTAAATCTTTGAAAATATCTACCATTTTAATAGTACATTTTCAACTTGTTTATGTACACTGGAAAAAGCTGTTTATTATAAGAAAGCATTGCATACAAACTTAGAATTGAGAAAAGTATGTTAGAGAGAGCAGCTCAATCTGTCTACAACAAGAAGCATTTTTATTAGTAGTATTTTATCACATATGCTTTGTTATCTTTCATTTATTCCTAAAATATCAAGTAATAGAATTTTTTTCTAGTTTCTATCAATTATATAGTCATTCTCTATGGATTTTTTTTGTAGTTTTGAAAATGCCACTCATTCTTGAGACAAGTACTGTCTTTAGGTATATTTTTAGGGCTTTAAAATTGCTTTTTTTTCTTTAAATTCTCCTATTTTTACACTTTTCTCTTTACAATGGTAATGACATTCTGTTTTCTAAGTACCTGAGGACTTTTTCTCTTTTCCTTCTTCATATTACACATGTGTATCAAGTTATACATATGTGTGTGTATATAATACAAATTATGGTAACATTTATATACTTATATCAACTAATACATAATGATGTATACAACTAATAATAATAATGAATATATAGTAGGCATAATAATTGTACAACAATTAATTACTCTGCTAATTGTAAATGTTTGTAATTCTTCAAATTACCTTATATTGAAAAATTAATCTTTCTTTTAAAAAAATTGGTCTCGCCGGGCGGTGGTGGCGCACGCCTTTAATCCCAGTACCCAATAACCACTGGAAGATAACACTCTTTTACACTGTAAAAATTTGTAACTCATATTGGTTTAACAAAACATTGATTGGCTCGAAGCCAGACAAGAAGCATAGGTAGGGCAACCAGACTAGGAGAATTCTGGGAAGAGGAAAGGCAGAGACAAGAAATGCAGTTGCCAACCAGATGCAGAGGAAGCAACATGAGAAGGCCTTACTGAGAAAAGGTACCAAGTCACGTGGCTAAGCATAGATAAGAGTTATGAGTTAATTTAAGTGGCAAGAGGTAATTAAAATTAAGCCTGATCTAATAGACCAAACAGTTTATAATTAATATAAGCCTCTGTGTGTTTCTTTGGGACTGAATGGCCATGGAACTAGGCAGGGCAAAAACTTCTGTCTACAGGAATNTGGATTTACAAAGGGTTTGTATTGATAATTTTGTTTTTACTTATATTTAATTTGTTTCACACACTAATAAATATGATTTTTGTTTAGCTTAATATATTTCCACGCTCCTCCAACCTCTAGATTCGCACTTATGGCTGTTTTATCTTTATGCATACCAGATATAGAGCACCCATTTAAAGTAAGACATAGGATAAGATTTTTGAAGAACTTACATTTTAATCTACAGGTAGAAAACGATGTGAAGTGTACAGGATTCCTATTAGTCCTACTTGGAATGATTAACAACCTGGGATCTTGTTGTTCACAGTAGATACCAAATCATTATTGTGGACATTTCCTGAAGAGCCATGAACAAATATGTACTCACACAGATAGGACACCAATGACAGACTAAAAAACTGACACCACTACTGAGGACTCAAGCTAGTGAGATATTTTTTTGGTTTTTATATACAGTCATATGTACGAAGGCTTAGTGATAGGAGCCTAAATGATTCAAAGACAACTTTATCACCAAGTCCACCCAATAACGGGTGGCTTTGTTCACACATTGAATCCCAGAGTACACTGCACAGCCTAAACGCAGCTTGATGGGGTGCAGAAGGTCTTTGCCCAAAGGCTGTCCACTCAGTCAGTCTCTTACAGGCAGTTTAGGTGCTCTCTGCTTCTTTGAGACTTCTTAGTTGGTTCTATCTTCCAAGAAGCTGGTCTTGGCCAAGGGTGACTCTCTACAGGCAGGGTTTACTGTTTAAACACTCCTGTGGATAGAGGGGATTAGGAAAATGGTCTGGGATTCAGAGATTCCCTAAAGCCATTTTGAGGTGTTTACTTCCTGTCTTAAGGAGTTCCCTACAATACTTCATCTCTGCTAGAATATCCTATCCTTTTCCTTTTCTAAAAAAAAAAAAAAATTCTGTCTTAAAAAGTTAGATTAGAGATGGGAGGTTTTAGCCATTGGGGCAATGGCTACACAAAAATTGTAGAGTCAGAAATTTTAAAAAGAAAATGAGTGATAATTGAGAATAAATTAATACACAACAAATTATAATGAAAATTTGCTGGATTAAATCTGTGGTGACTATTTTATCTCCCCTTTGGACTCTTTCCTTCTTCTGGTTTGCCTTGTCTAGGCTTCATACGAGTGGAGATGCCCAGACTTATTACAACTTGATATGCCATCTTTGTTGACATTCCTGGGATGTTTGCCCATGGGGTAGGGAGAAGGAGATGAGAGGGGAGGAGGAAGGGGAAACTGCAGTTGGGATGTAATATATGAGAGAAAAATAAATACATTAAAAATGGAAAAAAACTATGGTTATTTTTATATGCTTTTTATTCTTGATTTAAGATGTAGTACCTATGTGCTGTATGAAATTATTTGAGTAATATACAATAAAATCTTTCATAAAATGTATAGTTTTTATGTCATCACTTTACTGTGTCCTATGTAAGCCGATATATTAATCAGATTCTGTTCTCTATGTTAATAAATAAACTCTATTCAAATGGGAATTTTATTTTTCATATTGTTCAAAATATATTCCTTATTCCCTTGTGCATATATGTTTAATGGCGTGTGTGTATGTGTGTGTGTGTGTGTGTGTGTGTGTGTGCATGTGTGGCTAGGCCAGAAGTGACCCTAGAGTGCAGTGCCTTCTCCTATGTCCAGTATGTTGTTTTCTTGAGTCATACTTCCTCAATGGTCTGAAACTGTCTAGATGCAGCAGCAATCTGGCATGAATGCACCAGGGGCTCATGCATCTTTGCTGTATAAATTCTGGGATGATATCAAACATAGGCAGTTCTATCTAATGAACTCAGGTCCTTGAGTGTGAATGGCTGATTTCTTTCTGAAGTCCACATTTCTCATTCTCACAAACAAGCAGAAACATGGCAAGACATGGTAAAGCATAAGCCAAGTATTTTCTGAGCCATCCTCTCATCCAGCTTTCTGAATGCCATGGAACTATAGATAAAAGAATGGTGACTATTACTATCACCCATACCCACACTGTACCTTGAAATTCTCCTGGGGATTTTCTCATTCCTATACACATTATTCCACATTTCTTTCATTTCTTCTGCCTGCTTGTACCCGACCAAGGCAGAATATCATTTCAGACTTTTCTTGAAAATTGGCTACCAGTTCTTTTTTGAGCAGATGATTTCCTTTTCTACCCTTATTTCAGCCGAAGATAATCTCTTACTATTCTTAACATATCCGCTTTCATACGTTTACTGTCTAAGTGGAAATAGTAGTGTTTGAAAACTTGGCTCAATCTATGACTTAAATGAATTTGTAAATAAGCATAGTTGAATAATTCAATACTATACCACTTTAAAAAGGGAAAGGAGAAAATAAAATTTGGCTAATATATGTTATGAGTTTCCTTATATTTTCATATATAAATATGTGTACATATATAAATTCACCTTGAAAGTGAAAGCAGGTTGAGCTGTGGCTCTTGACCTCAGAGAATCAGAGTCAAGTGGAGATGGAAGGAATGAATGCAATCAGGCATTACCCAGAAACTCTGTGTATGGATTTTGATTACAAAGGAGGCTCTCAAATATAGCACTTATTTTTAGGGAGAAAATACCAGGATACATAAGGAAAATAAATTCATTGGAAGTAACTATAAGATCGTCAAGATTCCTTAAAATGTCAAAAGTATTTTAAATCATGAGAATAAAACTTTTGATAGCGTGAACAATATATGGCCTTACTTATTAAAGCAGTAACTAAAGAAGCATACAGAAGGAATATAATTAGTTTTAAAAATTAGTATGTCATTCTTAATTATAATACAAACTTAAAATCTCAACCTCAAATAATTTGTTTCTCTTCACATCTTTTCTATGATTTTTATTTTTTTTCGTTTATTTTTTTCTAGACAAGGTTACTTTGTGTAGCCCTGACTGTCCTAGAATTCACTCTGTAGACTATTCCAGCCTCAAACTCAGATATCTACCTTTCTCTGTCCATTGGTTTCAGAGATTAAAAATGTTGCCACCACCACCCACCTTGTTTTTCATTTTTTAAATTCTTTTGATGAGTCTGAGTGTTTGCCTTCATATGTGACACTTGCATGCCTATTACCAATGGAATGAAGAGAAAACTTAATGTCTTCCAATTGCAGCTAGAGACCACTGTGAGTTGCCTTGTGGGTGCTATTAACCTAACCTGGTTTCTCTATGAAAGCAACCAGTGCCCTTAACTATTGATTCATCTCTTCAGCCTCTAGTTATGAAATGTGTGATAACTCAAATTTTGAAATTCAGTTGCAATGTGGAAATTTTGTGTTGTCATTTGTTGTTATGTGGTGGTTTTTTTTTTCTTGGTGCTACACAAATTATAAATGCAGATCCTTTAGTAATAAGATTGGCCCTCACATGAAGAGACACAAGAAATGTCTCTTGACTTTTGACTCTCAGTCATATCAGTATTCAGCAAGAAGACTGTTTCATCCAAACCAGGAAAGGGGCCCATGTCAGACCCTACATCCGAGAGAATTTTCAGTTCTACATCTGTTACATCTTTAAAAACATTCTAAATACATACAAAACGCTGTGTACAGTTATCATAAACTTAGGTGATGTGCTAAAAAAATAGAAAGGAATAGAGTTGCTAAAATTAGAATGTGTGCATACATTAATCAAGAAATGCTATGGAAGGATTTTGAATAGAACCCCTAAATCATAAACCTTTATGTAGTTAGGCATGCTTAGAATAAAAAGACATATATCTCTAGGAGTAGCTAAAGAGACAGAGGAAAGAAGGTTGCAGCCCATACCAAATAACAAGCAGCTCTCTTTTTCATGCTATTCTTCCTTTCCCATCCCCATCCTTCCCATCGCTGTTCCTTCCTCCCTCCCATCCCAGCATCCCAGCTTTCCTCCCACTCTCATTATTGTACGTAGTCAGTGCTTGTTCAAAGAATTTATCGTTTTGTGTTAATTCTCTCCTCCAGTCAGAATCAGAATATAGAATTGTCTCTTCCTTACTCATATGATAATCTTTAGGACTGGGAAGTTGAAAAGAAAGCAAAATAATTCAATTTCATTGTTTCTGCTTTTTAGATGTACGCTGATAGAAAACACAGTTAGGGGAAAACTTTTCCTTCTTAAGCATTTCTAAAGCCAAGGACTGAAAGGAGAGTAAGTTCTTAACCTCTCAAGAGAGAGCAGTCTCACGTGTTTTCCAGTGCCTCTTTTTCATCAAAGAAAGTTCACATGAAGAAAAGGAACTCAACTTCCCCAAGTTTTGTGGTTCGCCTATCACTAATTTAAAGGGGCATTACTCATTCTGTTTCATAGGAACACCAAGGAAGAGCCCTGCCTGTATCTTTTAATCAGTGAGTATGATGTGAGGTCCTCTGGAGAGGTAAGAGCAAGAGAAAATGCAATTTTCAGAATCAAGTTTTCTCAGAATCTCAGAATTGGCGCGGGGCTCAACTACTCTATCCAAAGTGTGGCATGTTTTTAATCGTTTATTGTTTGCTTTCAGATCACAAACAAATATTTCTCACTAATGCATAGAGCCAAAACTGTTTTTGTATATGCAATATTAAGTTTAATGTCTGAAATGGATTTTTTTTTCTTTAAATGACGTTGGTGCCTAATGTTGAGAAAGGTATTCAGTGCTTGGAGAAAGGTAAGAGACTGGGAACAACCAGGCTAAAGTGAGACCACTGCAGGGCCTACTTAGGGCAATGCTTGTTATGAGAAACTACAGAAAGAGCTTTTGACCTCACTCTGGCTCAATGTCATTTTTTGTTCAAATCTGGAGTTAATGATAATGGCATGTACAGCACAAACCCAAGAGCTTAAATGTAGCTTTTTTAAATAAAAAATCTATATATTTATCACTTCAGTATCACTGTTTAGTATTCCACTTTACTTAGCGAATTCAGTTTTCTATTACAAGAAAGATTCAAAAGTCTACCCAATCTATTTTTCTTGCACCATATTTAATCTATTCTCTCCTGTTGTATTTCAAGAACCAGCCTACTTTAAATCAATTTGCTCATTATTTCCTCTTTACCATGCCTTCCCTTCTATTTATCCATTGTGGGTGTAGCTATTGTTTTAGCATCACCAACATCTTCCAATGAAAGACCAGCAATATAGGGCTGAGCCCACAGTGATCTAATTTCTGAGTACATGCTATTAATTATATTCATGTACACAGTATGATTAATTTGGGTGGAATTAATTTACCTTCCTTGTTTGTAGAAGTAGGGTATTAATCTAGCTTACATGCTGTTGCATGACTAACCAGAGACACAAACAGTTTAAATACAATGCTCACACATTTGTTTCAGGTCTGGTTTTATATGGTATATCACTATTTACAAGGAGAATATCCAGGTTCTTATAGAGAACAAATGCAGTCATAAATCTGTGTTGAAGTCTACATCTTAGCTCTCAACTTCAGCCTCCTTTATATTAGATTATTATAATAATGGAACTCAGATAGGAATATTTTTTGTAGATTACATATTTCATGTCAGCATACTTGAGAATTTGAAAATCTCCACAGAATTAATATTTGACCAAAATTTAACAGCCCAGAGAATATGAGTAAAATATTCTGTGAACTTGTCTTATGAAAATAAAACTTTATGAAACTAATATGCTACTTTATTTAATTATTTTTTTTAAAAAAATCACTGTATGCTTTGTAGTTACCTTGAAATCTCTAGCTTGGATAAAATATATCCAAAATTCTGTAGCACTTTCAATTGTTTCTAAAGAGAGTTATATGATAAACTAACTTTGTAACTAAAGTGGAAAGAAAGGTCAGCAGCTATTAGTGAATATGGCTCTTACAGAGGTCCCTAGGTTGTTTTTTTTTTTTTCCCAACACCCACATCAGGTGGCTCATAAGTCCCTCCACCTACAGTTCTGGGCAAAATCATGTCTTTTCCTGTATTCTGTTGGCAATTGTACTACTGGGCAACTCCACAAACCCTTCAGCACACATAAATAAATACAACTAAAAAATAAATGTTGAAAAGCAATATCACACTCTGTAACTACTGAGATTAAACCTAGATTCCTAGAGGTAGTTCCAGAACATGGTCTACAGTTTATGATTGCTTTGAGAGCATCTTATTTAAACTATAATTGAGAGCGATTATATTATATAAAATAAGGTACAGAATATGATTAAAATATCTAAACTTCAGTACTTTTTTTCTTTTGCATCTATTTATTTAGTGAGTGTGACTGTGTATGCAGACAGGCACTATGAAAAGTTTGTGAAGGTCAGAGGACAAACTGCAGGAGTTGGTTCTCTCCTTCTACAATGTGGGTCCCAGCAATTTACTCTGGGTCATCATGCCCTTAACAAATAAGTCATTATGTGGACCCTTTAGCATTTTAATTGACAGAACAGGATGGGTATAGCCAAACAGTTTATTAAAATGTGTTTATGTCTTTCACTATTTGTTTTGGTACAACTGAACATTGTCTTCATTAAGTGCAATTTCCTAATCCAAAAATAATTCGGGATGTACTTTCAGGTCACATTTAATCCAGACACAAGTATCTGAAACTTTGATGCTTTTGAATTCTCATGTGTGCAAGTAATAAAAAAAAAATGGTGCCTTCCTTGTGAGAGGATCAATTGAGCAAAAGCAAATCAGAAATAAAAGGGTTGATTCAGCTCACACTAAAACATCACAGTCCATTATTGAACAAAGTTTGGGCAGGAACTCAGTGCAGGAAACAGAGGCAGGAACTGAACTTGAGACCACGGTGGAACAGTTCACAGGTTTGATTTTCATGGCTTGTGCAGCCTGCTTTATTATATAATCTAGACCAGATGTCGGTGAATTATAACTTCTATAGTGGGTGAAGCCCTCTAATAGTAACCATTAATCAAAAAAAATATTTCTCAGATATGACCACAACTCAATTAAATGACTAGCCGTCAGTATAGGTTTCTTATTCCTAGGTGGCTCTAGCTAGTGTCCTGACTAAACCAACAAGCACACCCCATAATACTACCTAGGTTTATTTTAAATATTATATATGTAAATATATATGTACATTCATGAAAATATGTACATTGCTATAGCTTTCTAAAAATATAGATATGTGCTTAAATTTCACTTGACATCATTGTACTATTCATAGGACCTACATCTTTATCCTAGACCTTAACTAGTTATTCCATTGATTCTCTGAGTACTTAGATGTGCATTCATTTAATCTTTTTTCAATTAAAAGGATAATTTCTCTCAGGTCATGTAACATTCTCTTCTACATGACTTAATAGAAATAATTCAAAATGTAAAGCAATACCTCTAATTAACTTCACAGCACTCAGAACAGAGCTTGAAAATTTTAAATCCCTGATGTAAAACTTTGAGCATATTTGTAGTGATTCATCTGGGTTATATACCTCTTATTTTTCCTTTCCTATTTTATTCAATGCTGCAGATTGAGCCCAGTTTCTTGCCCATCTTAGGCAAGCATTTTACTACTATATAAGACACAGAGACAAATACTGTCCTCTATATTGTTAATAATTTAGCTATCCCTAAATGTCCAGGTATTGACGGATTGTCTGCGAATATGTGTCACTATCAGTGGGATTTAAATTTTATCTCCAGCTTCCAACTAAATTTCTTTTCTGATCGAAGGGAGTTTGACACAAGAGAGTGATTTCCCAGGAAATAGTAGGACCGTAGACCTTGCCCTTCCTCTCTTGACTTCCTAGCTACCCGGAGGAAAACAAGGTTCATCTACCACAGAAAATTCATATATTTTATGAATTATCAGAGACTGTTTTCTCAAACTGGGTATCAAACTGAATCTTTCTTTCCTATAATTTGTTTAACACAACAACAACAACAACAACAAAAGAGTATTGTCTATTTCTGTCATGCACCATGTCCTTTGCGTAGTAAATATTAAGTGAACAAAGTGCAGAAGTGTTCAGTTAGTTTCATGACATAAAACGGAATGAACATACCAATATTACAATTAAGAAGCAAAATATAAAACTGTGGTTTATGATAATAAAATAGGAGGCTGAAGAGATCGTTCAGTGAGAAGAGCACACTGTATGCTTTTCCCACGTTAGCTGCTTCTCATCTGCAACTCCAGTTCCCGCGGATAGACATCTTCTTTGGACATCAGTGGGCACTGCAAGCTTGTGGGGCATAGACATAATTGCATCCAAAACACATATACTTATAAAAATTATAAAAAATAGATTGAAGGAAAGATGTTAGTTTAATAATTTATGTGTGTAGTTGATTGCTCGGGGTTTTATTTTTATTGCATTTTTTATTATCTAAAACTTATTTGTTGGGCTTTTTGTTGTTTTGTTTTGTTTTTAGAGACTGATTCTCTATGGAGCCTTGACTGTTAGGGAATTCTCCATTTAGATATGACTGGCCTTAAACTCATAGGTACACTGTCCTCTGGCTCTCAAGTGTTGAGATTAAAGGCATGTGCAACTACTGCCTGGTAAAACCAGTTTTTAAACTTAAATATATTTTGATCATATTCTTTCCTTGCTTTCAAGTTCTTCCAGATCCTCTTCCTTCCCCTATCTAGTCAACTTTAACTTCCTTTTCAGAAGAAAACAAATAATTCTTTAGAACAATAAAAACACTTCACAACCAAGAAAACAAACAAAAACCCCACCATGCCCTACTAGAAAAACAAACAAACAATCAGAAACTCACCAAATTCTTACAAAGTAAAAGCACACAGACAAAAATATATTTGAACACTCCATTATATGATGGTCAATTACTTATGAAAATGAGGCCTGCCCTGGTGTTCTTGATATGGCCAGTGCCACTCATTGGAGAAAACTGATTTTTCCCTCCTCAGCAGGTATAAATGACACAACAGCTGTTAAGCTTAACCCTAGAGGCTAAATTTTCATTCATTTCTTTTTTGGTTTTGTTTTTAAATATAACCACACAAGACAATAAGATAAGACAATATACCGGTCACTGTTGGGGTGACAAAAGACTAGAAAACCAAGGGACCTAAGGTAAACCCAAATAATACCAGTCTAAGAATTTTTTAAAAAATGCTGAGAAAATGAATGCCAGCGATATTCATAGATCAGTGCCTTGCTCAGCCATCACAGGAGAAGTGTCCTCTTCCATCATCTGGGAAGACATACAGATAAGCAGAGCCATATATTATGCAAACAGTGAGTGCCCTTGGGACATTCAGCACTTAATTTGACATCCCCCCCCCAAATCCTTCCCCATGGAACTCAGGGAATCCAAGGAAAGTAGAGGCAGAAGAAAGTATAAGAACCAGAGCATATGGAGGACGCCAAGAAGGTGAGGCCCTCTAAGTCCACAAGAGCAAAGATCATATGAACTCACAGAGATTGAAACAGCATATACAGGTCTGTACCAGGAATTCTTCATACTTTTTATGGCTTCCTGTTTAGTGTTTTGATGCTATTCCTGAGTCTGTGAATGAGTGGGTCTCTGATAATTTTTAAATTTTATAAAATTGAAATGATGTACTATGTACATTATAAAGCATTAATTTATACCTTTTAGTTTCTGTTCTCTCTCTAAAATACATTGACAGGAACACGGTTTCTAAAACCGTTATTAAGAGCCAATTATCGACTGGGTCTAGAGAGGTGGCTCAGCAGTTCACAGCACTTACTGCACTGGCAAAGGACAGGGATTCAGTTCCCAGGACCCATATCATGCTTCTTAGTCTCTTGCAAATCTAATTGCAGAACATCCAACACAGTCTTTTGGCTTCTGTGTCAACTGCAATTACGTACACATATACCCCTCAGAGACACATACACATTTAAAAAAATGGATCAGTTATATAAATGTAAGGATTAAAACTTTATTTGATTAGGAGCTGGTCAAGACACATGCTTTGAGCTCTTTGCTAGTTAGCTCTTTGCTAACTCATAGGAGTTAGTAGGAAAAACCAACTGTTGCTGGCTGCTAGCTGCTTAGTCTTGTGGTCTAGACAGAAGCAAAAATAACTGCTTAGGGGCGGGGAGAGGGTGGAGGCACGCATAGAAGAAGTAGGCCCTTAAAGGAGGAAGATGGTATGTAGAAGTAGGCCATACCCTGTACTCATCAAAACTAAGCCCTTGACCCTAAGTAAACCTGGCTTGCAGTTTTTGCCTATATAGGTCAACCACAAATGAGGAGGGGGAACTCTCCCTACTGCACTGGGACACATGTAGTGGACAGCTACCCGCTAGCTAGAAAGAATAAACCTTGCTTTTGCAATCTGGACTTGACTGGATTCCGGTGGTCTCTATGGGGGTCTCATCCTGGGCACAACATAAACTAAGGCTATGATTACAATATTTTAAAGGATATCATCACAATATTAATGGGAAATAATAATTCTTATGAAAAACATAAATAATAGATTGATTTAGAGAATGCAAGGATTTGCATAATCATAACATGAAACATGATTACTTAAATAATTGCAGCGTTAGTTATTATGATTCTATTCATAAAAACACAGAATTATGTGTTTTTATAAAAATATATTTATATACAACGTTTTATGCTCTATTGGTTTTATTCTATTCACAACAGCGCCTCCTTTGAGAGGGACACAGAGGAGCAACATACAGCAATTTCCTTGCAGAAGAACCCAGCACGATTAATAAATGCTTATGGAACTATAGAATGCAGTCAATAACTTCAGTATAAACTATAATTCCTTTCAATGTATTCAGTGTATTCTATAATTCCAAAATTTAATAAAAAGCAGCCATCAAATGTTCAGGGCTCTTTCAGCTTTCACTTTCTATACCAACAAAAATGAAATACTTCCCATAGGTTTCATATTTTCAGGATTTGTGTTGATCCACTGCGTGGCTTAGAGATAATTCCCACCACAAACACAAGAGATTTTGTTTGTTTCACTTTTATTGAGTTTGTTCTTAGGCAATTCTATGCATATATAAGTACATCTTGATCCTCCTTCAATGTTCTACTCAACTCTTTCCTGTCTTCGTTCATACAAGTCCCCTTTCCACTTTCATGAGGTTGTATTGTTGCTGTTGTTGTTGGTTTGAGACACCTTGAATTTAACTAGGCAAATATAGGTGACCATGGAGTTGGAACTATCTGGGAGTTCATGGAAGGCTTTTTGGTGTGTACATAAAGAAAGGTTCAGGAACTTATCTGGAATGTCTCTTGGCTGTGAGGCTTCTATGGCGTCAGAAGATGCTATACTGCTCCTGGACAGTTGGTTGCTTACCTCCTTTGGAAGCTTCTATAGCGGCTTCTAGTATAGAAGTGGAGTACCCTTATGAAAGATTTACTTCAGTACGTTGTTTGAAAATGATGAGCTGTGCTAAATCTGATACTTATCTTTGGATGGTAACCAAATAAAAAGATATAAACCTTTAGTTTTTGCCCATTTCTCCTCAATTTTGTGACAAGTTAGTCTATCCTGTTCCTGTGGCTGGTATTAAATCAATTTCATCAGTCTTTGGAGACTAAAAGTCAGCAATTCTCTAGGAACCTTCCAGAACCCTGGAGCCAGATTTGAACTTCTGAGACATCTAGATTCATAGACTGAATACTTTCTGTCTTGGCCTTTTTATCATGATAGAGCATTGCTGTACTACACAGACCATAACCTGAAAGTCAGTCTAATAAATCACGTGCAAGAAAAATATAAATATAAATGTATTTGTTCTATCAGTTCTGTTCCTTTAGAAAATACTTAATAAACACCTCAGAATTTGACAATTTATTTTCTAATGGAAATATTATTTGTCCTATTTTCTAAAGTGTGAAATCTTTGTGTTTTTGGACAGAAAGTATATATTTAAATGTATTCATTTTCAGCATGGTTTTCAAATCATTTCCCTGTAACTGTATTGCCACTGTGAATTTTACATAAATCAAGATGCATGACTTCAAATATGGGGAAAAGGACTGGACCTTATACGTTCATAAAATTATTGAAGTTGTTATTTTGCTATTATTAACACTTCAGTGCTTTTTGTTATTTATACTGTATCTTATACCAACCTCTCTAATGCAGGAACGTTATTCAAAAGTTCCATGCTTTTTCTTTTTCCTTACACATAAGCAACAAGAGTGAAGTCACATTTCAAATTTTAATATGATTGTGGGAACCTCTGAGATCTCCTTATCTATCTCTCTGCACTCCTAGTATTCCATAGATTCTTGGAAATGAGATTTCAGGTCCTCTGAAGTTATTCTTTAACAACTGCTTTAGTAAACAATACAGAACAAGTGCACATGTTCCTGGGATAGCAAGACCCTAAATAACAGCAGTGATAAATGTAGCAATCTGTGTTTACTGCAGAATTGGGAACTGAAGAACTGAATTGATGCTTACTCTTTGGAGCTGTTCTTTTCTATTAATGATAATTCAATTTCCTCTGATGTAAGAGAACCTGAACTGAAGTGTTAGTGAATATATATATATATATATATATATATATATATATAAATAATCTTTGAAATTGGAGATTTTGTCACTGAATATGTGAGATAGAGAGGTAAACTTTAAATTACCCTCTCATTACTTTTGAACTTATCCTATCTTGTCACTGTTTGTTCTAAATAAACTGTACATATTCATTTGTTACTGAAAGAAGTCAATATAATTTTATAAGTTTTTGTAAGAACACTATAGACTATATTGTTGAATGTATAGACACTTTAACGTAATTGTCCATTGAAAGTTGCTTCTCCATAATAAACATTATTTAACATTATTAAAATGATTAATAATTTTAAGGTTAATGGATTTAGAAATGTCACCACTTAATGCCATATTTAAAATTAATGGAATAAATATTATTTTGCACATTGTAATTATACACACATGCACATATATGCAGATATATTACATTTTCTAATATAATTAACCAAAAGGCAAAATTGGGTGGGAAATTATTTAAGAAGGATGATGAACAGTATATAGAAGATAGACAATGTCAAAATGACTTTGAGTGACATCATTTCTTACCTTTATTTTAGCATTTTGTGCTATGCATTACATTTAGAAAATAAGTGTGTATTTTTACACTTCTGTGTGGGGGTTAGCTTTTCTAAACAACCTAAAGTTATGTATAATGAGGAAACCTTGATTGAGAAAAATACTTTTGTCAAGATTTTTTATAAAAAGTCAGAAGGCCATTTTTCTGACTGATATTTGATCTGGGGTGGTATCATTATAAATGGTCCCTAGCTATATCAAAGGGTATATAATAGGAACCATATAGTACAAGCAAATACACTGCATTTCTTTATGGGCTCCGCTTTGCCTTTTGCCTTAGCCTTGTTCTATGATCATGATATGCAAGCTAAATATGTAAATATGTAAACTCTTAGCTTCCCAAACATCATTTGGACATACTCTTTATCACAGGAATGGAAAGCAAACTAGGAAACACACACACACACACGATATAAATCTGCCATTGTTGAAAATAGGCTTACATTATAAACTTATACTAGAAGAGTCAGCCATGTATGAATACATGATTGCTGTCTTTAAGAAGTTATTCAATCCATATCATCCTCTACATATGAATAATGCAATGCTATTAAAAAATTGCTTACATGTGTGCTCCAGCTGATCCAATAATGGCTATCTATTAATGGAAAGTCTGAGAATTCAATGTTTATATAGTCTAGAAGCCTAGATGTCTCAGCTTGTCTGCAGTATATGCCAGAGTCAAAAAGAAGTAGACTCTAATGCCAGTGAAGGGATGGGTATTGTAGAAATTCATTCAACCAATAGCATTTTGGATAACAGCCAACTGGGACGTGATCTGAGGTACTATAAGCAGACAGGAAGCATGCTGGCCTCTTTTTCTTTCTTGGTTGGTGATTGGCATTCAGATTGCATCTCCTAGCACCCAGAGCAGAGGAGCGCAGTGACTTTCTTATTGTGAGGTTCCCCAATAAACATTTGATATTCTTTATTTCAGGCTCTTATGGACCTCCTTAATTATGCCTACAGTTGGGCTTTTTAGAGAGAGCTGGATCAAGAAGCCAAGCTTCCTTCTTCCACGTTCTTTGTATAGGCTGCCAACAGAAAGTATGACCCATATTAAAACTGGATCTTCCTACCTCAAAGATCTGGATTAGATTTGGGTTTTCCAACTCAAAGATCTGGATTAGATTTGGGTTTTCCAACTCAAAGATTTAAATAAGAAAAAAACTCTCATATACATATATATATATATATATATATATATATATATATATATATATACTGAGTCATTTGTGTTTAAGCTAATTCCAGATATATTCAATATGACAATAGCCTTCATGAGTACTTAAAAATTCTGCTACATATAATAGTATTTATAGACATCTACATATTATATTTAAAATGAAGTCCTTTTGCCCTCAAACACTACATGTATTTACACCTAATAATAATCTTGGTTTGCTTACACATTAGTTAAATTTTTTAGAATGTTTTCTTAAATTACTTTTTTAAAAATTAACACAATGCACAATACTATAAAATGTCATTTCTATTCTGACTCCACAGGCCTTCAAGATAATTGACCCACTTTCTTTTTTTATTTTACCAATTACTCCCTAATGTTATTTCCCTAATATATATCTTAAATATCAGCTTAGTGAATGCGTTTTAGACATTGCAATGCAGTAAGCATTTTTGGATGAAGATAAAGATAAGGAAGAATAAACCATAAAGGCTCACTAATATTATTTTAATATAAATTTAAAATAACTTATTTTATTTAATTATCAAAAAACTTAATTCAAATATTATTATACTAAATCACACATGTGAGGACATAATTTTTTTTTTTTTGGTTTTTCGAGACAGGGTTTCTCTATGGTTTTGGAGCCTGTCCTGGAACTAGCTCTGTAGACCAGGCTGTTCTCGAACTCACAGAGATCTGCCTGCCTCTGCCTCCCGAGTGCTTGGATTAAAGGCGTGTGCCACCACCGCCCGGCTTGAGGACATAAATTTCACAAGTGGTAAATACCCTTGTAATACAACTGATAAAGAACATGTGAAGAACTGAAAAAAAATCTATATATATAGATATATAAGCATATATATACACACACACACATAAAACTAAATCCCAGAACCTAGGTCTTATGGAGCATTTATGAGAAACTCAAAATACCCAACCCGTTTTGCCTTCCAGCCCTGTATCTTTCTGTTTGTACTAATGTGCTTCTTAAATTTGTTTCTACTCAAACCATCAGCATTGACATATCCCTGATCTTCCTTTGCCATAGTTCTAGTTCTATTGCTGTGATGAGCCACTATAAATAGAGGAAAGAAAAATTTTGATTCACTCTACAGCTTATAGTCCATCACAAAAGGATATCAGGGTACAATTTTGACTTAGTTAGGGTTCTATAGCTATGAAGAGACACCATGACAATGGCAGCTCTTATAAAGAAAGACTTTTAATTTGGACTGGCTTACATACACACACACACACACACACACACACACACACACACACACTAATATTGTTAATCTTGATTTTGCTCTCTTTTAAAAGTGATCATTTTGGAAAAGTCTCCAGTAACTTATTTTTCTTATACTACTATCCCTCTCAAAAATTAGTTTTTAATTTCCTTGGATACTTGCATGGCTTAAACTTCCACTCCACTTTGTGACCTAAATTTAGCTTGGAATAGTGGTTTTTATTTTATAAATAATATATAGTAATTGAGACTTTATTATGTAAAATGTGATCCATATGATCGCATTCCCCATAAGCTATATCTGATATTGATGCTACCAATGCCTGAAGCTGAAATCCATGTCCAGGGTGGAGTTTTCACCCACAGTGCTTCACTATATCTTCTGACACAGCTCAGTTCTTTCTGTGACTAAATCTGAAACGTTCATAAATATCTCATAAAATATTCCATTCACTATAGTATTAAATTTTATGGCCTGACAATCAGAGTTAGAGCTGTGCTGACTCTCAGAGCTGTAACACACCAGAATTTAGGACAATATTATCAAATTTGGGCCTTCAATTTTAAAGATTTTTAAATTTTTTTAAAACAAGGATACACTGAAACAAGAACAGCTTTATGAA
Organism: Alexandromys fortis; assembly: GCF_014885135.2. Classification (NCBI taxonomy): domain Eukaryota; kingdom Metazoa; phylum Chordata; class Mammalia; order Rodentia; family Cricetidae; genus Alexandromys; species Alexandromys fortis. The sequence continues at coordinate 9,815,097 of NW_026067896.1, forward strand.
ACGCACACTAAGCTATTCAAGAAGTCCAGGATTTGGTTTTGCAGAGATAAAACTAAAATCCTTGAAATTCACCAATATTTCATGCCTCTCTGATGCATTATTTTAGGGTCTCATGCTCTATCCTTCCATATTCAGAGAAGTTCCAATTGATTCGTAGTTGCCAGTTACTCGCAGCCAAGGATAAAAAGAGGCAAAGCCATTTTCAGACAATTTACATAAACTCAACTGGGATTTAGTTTGCTTTGTCCTATTACTTAATAATTCCAGTTTTCTTAACTGGCTTCTAGAAATTCAGAGATCAATTAAACAGAAATAAATATCTGCCTTGATTGCAGTCTGTATTGTGCAAAGGTCTTGTCTACTGATTGCTGTATTTAGAAAAGCTCTTTTCTACATGACTCTCTAATGAAATTTACATTAACCTTTTCCACATACTGTCATCTTGCATATGATGATGTTACTACATGTACAGCAAGCTTACTCATAATCCTGATCCCTAAAAATCGTAAGTATCTACAATACCACTACAAAGATGGACATTGGAACTATTAGGAAGAAGGAACATCTTTCTAATAGAATATGAAAACCCACATGTAAAAATCATATCATCAGAAACTTCTAACCATGTTTGAGTGTCTTTAAGGTTATCGTCAGATAATTTTTTCTATGTACTTTTTCCCTAAAATAATGAGTTATTTCAGAAAGTCGAAGTGTGTTTTGTCATATTTTATCATAAGAGAATCTTTAAAAATACGTCTTCAAATACTGAATCATATATTTTCAACAAAACTATGCACTTTTTTATCTTTATAATACTATATTTCACATGACTAAGCAGTGAAGTCTATTTTTCTTATTTATCAAAGCAAGTTAAACATCATCCATAAGGTAGAGTTTTACAACTCTTCTTACTGCATTGTGCTTGCAGAGGAAATTTATAAGCTGTTTTCTTTTGCTTGTTTTTATTAACTTTTGGCTGGAATCTGAGAGATAGTTGCAAGATTTGCTAAAATAGAGAGAAAAATACACAGACATAAGATGGCAACTTCCATAAAATTTCCTTATGCATGATAACTTTCAAAAAGTCTCAGTGTTAGCAAATTTAGACATGGCATGGCACTTGAATTCATGAGGTAATAGTAGCTACAGTTACTGCTAAAGATCTGTATGGAACCAAGCCATCCAAATACCAGCACTTGTTGTGAAAGGAACACACAAAGACTGTCTCCTTTTGGAAGATCTTGGCAGTTAGTAGCTGTTTGAGGAGACAAAATTATTCTTTTTGGGGTTTGACCCCCTGGTACGTTCCATAAGCTTCAGTTGGTGGTCCCATTTCAATGTATATACAGAGAGCAATGAATCAATTTAGGAAAACAGTAAAAAGAATGAGAAGACAAAGAATTAGGAAGAGGAGGAAGAAGATATGTGAGTTTGAGAAGGAAAGGAGATATGTTGTAGGGGCCCCTGAGTTCTCAAATTAGGTGGACAGTGGCTGTATATGATCATATTTTATTGTTCTCACGTGTGAAATTATCAAAGAATAAATGTTATAAAAGTGCACATATGAACAATAACCTACAAGACATTTCTAAGAATCTGAACCCATTAACTTTCAGAAGTCAGAAATAGACATTAGTGATTATTGCCGGTGGGAAAGAGAGGACAATTTCTGAACAATATTATTGAAATAAATACCTTAACAAAGGAAGTTTTGTGCAGTGGTGACAATTTTATATAGTCACTAGGCAATTGTGAGCAATCTTACATATAATTAAATATACATACTGTGTTTGTGTATGCGAAATATATATATGTGTGTATGTGTGTGTGTAAGACAATAACACAGAAAGTGTATTCTGTTTTTTTAAATGTTTCTCACATGTATAACTGTTCGTCAGTATCAGACCTTAGAGACATGTAATTCATATTGCCTAGAGGCTAAATCTTTAAAAAGCCAGCTACTTTAGCCACTACTTGCTTTTATAAAAATATCTTTGGTACAGAAACAAAAAGCAACATTGTACCCTTTTATATGATATTAACAAATTAATAACAGCAAGCATTCACGGAACGGAAGATACTGTCCTAGGATGATGAGTATGGTAACACAGCGGTGATATTTTCCCTAATGACCATTTGTGAAGCAGGAGTGAAGGGCACACAGCATAGGAAAATGACTATTGGAGCACCAATAATGAAATCCGAGAGACAGATCTAGGGGTTAAACTGAAGATCAGAGAAGCAGAGCAGCCAGCCACTAAAGAGAATTTCTACCTCTACCAATGCTCATACCAAAGGGGCGATCTTCTAAGTGCCTAGACTACACTATCTCCACCAAACTTCAGGCTCCATACTCTAGTGAGTAGTTGTCTCTTCCCCTTTATATTCCTAACACCACCCAGCCATATTATCCCTGTCTCCACCTCCCTAGTGCTGGGATTAAAGGTGTGTGAATTCCAAACACTGGGATTAAAGGTGTAAATCACCACAATCTGAATTTGTTCTGGATTGATCTTGAATCATGTATATTCCATGGTAGCCTTGAACTCACAGAGATCCATCCACCTCTGCCTCCCGAGTCCTGGGATTAAATTGATTGCCAGTACTCTCTGGCCTCTAGTGGCTTAGCTATGCACTCTGCTCTTCAGACAAGGTTTGTTTATTAAAATACAACTAAAATATCACTATAGACTATAAGTGTAAAGGTACAAGAAAGATGTATAAGAACAAATCAGATCTAAATAATGGGACAAGGTGTTCATGCAACCAAAATCCATTATGTGAGCTCTCTTACTTGTATTGGATTATTATGTTTATGAAGAATTGTTAATACATATATATGTGTATATATATATATATATATATATATATATCCTATGATACACCCACACTGTACCAGAAATTGAAATTCATTCCTCTTAGGAACACTTTAAAATCACCACAGTACAAATTCTTTCTCCAACTTCTGCAGCAACAATCTGCTCATGGGACATTTTGCATGAAGTTTCCTCAGAAATCTGTGTGAACACATGTCTAAAGAAATGGGCCAGTGTGTCTGGAGGAGTGTAGGCAAGTGTCAAAAAATGCAGTGTAGCCCATAGTCTCTAGGAATTTCAAAATAGATATGACTTTCATCCTCCTTTATCTCTAAATAAGCATATTCACCAGGCAGAGAAAAAGCACTAGATCTAGGGGCCTGCTTGGCCTGGAGGATGGATATGACGATAGGGATAGGGCAGGTGTTTGGGCAGGGCTGGCAGCTTGTGAAATGTCTTCAATAAGGACTTCCATCGCACTCTGATGTAATCCAACACTAGTGTCTCATGACTACTACAAATTGGAAGGGCACTCTTGTACCAGCATGTTTTCTGCTCTCTGAATGCAAAAGTTCATTTTGCATTCTGTCTCAGTAAGATTCTATGTCGGCAACTTTATGAAGCATTTAAAACACTCTAAGGTTATTACTATTGGAACTCTATTATTTGATATTAGATATTTCTCTATCTTTTCAAAGAAGAAAAGACGTTCATGTAATCAGCATATCTTGCAGAGACAAAAGAAGTCATAACTGATGCAAATCTAAACCAAGGAGCTAAAAAGATTTCTTAAATTATGATATAAAAAGTATGGGGCATAGATTTTGTGAGGCATGATAATTAAGATTTTTGTTAGGCAATTCAGAAATAACTTCAAATGAAACATACTGTTCCTACAAATTATAATAAGCACTCAGGAAAAGTGTATGGTTTTTTATTTAATTTCCAAATACAAGATATTTTCTATGTACTTTACCTCTTTCTGCTTTGCAAACTGCCTCTCAGAAGCGTGTCAGTAAACAAGGTGAGCCAGTTCTCCTGCCCGGAGGTTACAGTCCTCTAAGCTGGCAGAAAGTATAGGAGGGGAAGGCATGATGTCCCGGGTTCCACCGCCCAGGTAGATGCCTCCTATTGCCTGCAAAAAAAATAAAAAAATAAAAAAAAAATTCCACAGCCCTAGAGCACATTGCTTTTTATCTCCGGAAACCCTGTGTCCTGTACTTACTCAGGTGCAGAGCTGTAAGTCACTGCATCTTTCTTTGATAGTTCCCTTAATTTTCCTGCAGCTTTATAATTTGCTGCTTTATTAAACTCCTGTTAATTACCCCATTTTTGAGTGTACCATCTGTTTCCTCCTGGGTCTGGCTCATAATAAAGACAACAAAAAAATCATAAAACTATGATATCCATAAGTAATACATGACTGGAAGTAAATAGACAGATTGTTCACTGACGACATGAGAAGGTATTTATTGAATGTTAGGAAGACTTGCTGGAGAGATGCCTTAGATATTAAGAGCACTGGCTGCTCTTCCAGAGAGAGGTCCAGAGTTCATTTCTCAGCAACCACATGGTGGTTCACAACCATCTATAATGCGAGATGGTGCCCTCTTCTGGCATGTATGTCGATTGCGTTGGGGTGGGTTACTCAGTCTTGGGGTTTGTAACCCACCCTAGAATCAGTTACTCCAGGGTCACAAAGGGGTGCTATCTGGAAGAGAATGGGCTAGGAAATAAGGAGAAGGCCATGCTAAGTTTGTCACAGGCTCCGTTTATTGGGGTTCTGGTTGCTGTTTACATAGCCCCTGAATGAGGGCTTGGGGGGGGGGGCAGGGCACGGGATCTCGTCGCGTGGTCCCGGTCACGTAGGCCAGGAGGTTAGTTCGGTCAGGTAGGCCAAGAAGTCACGAGTTGCCACACCTAGTTCCCTGGATAGCTGGAATGTGAGGCAGGTTCCGCTAACAGATAGTTCTCCATCAACAGCTTAATTGGGTGTGGGGCAGGTTTTGTTAATAGAACGATTCTTAACATAATTATGGGTGTGGGGTTCTCTGCAGACTCCCCAGGGAGTTCCTGTAATGATTTAGGAGGGAAATGGCTCCTCACACATGTAGGCATGCTTTCAGGCAGAACACGGTATAATAAACAAATAAGTGTTGTTTATTTTTCTTTAAAAAAAAAAAGAAGACTTGCTAGCCTCGTGTTAAACAGGGCAAAACGGGCTAAAGAGAATTTGCACACCACAATGTTAGAAACAGTTTCACAAATTAATTTCCTAACTAAATATATGTCTTTGACATTTGTAATTAAAATAAATAAATGGATGGATAGATGGATGAATGCATGGATAAAAAAAAAATAAGCATCAGTTTTCAAAGTTGCTCCACCTTAATGTACACTTCTTCATCTGACATCATTCCCACAGTTAAAAATGTGGAGGATACCCTGATGGTTACACTGATTCATCCTTGAAATAAATTGTCACAGGCATTGGTTTTGAAGATACCTACTGTAAATTTTTGTGATTTTTAAATTTGAAAATATTTTTTTGTAGAAAAACATTGTTCCTTCTACATATAGGCTGATATTAAATAGATTTCATTCTGATCACACTCTCCCATATAATTTTAATTTAAAGTTAAATTTTATGGATATGATGCCATGACATCTAATCTTAATAAAGAGAATTTCAGAAACAGCTTTTGGTCTAGAGATTCACAGAGCTGGAGAGGAGCGGATTAATCGAGTAGAAAGAATGAAACGCAGCTACTGCGCATCTGTCTCCCGTTAGACTTGGAGTTTGTACTCCTATTACCATGTGATTGTTAGACATGGGCTTCACACTCTGATTATCCTGCGATTGCGTAATATTATTCTTCCTGTTTCTCTTCTTAGAAAACTTTCATTTTATAAATTACATTGTTTAATACTTTTCTTTAGTAATAGAAAGCTCTGCACAATTTCTACAACTGGTACTAGTTTCAGATATAAACCTTTTCCTCACTTGCCATATTTTCAGGAAAAAAAAGTTTCTGCTCGTAGCAGGAGAGAAGTCTTGACTTTGATACTTTAGCTAACATTTTAATGCTATTTTACTTAATTAAGGTCCCAGTATGAGAACATAATTAAAGTAATGAAATAGACTGAACCACACCACTACCACTAAATTTTCTGAACGTTTAATACGTTGCAGCCTTAGAGAGTTCTAGTTATTGTTTTGTACTGTGACTCTTAGTATTTAGAACAAGGAAAGATGATTTTTAATGTTAAACCTCCCCTAGACACTCCTCTAGTTTTCAAAATATTTCATTACAGAAAGCTGCAGAAGTCAAAATGGAAACTACAGACAATGGTTGCCATATTTTCACTCTGCACGGGAGATACATTTCTCCAAGATGCATGGACCCTCAAATTCTCCTTCTTCTTGATATTCTTTCTTCATCTTCATTCGTCCCCTAATTTATACTCCATCCTTCCAATTTATACTCTCCACTTCAGTTTTTTCTGCCTTCACGTTGTGCTGAGTAATGCAAATGAAACCTTATAGATTATTTTGACACTTTACTTCTTTCTTAAATATTATATATGCTACATTCATAATATAGCTGAATATGTTTTTAGTATATCTACTCACACAGCAGTGAGGCATTTTAAGTTTTTTTGTATACTGCCAATTTATAATGCTATTTTTTTTTTTATCTCTGAAGTGCCATGAATGTTTCCTTTCCTTGATAGCATGGGGGAAATCTGTTCATTGTGGCATGGATCAATGGGGATGAAGTAGTATATGATTCAGTACACAGAAGCAAGGCAGAAACTACTTATTTTGGAAAACTTCATGATTTTTATCATGAACCAAATGCCTTTTGGTTCTGCATTATCCCAGGTCCACCATATCTATATCTATATCTAACTCCTAAATTAACTTTCTGCAATTGTAAAATGCATTTAAACTCCTAGGTTCAACATGATAAATGAGCTAATATTTTCTGAATTTTGACAAAGATTATGAGAATCTTTGTCATAAATAGTACATGTATGAGAAAGCAAAGAAAACATACTGGAGTTTTTGGCTAATTAGACATTGTTTATTTATAGATAATCTGTTGCCAGTGATTCTTGGACAAGAGACCTAACTGACTTTTAGTAGGATAGAGTTATATTATTTCTGACAAATAAAAAGGAAGCTTTCCTTGTGGAGTGTTACGTATGCAAAGTGAGACTGAAAAGAAACAGGATGTCCAAAGAAACAATAAACACGGCAAGAGCCTGGTTAGCGTCAGGATTAAAAAGTAGAATTGTGGGTCACTTTGAAGGCAGTAATCATTGCCATAGTAATTGATATGTTATGGATTAAGAGAAATAATAAGAAAATCCTTCATATTCAAGATATGTTCGTAAATTTGTTAAAGCAACATTGACTCTTAGAGCTGTTCTAATTGCTCTCTACCACAGACTGAGGCAACTTCGTGGGTATTTTGTGGTGCATCCCATGCGAATGCTGCATCAAATCAAAGAAGGGCGATTTTTAAGGTGAGACTGATCCCTTAAATATCACTTGGTTCAAGTACCATCTAACAGAGTTTTGCTATATCCAAAATATGCATAGAACTAAAGGATCCAATAAATGAATGGCTAATAGTTGTAAGAGAGCAAGACGTATTCTTACTTTGTGTAATAGACAAAGCTATTCACAGTACCCTGTATTTAGTTTAGTTAAGATTATCACTATACTTACCTGTACCTCATCACCCCAGTCAATCGCTGTGATTGCTCGGTAATTCAAATTCTAGTGAATCTTTATTATATACTTATTCCTAAATCATTATTAGATATCCTATTTCCATTTAAATTTTTTGTGTTTTCAGTGTTGTTAGTGAATTTTAGCCTCCTGAATCATACATTCTGCCCTAGGGAACAACATCCTATCTGTTTCAGGATGATTTGGGAACATGAGCTGTAAGTGTTCGAAAGTGAATAGCAGTGATTTTGCATGTAATTAACATCCAGCTTCCCAGCCAAATAAAATAGCCCAGAGAAGTCTTTCAAATGTATGTAGATATAAATGTAAGTGAGGAGATATGGAAAATTACACTGACCTTTGGAGGCTAACATCAAATAGGGTGTATTATTTCCAGACTCCTTCCATTCAAATTTTTTAGAATTCTGACAATAAAAGTCACAATCGATTCACAGTGTGATAGCCACCAAACATTCTTCACGAAGTTATGTCATCTTAGAATATCCTGCTGTAACTACAGTCTGGAAAGCAGTTGAAATAAAACTGTATTCCTTATATGGTTTCTGTCATATTTTATAATATCTGAGACAGTTTCAATCGATCCAAATAGTGCTTAGCATTTTCTTTTAGTCTATAACAGTCATGATATAAATCATTTCGGTTTTCAAGTCAATGTAATCTTCTGGAGGCAATGAATATACCATCAAAATATTAAAACTACTTATGTAATTAAGACAATATGGTTCAACAATATTCATGACACTACTATCTTTCCAAAACATTTATTTGTAGAAGAAGGCATTGAATATGAGGAATCACATCTAGTAGACAAGTATTGTCATTAAGTTCCCTATCAGGTAGTGATAGTCTTAGCTTTTATTTTTTAAAACCAAATCTATTGTGTATCTTTTCATCCTCAATTTTACATAGATAACTAAAGAAAAAATAAACAGTAGTCAGCAATGTGCAAAAAGAATATCCAATTGGACATTATCCTATATATATTCATTATATTAATATGTATATATTTACTTAAATATATAATAAGCTATTTATTTATAGATGAATATGGGTGCTTTACTTGCCTAGATGTGCATTGAGTGTCAGGAGCCATTTCCCCCCAATCATTACAGGAACAATCACCCTAGGGAGTCTGCAGAGAACCCCACACCCAATTAACTTATCTGTTAGCAGAACCCGCCTCACATTCCAGCTATCCAGGGAACCAGGTGTGGCAACTTGTGACTTCCTGGCCTGTCCGAATGTAACCTAGCTACGTGACCCGCGGCAAGAATACAGTTACCCTGCCCCCCATTCCTTACCATATATAAACTGTAACCCGTCCCTAATAAACGGAGGCTTTGACAAATCTGCTTGGCCTCCTTCTTCTGTCTTAGCTCATTCCCTTCCAGGTAGCGCCCCTCCGAGACCCTGGAGTAACTGATTGCAGGGTGGGTTACAACCCCTAGACTGAGTAGCCCACCCAAAACGCAATCGACAATTGAGTGTGTGACTGGCCCAGTTAGAGGCCAGAAGACTGAATCAGATGCCCTGGAATTGGAGTTGCAGAAGGTGGTAAAGTGTCACGAAAGTGAAGGGAATTGAACATGGGTCTTCTGTTAGAGCATCCGAAACTCTTAACCACTGAACAATATTTCCAATACTACCCAATTCATTTTCAGTTCATGTCACTTTTTTTTCCTATTGTCTCTTTTTATTCTTAAGGCAGGAATTTGTTTTATTTTGTTTGTGTTTTTCTTTTTAATCTATGCTTTGTTCAGTATCAATGCACAATTAATAGTCTTCCTATGTCTTATTTTATGACAGATTCTCACTGATTAACTTAATATGATGTTCTTTCAAATTCATTTATAATAAAACCACGACTTATAGATGGCTTATTACCCAAGAAAAGAAATGCTACACTACCAATCCTCTTTTTGAATATGCAGCAACTAATAGAATACAGAAAAACATTGAGCTAGCTGAGAGAAAACGTTAGCATTTAAGATTTCTTTAACTATATTTTAGCAAGTTAAAATGTAGAAATGATGCCTGAAACACTAACAGCCATCTTGGATCCTGATTTTTAATAATGACAGAGTAAATAAACCAACTGTGGAATAGCTCACCCAGGCTCCTTATCCTAAAATAAACAAAGTTTTCTTTTACTTATGTGAGTCACCAACATCAAATATTTATACTGAAAGTGTATACCAACACTTCATTCTCTAAGTAAACACTCAGAAAATTGTTCCATCTTTCAGATCCTATAACCCATAACCAACTGGCTCACCAACCATACACAAATTTCCTGCCATTGTTCATTTGGTTGTTCATTTTCTGAACAGGAGGAAACTATATTAAAAATTTGTTTTCCTTAATAATTGTATTCTTCCATATGGTGGTGGTTTTCAGAAAACCACTCGAGGCTATAGGACAGAAAAAAAAAAAAAAGTCTGGCTTGAGTACTTCAAGGCCTGTAAGACAGAGAAAAGCCTGGCTTGAGTTTGAGTGAGGATGAGACAAGCAAAATTAGGTAGACTCTGCCCTGTCACAGGGAGGGTTTGGCTGCCTCTTATTGGATAGAGGTACCCCATAACCAGGGCTAATAATATACTATCAGATCACTTAATACTTCAAATTGCTCTCCTAATGTGTGTTCTACCTGTTTGCTTAACCTGCCTTTAAGATAACAATGTAATAAATACCATGATTTGCCTTAAATTTTCCAAATCAACTTTCACTATCTAAGCTTATACATCACTTTAATCTTAAATTATGTGATATTCCATGTCTATAACCCAGGAGTAATGTATAATTGTCTTCATGTGTCTTGTGACAACCATTTATTAGAAATAGCAAGTAGGATGAAAATGCCCTCATAAAATGAATATCTGCGATGAATGTTGAATGTATTTTTTATGTTGATATTGATAAATGGTGATATTTGTAATACTGTCTGCTATAATTTTTAGTTGAGTTCCAGTGGAGTAAATAACTTAATGGCTTGTAAAATTCCATTAAATATTTCTGTAAATTGCCCCTCATTCCTTCTCCATGGGATGCTTTCTGTGTTTTTCAATAAAATAGAGAACTCAGTCCTTTTTTAAAGACAGACACAACAGGCATACTATTGTGGGGTATTTGTACACTGTGTGAAGATGTGTCAGCGTGACTGGTTTATTAAAGAGCTGAATGACCAATAGCTAGGCAGGAGAAGTTAGGTGAGACTTCCAGGGAGAGAAAGAAGAACTCCTGATTAGAATATAGTTACACAGGAGGCACCAGCAAGACACTGAGGAAGTCAGATATAAAGAATGAAAGAGAGGTAAAAGTCCATGTGGCGAAATTTAGATTAAAACAAATGGGTTAATTGAAGTGATAAGAGCTAGTGTGACAAGTTTAAGCTAAGACTAAGCTCGAATAATTAATAATAAGCATTCATGACATTATTTGGTAGTTCAAATGAAGTCCAACACACTATATATATTTCACTATAACATACAGAAACAGTCACAAGTACTGGGGCAGACACATATGAGAACATTCAGGCAGGCACAGATTTATCCTCATGCAACAAGAGTGGAAGACACAGGACAGGCTAAGTTGTGAGAATTCAATTCTGAACTCACTCTTGGGTAAATTGCATTAGGGTTAAGTGCTTTAACATCTTATCTCAATGTAAAATTGGAAACACAACTGTAGGCACCAAGTTAATTAGCAATGCATTCAAATCTACTCAATGAGGACTATATTATTTTGAGGAAAATATATCCAGATCTGAGATTTATTTATTTTATTTGGTGTAATAATCATGTACCTTAAAACCACCCCTCAGATGGTTCTAACTTCTCACAGTCTTTTTTAACAAGAAGCCATACACTTTGCAGAATAATCCATTTATCAATGGCTTCTCCGTCAGCCCCAACTGTCAGCCACAATCAGAGTCCGGTTTGATCACATGCTCATTCAGACTCGGTCCATCTGGATTTGGTGAGCTCCCTCAGTTGGTGACCAACCCCTCGTGGTCCTAACTTCTTTGCTTGTCTTCACCCTCCTTCTGCCTTTCAACTGTACCTTGGGAGCTCAGTCCATTCCTCTGATGAGGGTCTTTGTCTCTATCTCCATGTGTCGCCGGACGAAGATTCTATGGTCATATTCGAGATAATCACCAGCGTGATAGTGGGGCAAGGCACTGGGACTGGTTTTTACTGCATGTTCTGGCTTTTTGGGACCCTAGTCTATATGGGTGCACAGCTCCCTAGGCCTGGATGTAGGGAGGAGGGGGGCTTGAACTTCCCACAGGGCAGGGTTCCCTGCCCTCTCTCAAGCAGGGTGGGAGAGGGAGGAGGGATTGTGGGGGAGTGAGAGGGGATTGGGAGGAGGAAATGAAGTGTAAATAATTGAATGGAAAAATAAAAAAAATAAAAAGAAAAAGAATAATCCATTTAATGTTCTTCAGGGACTTGGTAGCTCTTTTCACTTCACTATGCTCTGCCTTCCAACTACTTCATGAACTTTGTCAAAGAAAAGGAAAATGTCATTTTCTTCCCCTATATCCTCCAAACTTGTCTACCATAGTATTCTTTGCACAGTGGGTAACCAATTTATTTTTCTAACTGAGTGAAGGCTGATATCATTATTCAATAAAATTATCCTTCCCTCGCAGCAATTAAAGCAAAGAATACATAAATTGTCATGTAGTCTTCAAGTACGAACTGTTTAGTAATGACTATTCATGATAGAAATCATTAGTTACAACTTGATGCAGGGAATATTAATGAAAGAAAAGCATATTTTGACTAATCTGCTTTCTGAAATATTCTTGGTAATAAGTGTTAGAATGGGGTCAAAGTCATTTTCCTTATTTGAAATGGAAAGGTAATTCTAAGGCTTATAAAAGAATGATTTTTGGTCTGCCAAGAATTTTACTTTCTAAGCTGACAACTTTTTAGCACTTCTATCTGATAACAGCTGTTGCAACGCATGCCACAATCTTTTATCCATTGCTGGCTCTTCCACAAATAAAAGGGGAAAGATGAGTTAAGAGTGGCATACAATCCTCAATGTAGCTTTGAACTTTGGTCAAGTTGTATTGTCACCAAATTATCTTCAAAAGACATGATGATGACAATGTTACATACCGTCACAACTGATAGAGTCTTGTTAAAAGCTATTTTTCTCAAAAATGGAAAGAGGAAGAGAGGGCATATTAATTTAATAACTGGTAGCAGTAATCAGTTTTTTCCCCTTATTTTGAGAAACTGCAGCAAAACAGACAAAGGGAATGGGATATGAAATATAGGTCTTAAGTGATTCTGCACTACAGTAAAGCAAGGCACAAACCAGTGGGATAAGTTTAAAAAGTTTAGAATACAAGTATACATGTCTGGAATGTATTTGTTTTCTACAATTAGTCCCAACTTACTGTGTGCTCCCTAAAATTTTGTGTCAGTGAAGAATGTAATTGTATTTTCAAATTAATTAGCAGAAACAATAGTAAGAAATAAACATTTCTGAGTCATCTGTGGTATAAATATAGAGAGTAGAAACCTTAAAACAGAAATACCAATATGACAAATTCAGAACACAGATCATAATATTATACAAGGTGGTTGAAGCTTGCTACAATTCTAGATATTCTTTTCCAAAGGAGGATTTTGATATCCAGAGAAGCTTCTCATGTTAAAACAAAAAAGAGGAAAAACTAGTGCTATAGTCTCTATTTTAATGCCCACAAAATACAAAAATCAAATCCCTGGGAGCCCAGTTCCATCAGCAGAGATGAGACTGGCAAGGTCCTACTCAGGTGATGTGAATAGCCACTCAATGCGAAACTACAAGTAATGAATGACTTTCAGTTTCAGAAGCTTATACACGAGTTCTGCTATGCTTTGAATGTGCTTTCCCTCCTCCATGCTCACCTGTTAGAAGTTGTGTCTCCAGAGTGGCTATATTAACAGGTGATGAGACACATGTGCGGGAGAGATTAAAATGAGAAGCACTACTGCCTAGGAGACAGGTTTTCCACACGTTTGCAGAGTTTTGTGTTGACTATGTTAACGGAAGTGGGAAGACCTCCCCACTAAGAAGGGCCCACGGTGGATAGTAACATTACCTGAGCAGTGGATCCAAGGATGTAGAAAGCAAGCTGAGCTCTGATGGGCATCCTTTTGGACGAAGAGATAATGTGTGTGTTCTACATGGGGCATAGCTGCAAAAGTGTGATTAGCTAAGCTCTTTTGAAGCACATACATTTTCAACAGTAGCCCTAAATGTCAGTTTTAAGGTTTTTGCTTTTGAAATTTGGTTTTCCTTTAATCTGATCACTACTTGCCTTGCTTTATTCTTGTATTTTGGAACAGATACTTATACTCTGTATCCTTGTTAATCTTAAGCAAAAAAAAAAATCTTTTTTGATAATATGGATCAATGAGTTACAATTCAGAGATTGCTTTGAGTGTCAAATGAAATGTGAGTTTTGGACTACTTGGGTTGTCTCTTCCCTTATGAGGTAAATCTGAGGCTTTGGGGAATAGGAACAGAAGTTTATTTTTTAAAGAGATGTCTTTGAGCGTCAAATTGGCAAGGGGTGGTGTTTTAATAGCTAATCTCAATTGTGACGCACTCCATGACATCCAGAATCACCTTGTGAACCAGCTTCTGTGGCTGACCTTGAGTAAGGTAAGAGGTACCCACAGTGGGTAACACTAGTTACTTAACAGGGGATCTTGAACTATGAGAGAGAGAGAGCGAGAGCGAGAGCGAGAGCGAGAGCAAGAGCGAGAGAGAGAGAGAGAGAGAGAGAGAGAGAGAACCACTAGTATACATTTATTTCTGCTCCTTCATTGTGATGCAATGTGACCAGCTGTCTCAAACTCTGCTCCACACAAATTCCCTACCATGATTAAATATAACCTTGAATTGAGAGATAAAACATTTCCCTTTAACATGCATTTGTCAGAGCTTATTTATCACAGCAGGAGGAAAATGAACTAAGACAGTAGCCCATCCTTATTAAGTCTAATGATGAGAATGCTCTCTCTCCTTAGACCCTCCCACTGATGAGATGCCATTTTTTATATGACCTTTACCAGAGCCAAGTTGATGAGAGAGTCATGTCCTTGAATCTCCAGAACCGAAAGCTAAATTTTCTTTTATACCCTAGATATACAATGAATTTCTTTGTAGAAAATTAAGTCAAATTAACTCAAGAGAAGCTTTTTAAATTTTGAAATAAAAATTGAAAGTCAGGTATACTGGCATGTGCCTATAATCACCTACTCAGTACATGGAAGCAGAAAGATGAGGATTTCAAGGTCATTCTCAACTACAGAATGAATTTGAGAAGAGCCTTGTATTATTGCACCTCCTTGTCAGATTCCCAATCCCCAAATAAAAACATGAAGCTTTAATATTAATTATGAAAGGTTGGCCTTTAGCTTGGGCTTGTTCCCAACTCGCTCTTCTATCTTAAATGAACCTGTTTCTAATAATCTACATTCTGCCACATGACTCTTTACCTCCCCTCCTTTCTGTATGTCCCTCTGGCATATCCCTCATGCTTAGATTCTCCCTGATATTCTTCTCTTTTCCAAGGGGTTCCACCTATTATTGGTCATTCACTTCTTTATTAAAACAGTCACAACAGCACATCTTCACACAATGTAAACAAAAATTCTACAACAGCATTGTCTCTACTGATCCTGTTTAAAATCAATCAGACAAATAAACAAACAGGAAATGCATAAATAAATCTCAACTTTACAATGTACTGATTTGTTTGTTGGTTCAACAAAATAGCCAAACAAAAAGTTTAAGGAGAGGAAATCTTCTTTTAGTCCACAGTCATAAGGCCAATCATGGGCAGGAAACTGGTCACCCTTTACCAATGACTACTGAGACATTCATGCTCTGTCAGCTTTCTCCTTTTATGCAGTCCATGACTCAATAAACTTAACCTATAGAACCCTTCCCAGGTACATCCAGAGTTATACTCTTTCAAAACACATACACACAGGCACACATACACATAGACCCAAACATAGAAGCTTGAGCATACCAAGCAACCAGGGATTAGCAAAAGACTACTACACAAGTCTAATGAGAAATCCAACCCTCACAGTCGTACCTTCTTTTGTTTCTAATGGAAGAGGATTTATTTTTGTATCCTATGAATGTAAACGTATATTTTTGAATTCTGAGATTACATTTTTTTACATTTGTTCTTTCTTTCAAAATTTCTTTTTCTATGTCAAATCTACGACTTTTGGTGGGAAAATATGTGAATTTTAATTAATTTATCTGAAAAATTGTTTTGAAAATAAAGTCAGAGTTTCTTCCCATAATTTTGAAGTTCTATGATCAAAGACTGAACATATTGCTTGGCATCATTCTCAGCTTTTCTCTGTGGAGCTGAAATTTCAGGTCTCTCAGAAAACACACTGCATTCAAATTGATTAGTTCTACCCATTCATGCATTTATTTACTTACATCTATTTGGCATCACCGCAAACTCATAATTTTGTAGACTAATTAATTCATTGCACTAATTCAATATGATTATACACTTCCAATGAGCAAATGAGGACATTTATCATTATTAATTTTCATGAATAAGATTTACTTTCATCTGATGAAAATGTAAACATGTCTCCTGACGTGGAACAGTTCCCTAAAATGATGTTCCCATAGAATACTCTAATGAAAAAAATGATATCATGGAATAGAGGATTTATGTTAACGTTATGATTCACAGTATAACAAAGCTATGTTTTAAATGTTTCCTTTTCATGCTTAACTGATTGTGAGGCCTTAAATATGAACTTTCTGACAGTTAATTTTTTCAGTAATAAATTTGTATAATAATCCATCCTAGCCATATGACTTATCTATCTATCTGTTTGTCTGTTTATTGTGTGGTAGTGGTGTTTTGAATATGAACAGCTCCCATAGACTCGTATTTGAATACTTAGCTAATAGATAGCAACCCTATTGGAAGCTGTGGCCTTGTTGGAGTAGATGTAGCTTTGGTGGAGAAACTGTGTCAGTAGGCATGTGCTTTGAGATCTCAGATGCTCAATCTAGACCCAGTGTGGCACTTTCTCTTCCTACTGTCTGCCAATCCAATTGCAGAACTCTCAGCTACCTCACAACACCATGTCTGCCTGCATGTTGTCATGTTTCCCATCATGACATGAATGAACTAAACCTCTGAACTGTAAGTCAGCCCCAATTAATTGTTCTCCTTTATAAGAGTTGCTGTGGTCCTAGTGTCCTCTTACAGCTACAGAAACCCTAACTAATACAGCGTTGATTGTGTGTGTGTGTGTGTGTAACCCTTACTTGTTTGTTCATATGTCCTTTGGAAATAATACATTCAACCTTCCATGGAACAATGAATTCTGGATAGTCTCTCTCTTTTTATACAGACCTTATCATCATTGCATATGCTTCAATAGCAGAGAAACACACATAATATAAAAATAATTATTTAATCTAAAGCTGAGATTAATATACAAGCTTTTTAATGTATTGACTGGAGTTGTGTCAACATGATACAAGCTAGAGTCATCAGAGAGTCATCAGAGAAGAAGGAGCCTCGGCTGAGGAATGCCTCCTTGGGATCCACTTAGAAGGCATTTTCTCAATTAATGATCAATAAAGGAAGGCCCAGGCCCTTGTAGATGGTACCATCCCTGGAATGTTTTTCCTGGGTTCTATGCTAAAAGAGACTGGGCAAGTTATGGGGTGCAAGACAGTAAGTAGCTCCCCTTCATGAATTCTGCATTAGCTCCTGCCTCCAGGAACCTAATCTGTTTGTGTTCCTGTTCTTATTTCCTTCTATAATTAGAAAGGAATAACTTCCTTCAATAATGAATGTCTACATGACTCTCTCTCTCTCTCTCTCTCTCTCTCTCTCTCTCTCTCTCTCTCTCTGTGTGTGTGTGTGTGTGTGTGTCTAATCCAAATAAATTCACTTCCAAATAAATACATTTTTGGTGTGAGCTGGTAGGGGCTGCAGACCCACACCCCGAATTTCCTGTAAATGATTTGTTTTCCTCTGCTCTGAGCAGGCTGCAGCTGCCCTGAGAATGAGACCCTGATGGTAGGGAGTGGGTTTGCAGCTGAAAATTCTCAAGAGCTGGTTTGTGACCAGAGCCCTATATAAGTTGCCCCGGAGCTCAATAAAGTTGGCATTCTTGTATGAAGAGTGACCCTTGTCCACATCTCTGTCACCTTGTCAGTCTCTCTGTGTGTCTCTGTCTATGTGTTTTTTAAGTCTACAGTTTAGTTCCGGGCTCGCATAACCGGTCCTGTATTGAAATGGGAGCTACAGGAACATTTCAGGTTTTTAGACCTTTTGATCATAGTGTTTTGTTGCACCTATAGAAACCCTAAAATGATACTTTGTTAGTAAAATAAGTATTGCTTCAGTATTCTGCTTAAATACAATGCCATCTCTTCATCAATATAAAATGTAATTGCATCAGGGTCCCTAAAAGTCTCAACAAAGGTTTTTTGTAGTTTGAAGATAGAATATTTAGGTAAGACTGTTGAGCTTTATTCAGGTAGGATGATGGATTCCTACAGGACTATGAGGAAGAGGCAAGCGGATCTCTGTGAGCTGGAGGCCAGCCTGGTTTACAAGAGCTAGTTCCAGGACAGGCTCCAAAGCTACAGAGAAACCGTCTTGAAAACCCAAAAAAGAAAAAAAAAACATTAATAATAAAATATGTTGCATCTTCATAATTTTTTGTCTTACCACAAAGTTATGGAAGTTAATCAAATCAATAACAATATTTAAAATGTTTCAGGTGCCCATTGGGACTTCACTGACCAACAACTCAAATAAGATAATCTACATCTTGCGTTGGGCTTTTTATCTGAATGGCCTATGGTTTCTGATAGAGGCATTGCTCCCAGTATAGGGTAACATACACACATACGCATGTACACGCAAACACACACAAGTACACATGTACATATATAAACAAACAAGCACACACACACAAGCACGTCGACATGCACATACACATGTACACAAAAACACACACAAGCACACATGCACAAACATAACCATATACAAGCCCACAAACACATCCACATATGTGCTTGTGTGTGCATGTGCATGCACGCACACACACACACACACACACACACACACACACATGCAAGAACTTCTCCAGTAGTATGGTTCTTTCAAAGGCCTTTACTTTTAGTTATCCTTACTCATACTGGTGCAGTCACTGTGGAAATAAGTATGAAGTTTCCTGAATAAAAGTCTTTTAAAGATAAAACTATATGTGATTTAAAGTTTGAGATGCTGATTATCTGGCATCATCAAATTTTGAAAATATAGTATATATTATTATTGAGTGATATGTAATATATACATTGTATTATATTGCCTATGATTCTCAAAGCATCACAATGTACTTTAGAAACATAAATGTTTTATTAAACAAATGCATTCCAATAAAGATGGAAAATGTTATATATTATGGAATATTAAATATTATGGAATAAGCTGTGTAAAGGAATAGTTTGGATAATTAACCATAATTGTGTCATCTAATAGCAAGCAATTTTTAAATTGAAGGGGGCAAAACTTTACTATGGTTGATTAAGCATGAATTCTCATTTGTTATTCACTTCATTAAAAAAAAGAGCTGACTTCTAGATAATTAAGTGTAGGTACGGGTGGGCACATACTAATGAACTTGCTGTCTAAAATCACTCTAAAGATCTATCATTATAAGAGTTTCCTACCAGATACAAGTTATACAGTAGTCCCATAGTCCCTGATACTTATTTTTTGAGGAATAAGAATATATTAATTTTCCTATTAAGACATAATATGTAAGGGGTCTGGAGAGATGGCTTAGCAGGTAAGAAAACAGGCTGCTCTTCCAGGAAACCAGATATGGTGCTGTTCGCAAGTTGGAATTCCAAGTTCAGGAAATTCCTCAACCTTTCCTGGTCTCCACAGGCACCATGCATTAAAAAAGGCAAAACCTTCACACACATAAACAAATGGACAAGCAAATAAAAATATAAAATCATAAAATGTCAAATGGCATAGAAGTTTTTATGATTTAATATAAATATTCCATCAAAATTAGGTCTAGACTTCTGACTTCACCATTTTAGATTTTTAGTAATAATTAAAGCAAAAACCAAGAACCCAGCATATCAGTAAGTTTACATTATTTGATAGCAAACATGATAATAATAAATTTAAGCACTATTAACACATTTGCTTTAGAGCTACATAGTTTTAACTTACAATTCCCCATCCATATATCTGTGCATACACAAGATTGAATGTTTTGAAAATTAATTGGCAGGAATACCTTAATTACTTTTGAGTTTGAATATTGCAAGATTCTGAAACCCTGATATAATTACAACTGTGTTTTTTTCACACCATGGTAGCAACTAGCCTTCTGAATATCACCTTTTAAAGGTGACTGCAGTGAAGGAACGTTACCATTTGCCCTGCCACGTTAAGTTTCTTTGTCATTTTCCTCTTCATATGGCAAATCATGACCCAGACGCTGAGCTGGGAACCTCCATTTCCCAGAGCAGCAGCTGGTACCTCCCAGTCTCATTAAGTGGCTGCATGGCCCTTTTATATCCTCTACAGATCTCACGTGTCATTATGCAGCTGATAGCTGCTCTGAGCTCCTGTGTCGGTATGCTTAACTTCTTCGTTTAACTAATATGTTTGTAGATATTTTGTTAATGTTGCTAATTGATTAATGAGACAATGATTATTTTAGTATTGCAAAAGTAAAGAGGTATCTCTGGTGACAATAAAATCTATGATTAATATCTATGTGAGATTTTTTTTTTCTTAAAAAAGCTTAACTAGAAAAAGTGTTTTCTCACCACCAGTCCCTAAACCAGATGAGAACATAGTTCTGTGTAGGGAATATAAATAGATGATAGATAGATAGATAGATAGATAGATAGATAGATAGATAGATAGATAGATATCAACCAGTCTTTCATAGAGAAGACTATAATCCTTATAGCCACAGGATAATAGAGACTGTCAAATTACATACTAGTGTTTCCTTTCTGCTAAATCAATTAGTAAAGTATTATTGAATTAAAAAACAGATAACATTATGTTTTCCATATACTTCACACAAAAGACTAAATAAATTAATAAATGAATTCTTGCAATAGATTAAAAACACAAAATAAAATGAATTCAAAATTTAATAATATGTCATTTTATTTTATCTAAAAATGATATTTTTAACTATCATACATGTTTTTTGGAATAGTTTCTGTATAAAATTCTCACACGTTTCAGTTGCATTTCATTATCTAAATATCTCAGTTTTGTATTTATGTCTTATGTCATGGGCATGAGCTTCTAATCTTCTTTATTAAAATTCTGCTTGTGGCAAATATTCTTACAACTTAAAAAATAGTTTCATTAAACTTAAAAGTCAATAAACTCAAACTTAATTTTTGAGAAACAGTTACAAGGTAACACAATTTTTTAATTCCTGGTAACATTATTGGTAAAGGTAAGTTACTAGTCCATATTTGTCAATTTGAAAGAAAACATGGAGCATCCTTAAATACTGCACACATTTTATTTGAAAGGTAGAACAATATTATAATTTTTGCTATACATTTGTCTGCTATAGTGGTTTAGTAAAATAAGAACTAATAAAAGTGTTACTTATTTGACTAAAATAATGTGTTACTCATTGTGAATATTTTCTACAATTTATGAGTTATTTAAGTAAATGCAGAATGAATGTGCTCTAATTTGTTTAAGGACAATAATACTATATCATAAACTTTTCATTTCTCCATGATTCAACTATAATTTCTCTACCTTTGATCCCTAATCACTTTAAAAGATCATTTTATCATATAAAAGATCAAGAGACAGAAAATATAGCTAAACATTTAATAGCTTGGTTTAGTCACTAACTCATTTCTGTCTACACTTTTGGTAAAATGTATGGAAATGCTAATAAAGACACCAGAAATATATTACTTTGAAATGCTGTATCTAAATATGTTACTAGGGTACTATTCTAAATTTAGTGTTGCTCAAACATATTCACTTAAAATCCATTTGTCAAGTTATTGGGAGTATTGCCTTTAGAGTTTGCAGACAGAAAAGACTAAAATATTCATATAGAACTCTCTGACTAATGTAATTTTGGTCGACAGCTAAGTGCTTTAATTTGAAACAGTGTAAACCTTTATATATACACACAGTAGCTCTTTATTTTGAAAAAAGGAAGTAAAATATAGTTTACTCTAAATATTGAAATCTATTTTAATTAGTTTTACTGATTGGCCAGGTTTTTAAAAATAATATGACCTAAGCCGGGCGGTAGTGGTGCATGCCTTTAATCCCAGCACTCAGGAGGCAGAGGCAGGTGGATCTCTGTGAGTTCGAGGCCAGCCTGGTCTACAAGAGCTAGTTCCAGGACAGGAACCAAAAGTTACAGAGAAACCCTGTCTCAAAAAATCCAAAAAAAAAAAAAAATGACCTAGTATAATCAAATTTAATTTTACAAGCAACTTATACAATGTTGTGAGCAATAAGTTCTAAAGAGTTACAGAAAGTTCTGTTTATTTTGTCAGTAACCAGTATGTAAAATTATTATGAAATATGTATACGAAGTATATTTCATTTTAGTGTTAGCCTGATAGATTATTACAAATATTAATAATAAGAGTTTTAGATCAATAGAAAACAAGTAAAAGATCTTCAACAGATCAAGTGCCAACTTCATTTGTTATTTTATTGATAACAAATCATTAAAACATCATGATACAATTTTAAGTACAACTATTATTTAAACTTAATGGAAGGTACCATTTAACGCATACTTTGATTTCTTAGCTAATAAAAAATACTTGCTAACAAAAAGACCGTTTCTTACAAATGGATTTTGAAAACTTTCAGTATTCAAATCACAGGTGATTTATTTTGACCATTCCCGTTTTATTCCTTTCACCACTGAAAGTCAATTTGACAAAGCTTATGCAAACAAATTAGGAGCAATCAGACTACAGTCTGGGCCTGTGATTCTGTTTCTCGACATGAAAGAGAAAAAGAAAGATAACTGTGTATGACTGAAAAAGTGAGAACCTGAAAGTAAAAGAATGGTGAAAGAAGGAAAAAAGATGAAATGCCCATTTCATGTTAATCTTTGAATGTTTTCTCAATCAGAACCAAAGCTTCAGAGATAACACAGCAGTGAGCCTAAAAAATAATGAGAATAATATGACTTTGAACTACAAGATCTTAACAACCCTGAATACAATCCATTTTAGAATACTTTTATGAGTAAGATATGGAGTCTATTCCTACAATATTGAGCATCAGAAAAGCATGTATCTCCTTGTAGGTTTTTTTTCTTCTCCCTTTGTTACTCCAGTTCTAATCAGCTTGTCTCATCACCCGTTCTGCAGCAAAACACATGTGACAGCCTTCTCTGCCCCCATGCCCATCTTCTGGAGATTCCACAGATCTTCCCCTTCTAAACTTTCTCCTCCAACTTCTCACTTTTTCCCAGACCCCGATTCCAGCTGCCCAGCCCCTGATAACCCACAAGCCACACCTGACAGAAAACCAAGTAGGCTGTTTGCAAGGCTTCTTGTCTCCCTCTGTTCCCCAGATTCAATCCAACAGTTTTTACTCCCTAGTCTGTAGCAGAAAACTTCTATGGCCTCCTTTTTTCATCCCCAACAGATCCTTTCCCCCAAACTTTTTTCTCCCAACTCGTCCCATTATCCCAGCCAGCAGGCATCACTGGGAACATACTTGCTAGAAGGACAGAGAATGAGAACCTGTGGAATCCTCCCAGTCTAATGTGGTTTGATGGATCAAAACCTCTGAAAGGTTGTCATGAACACACTCAAAATTACTTTGCCCAATAAACAACAGGAAGTAGTTTGGAGAGAACAAAGTTATGACATGTAATGATTAATTAAATGGAGAGAAATGGAGCATTTTCAAATCTATAAAGATATTTTATTTCAAGTATAATTTATAGGCACTAATACCAGTTTTTACACCATATGACCTCACAGTCTCAAAATTTAGATGACAAAAAATTGTGTTTTCTACTTTTTATCAACTTTGTGTATGTGTTCTATGAACCTTGTGCATCTTTTTAAACTGTAAAGTTGTAGGCCCATATTTCTACATAGTGTGCATTGGACCCTGACATACAGTTATATATTCATGATTTATAAATTATAAACAAATGTTAACTTGCATAAATCCTAGTTATATGTCTTTGCTAAAGACACACACACACACACACACACACACACACACACATATATATATATATATATATCTTAGGAGGTTCTAATCATTTAAGTAGAAATGTATTTTGAGATTATGTTAGTCACATGCAGTTGTTAGATTGATGGTTTTGTAGAACTTCTAAGAGTGGGAGTCAAAGTTTCTCTCTCTCTGTCTCTCTCTCTGTCTCTGTCTCTGTCTGTCTCTGTCTCTCTCTCTCTCTGTCTCTCTCTCTCTCTCTCTTTCTCTCTCTCTCTCTCCTCTTTCCATCTCTTGAGTTGCCTCACTTAGCCCAGATGTGAGGGTTTGTGTCTAGTCTTATTGTATCTTGTTACTCCATATTGATTGATATTCCTGGACAGTCTGATTCTTTCTGAAGGGAGAAAGTGAAGGACAAAATTTGAGGAAGAGGCGAGATGGAGTGGGAACTTGGAAGAATGCAGGGAAGGGAACTTGAGTTTGAGATGACTTGTACAAGAGAAGAATGAATTAAAATTATTTTTCAAAGTAAAAAAAAAAAGAAACTTTGAGAATTCAAATACCACTCAAGGGGAATTTTCCATACAACCCTCTCACAGAGCAAAGGGATTATGGATATTTGAAAACACCAAGTGATGACAAGATAATGTCTTATGTTTTATAGAAAATAAGCACATGCTTGGGCAGCCATGTTGGTGAGACTTTATGGGAAACTTCATCAAAAAAAAAAAGATCATATTTTTAAAATATTTTAGCAAAAGTTTAGTAATATTACCAGTTTGTTCAGTTATCTAGTATCAATTGTAGGTTCTTGAAGAGATTTCCAAATTTTATAGTTCATTTTTATTTTGCTTACATCATACCTAGGCAAGTGTTCATATTTTCTTTCAGTTTACTTATTCCTCAAGGTGTTTTTTTTCTTAAAGATCTCTGGCTATGAACTTTTCTGATATAATTAATAATATTAGAAGATTTTTCAATACACCATTCACTTAAATTATGCAATTTCTGAAAAGTTATATATTTCTGAAAGATATTTGAAGGCCCATCAAGAACGAACAACCATCAGTTTTTTTTTAAGTTCAGGAAGGATGCCTTTGCTGATTTGTTTGACATGTTCAGAAGTGTTTGCCAAGTAGGAGTCCCACCCACAATCTCATTATCGTGTGAATAAACTAATGAGGAAGAATGCAAATAAAATCTTTCTCCTTTTAAATATTTATACCCCAAACTTTTCAGATAGGATGTGATAAATTCTGTCATTTCTATTTATGGAAGCTCAGTCTGTGGTCTGCAATTAGGAAAAAATTAGTAATAGTTTTCTCATGTACTATAGCACTATTACAGAAGACAAAATATTTACAGATTGGTAACAACATTAAATGATGAATTTCAGCATGTCTCAGAATTTTATTACACAAATTTATAAATATAATGTTTATGTATCACCTATTTTCACAGTTATTTCATGAATATAAGCCTGAAATTTCAAATTCTTCAAATAGAATTAATACATACCTTATAAATAGGTGAAATACATATACATTTTACATAGGAGATTCAAAATGATGCAAAAATATATGCATATCTAATTGTGTTTGTGAGAAAATGTTTATAGCAAAATCCCAAAATAAGCATTTAAATCTTGTATAAAAATTATAGTAAAATCAGATGTGCTGGAGGTATTTAAGCAATTAGTTCAATATAAAGACATTGTTATAGTTTCATTTCTGTTGCTATGATAAAATACTCTGACAAGCATCAGAGAGGATTTCTTTTAGCTCACAATTTTACAGTCCATTATAGCAGGTAAGTCACAACAATACGAACATGACACAGCTCATTGAAACACATCCATAATATAAAGGAGAGACAATGAACGTATTTGTGTATCCTTTGTCTTAGCTCCTTTTCTCTACACTTAGAGAGTTGCACTTCTCCTATTTAAGGAATAGTGCTGCCCACAGTGGGCATAATTAACATTATCAAGACAGTCTTCTAGATGTGTATAGGTTATGCCTATAGGTTAACTTAATAAGACAATCCTTGTTTGAGAATCCCTTGCCAAGAAATTTTAGATTGTGCCAGTTTTATACTTAAAACTAACCATCAGAGACATGGCAAGAGATTTCAAACATGTCAGGACGTGAGAAAACCACTTGGCAGAACAGATTTTGATCTCGTTGTATTATATAATACATATGCAACACCTGTGTTTATACAGTCATTTATATTCTAGCAAGTGCTTCCTGAAGAAATATTACCACTAAGGATATCATATGTGGGACTTAAAGTACAAAATAAAGATAAACACAATTTATGTTTGTTTTCCAATTTCATATTCTTAAATCATATAATGTATATAGTGTTTAGTAGCAAATACGAAAAATCTTTTAAAAGGCACACTAGGGTATAATAATGTATATTTAATCCAAAAATTAAGAAAAATTAAGAAAAGAAAAGAAAATTTTTTATTTTATTCTTTATATTATGACTGAATAGTTTGAAATTTATCTACAATTATCATGTATCCATTTTGCACTGAAAACATTAGCTACATAAAAAAAATATTTAACAGTTTTAGCTAGTTCCGAGTGAGTAATGCTACCCAAACTCTCCAAATATTATACCAGTAAGCTTTAACCTCATTTTTAAAAATACTTTTTTACTCTTACATTTTCATACTTAAATTGTTCTCAAAACTGTTCCCTTCTACAAGGTCACTGTTCTTTCCAGTGTAATTTTTTGTTGAAGGAAGAGATGTAAGGACGTTTTATAATCCTAGAATGCTGAACACCATGTTTTAGCCAAGTAAGGTGCTCTATAGGATTATATATATATATATATATATATATATGTGTGTGTGTGTGTGTGTGTGTGTGTGTGTGCGTGTGTGTATACACACAGTATCTTACATATATATATAGCCATTATTAAAAATTATGATTTCAACTTGAATAGTTCATGGATTCAGATGATATAGCTACTTTTACCTTAAAAGCTTAAATAGAACTCTGTTCTTCTATTCTCCTTTGCAGTCAGAAACTTTAAAATATTTAATGGTGTTTATTAAAATCTTAATGATAAAAATTGTAACTAATTTCCATTGAAACTTCCCGCCACCAAGTGTCTCAAATGTGTACATTCTGCAAATAATTTCATGATATAAAACCAGATCACCTATTTGATTAAAATATGACAGGTATCAAAGCTTTCCGTTTGCTAAGTAATTTCACAAATTCAGCTGTATATGAAAAATCACTGAGGGATTGACTGGAGAGAATTTTGTTTAATGAACTTTTAAGTTCCTTGTCAAATAGCTTTAATGCAAAAGAATAAAATGCACTGATTGAATAATCTAAGAGTCTGTGGCTTTTAGTAGGAATCATAGAAAGGATTTACGCTTTAATATCTTTGACTAGTCAAGAACTATTGGGATCAATAGGAATTAACATCATAAATGAATAAAAGACAAGATTTTCCTAAATGTTTTTACTTAAATACAGGATAGAAATGGAATGCTAGAAAGGCGTAGTAGAAACATGAGTTTGATTAAATGGAAAGTATGTCAAAATAATACAGAAAACTACTGTTTCCCCCTCATAACAAAAAAGTTCATGAAAATAAGCAATAATAATTTCAAAAGCAAGTATGAATATTGGTTAGTCATATAATATATACATTTATTATATTAAATACCAGTTATGATGTATGCTAGATTCCATAGTCCTATTAGATGATAAAACCACACATAGAAATCAGCAGAAAATACATATGCAGCATTATATTAAGAGAGTAAGTGATCTTGTGATGGAAGGCCATTGTAAATGATTCCTGAAGTATAATGGAGCATACCCAAGGAATGAATAATTGAAATTTTCTTACTTCATGAAAAGGTAATGTTTATCTTAATAAGTTGAATTTTCTGGCTCTCTCAGGACTGCATTGGGGCTTTATGCTGGAACCAGAGAAGCAGTAAATTGGGTGATCAGAAGCCCCAAGGAGCACAATGGACCTACACATTTTTTCTTGCTACTGGTGAGTGGAAGGGGGGATGAAGCTGTAGGATAACTGAGAGACATGTGCTATGTGGATAAGTCTATCTGTAATCTTTACCTCGGATGCACTGGCACATAGCAGACATAGCCTTCTTGGGTATGACGCTAAGAACAGTCAACACTGAACTCCCTTTAAAGAGGCATAGTTAAAGGAATTTGATATATGTCAGAACAAGGATTTCATGTTGAACTGAGAAGAAATAATAACCGTAGCATATAATCAATTAACTGAAGTAGAATAACTTTAAAATTAATTATTCCTGA
Source organism: Alexandromys fortis (assembly GCF_014885135.2). NCBI lineage: Eukaryota > Metazoa > Chordata > Mammalia > Rodentia > Cricetidae > Alexandromys > Alexandromys fortis. The sequence continues at coordinate 9,843,261 of NW_026067896.1, forward strand.
ATAATTTAAATAAAACTAAGCATTACAGAAGTCACCATAAGAGGAAGGGAAGAATTACACAAAGATGTGCTACATAACAAAGGGAAAAGAGGCAAGTTTACAGTTTGCTACAAAAATTAACAAGCAATATTTTGTGTAGAAAGCAGAGTCAAGCTATGGAGCAGGGGGAAAGAATTGATTGTCTTGATGCCTTTGTAAAATTCATGAAGAACTTGGCAGCTTAATCTCATTGTCATTGTACACTTTTCAGACTTCCAGTCTTAACTGTGGCCCTCAAGGATTTTCAGTTTCCTAATTCTGGGTTATGTGATTAAATTAACACTTGACAGAAGTATTCATAGATTTGTCCTTAAATGACACTTTCAATTAGCAGGCATGATCAAAGTCTCTCCTAAAAGAATTCAGATTCTCAGTAGATAGCTAATCTTAAATGTATTGGTTTATTTTTAGCATAGTTTGTAGGAGTACTTAATGTTAATCATCATAAAACTGTGAATATGGAAGCTCGAATATCCTGAAGCTTAAAATGTAAATTATTACTTTAAGTGGACAAGATGAGTCATGAGTACACACTTGTCATAAAATAACTTTCCTTGGTATATACTTTTGTATTGTTGATGCCTTTTTCTTAGTTATAATGATTATTTTGTTTCATAACTAGAGGTGAGCTGAAAAGTCTTCATAAAAACACTACTCAATGCAGTTTTACTTCAGAGAATTATTTTTGTTCAGGCAATGTGTTTAAAAAATTTGTGCTAGACAAATTGCAATAACAACCCAGGATCTTTATCTGAGCGATGGATTAAAAATAACAGGAACAATTTAAAGATTCTACATTCAACAAACTTGTGGTCTGACAAGTTTTATGTCAAAAATATATCTTTGAAAAAAAATTTGAGAAGAGCTAGTAGCTTCCCTCCAGTTGCATGAAAAGTGAAATATTCTCATCAAAATCAGTGGACATTTATGAGTGGTAGCAAAGAATCTAGTAAATGTGGCTATCAACTGTACATGCTTTTTATGGGAAGACTTAGGTAGTTAAAAAGAAAACTGAAAATATAATATAGAGATGGAGGATTCTCAAGAAAAGATGAGCGATGATTTCTTTAGATTTGGGTGCCGTGTAGGAAGTGATTTTCTAAGTAAAAATGCCATCTTTAAAATAGATTTTAGAGAGACACAAATGAGACACACTCATGCAAAACAGGGAAAACTAGAGTACACTGAGAATGTACTTAGCTATTAGTCACAAATGTGTGTTCCTTGGATATTAAAACTTGACAAATTGCTTTAGAGAGATGAAAATTTGAGTGTACTCATAAGTGAGAACTGTCATAAAGGAAGATATTATAGCAAATAGAGGGAGTAGCTTCTTCATCCCGAAATCCTAATTTCTGTGAAGCAAAACATTTGAAGAACTGATATCTGTTCTTGGCTTTATGGTTCATATTTCATTCTGATGATATATTTTCTGACTGGATACTTGAAAACTTAGTAAACTGATATTCTGGATATGTCATATCTAGAGATATGTTGATAATTCTAATTCTGGAACCCCCTGATTCAGGTTATAAACTATTTGACATCAGATCAAAGATATAAGTTTGGGCATTATAATCAGAGATCTTTCAGTTTTGAATGTATAGATTATATTGAAAAACAATGAATATGAGAAATGAGAGTTATTCAAGGCCTTTGTTAGGACAGCAACCATCCATAGCCTTTACCACAAATATATTTGTTAGCTGGTAAGGTAGATTATTTTTTATAAAGCTGCATGGAAAAACAATTTTAAATAATCATGTCAAATATGGCTCTCCAGGACTCTTGACATAAATGAAAAAGAAATGATTCATAGCTACAGAAGAATACCTAATTTCTGACAGGATATTATAGCCTATTAATTTTGTTCATTGGCTCAATTAGTGGTGACAGGGACATGAGGGTGTGTTATACACTGCTTTGTGGGGGTAAATGAGATCCCACAAGCCTAGGGTTAGACTTTGATGTAGATATGGAGACCCCTCAATGGTAATCGGGATACAGTGAATAAATGTAGGCACAGATAAGATAGAAGATACTAATGTAGGTTGACAACACAATTTCCTTAGCATTACTTCTGCTTTATCAGAAAACAAGAAAGCAAAGTCATAAAATGAGAGAAATGAAGCAGAAATGTGGTACATTATTATAGTTGTAAGTAAGAGTTACTTGGGAACGTGTAGGAAGAAATTCCCTGAAGAAACAGGCTATGTTTGCCTTAGCAGGGACTTGGTTGCAACCAGAGACAAGAAAGTGAGAGCAGATTTCCTGAGGAGAGAATATTTAAACGAAGTACTTGAAAAAGTGAAGTTGCCTATGCACACATTAATAAATGGGTTATTCTGAGGAGAGAGAATACCAAACAATGTCTCAAGATCAGAACAAGTATTCAGTTATGACTCTTATCCACAGGCATAAGGTGCAATATGCAACAAGATGTAATGAGAATATTATATAAGAGTCAAATACTTTGCTTCTAAATTAAAATATTTTTAAAAGACCATATTGATAATAAATTCAGTTGCTGGTTAAAAAATATACCTGTACTTTACATTTATCATGTGCCTAAAAATGAGCAATCATAGGAAATACTATGAGATCTCAAATGATGTGTTTGAATAACAGTGAACTTGCTAAGAAAGGGATAGCAAACTATTATACAATTCTTAATCAACACCTTCTATGACTCTTAGAAGCAGGCTGGAGCTGGAGGAGGTGGTATAGGGCTGAGTCCTAGCACTCATATGGGAAGAATGTCAAGCTGAAATCTGTGTGAATTATAATAAGGTACAGGTGCAGGGCAGGCTGGGCTACAAAGGAAGTTCATGGTTTGAACAAGCAAAATCCGTGTAACGATTCATGAGTGGCTTATGAAAACTTGATGATTGCTACTCTGTCCTCATTCACCTTCTTCTCATGCTGTACCTATGAGCATAATATACAATATTCAAATTCCTCAGAAAGACCCACTTCTTAGTGTACTGAAACTCAGTGATAAGGATTCCATGCAGGGTATGAGCACTCTAGAGGAGGTAGCTAAAATATCTGGATATGTGGCCAAGGTTGGAACAGTTTTCATGTTAGAATCATATTCAAAATTTAAAAAAAATATCAGAATCAATGATATAACAGAAATTCTGAATATGGCAGTAAATTTTAAACATAACAACAAAAGCACAAGAGTGTACCGATGCTTCTAATCTACAGAGGGACATAGTAGCAGGTACTATATCATGACTCACACAGAATATGGTCTTTATTCTGAATGTTTCCTTTTTGGTGCTCATGATTCTCCAGAAGCCAGAAATAGCAGTCATCAAGGAATAACAAAGAGAGAAACACACATACCTTTTGCAGTCATAAAAATATTAATCAGAGCTGAGCCATGAAGGAAGATGCTTTAAATTGTGCAACACATAATTACTATTATCTCTGTTGTGATCTCTTTAATAGCAGAAAAGATGACTGGTTGCCAATAGAAGAAAGTGTCTAGACAAGTGTATAGAATTTACCCATGCCAACATCCTGTGATGTAGGGAAAAGACTTAAAACACTGAATTTGGATGTCAGTGGTGAGACAGTGTCATCATTCTTTAGGTGTTCAAAGTGCAATCTATGGACTCAGTGAATCTTAAGGCTATTTTGACAGAAGATATTTGACAAATTTATCCAAAAGTAGTGTTTTATAATTAACCTATTAAGCATCTTAATTTACTGGTTGTAAACAGATTTTTGGACCAGAACATGAAGCACAGATAAGAAGGGGACAAGTAATGACAGTTTATTGATAATACAGGCAAAATTGCTGTAACTTGGGATAAATGGTTATTAGTGGGATGGGGAGAAATTCTATACTATTTTAAAAAGTAGATTCAATAAAATCACATCATATATGGGGTTACTATGAAAGGGTAAAGTTATTTCTATATTGAAGGTCAGTAAAAATGAGCACTACCCTTAAATAAGTGTGAGAATATTTGACAAAGATCAGCCACAGTGGAAGAAGGAGACTAATAGTCTTTGGTCATTTTATATTTTGAAGGTTCATCAGACATTTATTTGACAATGTGACATTTGAAGTTGTGGTAGAAGTCAGAAGTAGTGGAAGAAAATTGGAGATGGGTATGGGCAATCAGAACTATGTTAAAACAATAGTCAGCAAAGAGGACAAATATAGAGATATAAGGAAGATTACAAGAAAGATAAAAAGGAAGAAAAATAAACTGAAGATGTACAATGCACAATGATCAAGGAAATCATAACTAAAATAAGAAAATAGACTTCTAAGCCACAAGAAGAAAGATTAAGAATTGTATAAACAGCAAGAGGTAAGGCCAGCTGAAGGCAGTTAAGGGTGAGACTGGCTCCACAGAGCCCTCTGATTTCATCTAGCATGGTTACTAAAGCTTCCTGAGGTGCCACTGGTCACAGACATAAACACAGACCCCAGATGTGGCTGGACCATAACCCCATACATGGCCCTTGTCCACAGTTTAGACCTGAATGACATCCTGGTTCTGCATGGAGGGAATGACTACTCAGGCAGAATGGTTCTGGCAGCTCTGTGGTCGCCAGATACCACCAAGGCCTCAGATTGGGCCCCAACCCTAGACCTGTATGCAACCATTGGTGCCAATGCAAGAAATGGACTTCAAGTCAGACCCACGGCTGTGGTAGGACCATGGACCCAAACATGGTCCTTAGCAGCAGCTGGGGCTGGATGTCACCACTGCCCCCAGCAGTATGGTCCTTAGACACTAACTTGGCCCTTGATCTTGGGTATCTTCACTGCCTTCAAAGCTAGCAGGAGCATGGGACATGAGCACAGACACTGGCTGCAGCTGGGTCACGGAAAATGACATGGCTCTCAGCTGCATCTTGGGCCCAGATGTTGTCCTATCATTGAGTAGCAGCACAGGTCCCTCGATTATGAAAGCAATCCTGGTCCTTGGTCATCAGATTTCTAGTTTGTCCCTGGGCTTCTTTTTGGCTCTCAATGGCTACCGGAGTCATGTATATCTATCTCGCTGACCACTGGAGCAAGATATCTGGTCACTGCACCCGCGAAAGAGAGCCCCCCAATCCTTATCAAAGGCGAGGATGAACCTACCCTGAGCACATGCATGTAGGGGATCTAACTTCGCCATGACACCCAAGGTGGATGGCCCAGTGGCAAGATCTGACCTGACTGGCGAACACTCAGGTCCACAACTGAACCTTGGGTTGATCCACCCTAGCATCTACCCCATCTAGGTCATACTGGAGCTCATGATGAGATTGGTCCTGCCAAAAGATATCTGAAAGATCTCCGAGACACAGGATACCCCAGAAGAACTCCATTGATGATCGAATGAGGATGGTTTACCAAAAACCAAAGGCCTTGAACCAACCAATGACTCATAGCAATGGAAAGTTGCCATTGAAGCTGATGGAACAAAGGGCTATAACGGACTAAAGGACACAAAACCTCCAATGCCATCAGGACAGATGAAGAGGCGATGGAGAGGGGCAAGAGAGAAGGAGAACAGCGATTTCGTTGATTCGGATGTGTTTCTTTGTTTCGGTTTGGTTTAATGGTTTTGTTGTAGTTGTTGTTGCTTGTGCTTTTTTTATTTGCTTGCTTGTTTACTTTGTTGTGATTTGTTTCATGGGGGAGGATACAACAGAGATGAAGGAGTATGTTGGGAACAGGAGGGGAGTACGTTGGGACCAGGAGGAGAACAGAATTGTGGTGTATGATGTGAAACCACCAAAGATTTAGTAAAGAAGGGTTTTTTTTTATTGTGTAGACAATACCCAATGTTCATGAAAACATTAGTCATCATTTGATTATATTAAACACCAAATCACAAGTGACCTTAGCAATTGCTCTCAGTAAATTGATTGAAAATAATTCAGCTTTAGAGAGTTGAGAAGAGAGTGAAAAAAAAAGCAAATCTTAAACAAACTACATTTAAGTCCTCTAATAAGAAAGGAACCAAGGCTGAAAAGCTCAAAAACTAGATGTGTGGGCAAAAGCTATTTAAAAAGTCCAAATATAGATACAAATTCTTAAGAGCATAATTGAGGTTGATCAAAATAATTGAGTGGGGATGCATGATTCAATGCAGCATCTTAGAGAATGAAATTTGAAAAATAAGATTATTGAAAATTGTGCAGGTAAAGGAAATTCAGAACAACTTGAGCATTTGACTGCTATGTAAAATATTTGTCCCAGGGGATATAAGTAAAATATCCCTGAATTAAACACAATTAGTGTTTCATAATTAGCACAAGAGTCAGGCATAAGAGCTATCCCCTAACTTAATGATTCCAAGAAAATATAATTGTGAATACTATTTCTGAAACTGGAAAAAATGACATTACAGAACAACCCATGATTAAAGTTTATTCTCTCTAAGGGAGGGATTCATACTCCCAAGGTCATCTTTTGCTTTTTAATTTTAATTACCAACAGTTGTTACTCCCTCCTCTCCTCTCATCCTCTTCCCCCCCTCTTCTACCTCCACATCCACCCCCTCTCCAGTCTCCTTTCATAAAGGGAGCCTCCCATGAGAGTCAACAAAGCTTGCCAAGGTCATGTTTTACATGTAAAATACATGAGAAGGTTTTCCTTGTTCAACTTGTGGAGCTTTAGATATCCTAGATCCTAACCTGACATATGTATGCATGCATAGGTTCTGGGACAGCTTTTCATGTTTTAATTTTATAGCTCATTTGTAAGGAAGGCGGTGTCTACATTGTGAAAAAACAGACATCCTCTGGGATACTCTGCTTTAAAATACTGTAGTTTACAAATGGAAATAAGTACTCTGTTTTCTCTTCTAGAACATAAAAGGTATGGATCCAAACAAAACTTTATACTTAAGAAATAACAATGGATGCCTACTATTTAATATTTGTCTAACTGGCATCCAGATGAACTACCAATCATCTTCAATATACTGCATTCACCAGGAAAGTCATGATTCTTCTAGTTTTTCATCCTAATCATCATTCACTGTACAAACTGCTGAGGATCAGTTGAAGATATTATAGGTGTCACATACACACTATATATTAACTAAAACTTCTCTTTTCTTGTTGCTGACCAGAGATGTAAATTTACAACTATGCTTTTCTTTCTTTTCTGTCATTATTTGATATGCTTTTCTTAATTGTCCTCTGTTGGACTTAACTAACTGAAAGCTTTTAACTGGTCAATTGTACCCAAAATAATGCTCACATAATCCTAGTTATTTCATATTTATTGTGTTTTCACAATTTCCCAGTCATTGGTCATCGGATACTGCTGGATTACTTATGTAATCTGCAGACTGTGGATACAGCCATTTCATCATTTCTATTTGAAACTATAAACAATTATCAGAGAGGCTTGTGGATTACCTTAAATTTAAGGTATATATGTTTTTCTTATTTTAATTTTCAAAGGCAAATATCCCTCAAAAATCCACAGATTTTTTTTTTTAAATGAGCGAGCTCAGTCTTCATGCATATGATGTCACAGCTGCCCAGATGTTCTATAATCTCAGTGGTTTTAGACACAGGACAAGCCCCAGCCTCTCCCTTCACTATCATTTTCAAAAAGAATTGTATTTAAATTATCTGGAGCATTGATCGAGCTTATTTCAATAAAATGATCCATTGTCTCTTAGTTAAGTCACCTAATTCTTATGCTTAAGTGAGCATGAACTTCTGAATTGAACATCTATTATTAGATTGTATTTTATCCCCCAAAAGACAACTTTATCTAATTCAAACAAATGATTACAAAAGTAACATATGAAAGTGTTGATGGGACTGGATTTTCCTTGTTGGGTTATTTCATATTAATCATTTATTCCTAGGCATGGTATACACATATGGAAGAGGGAAGTAGTGGGTTATAGATGAATATTGTTACCTAAGAAACAATTAATGCCATAGAATATGTAAGTGAAATCTGGATGAAGGAAAAGTCTATTCTGAACACATTGTAAAATACTGTTTTATTTATTACATTTTCTATAAGTTAAGCATTTGATTTGAGATGCTTCCCTATGAAGAAATATCAGATGTTAATGGAGTTTAAGGCAACATTCATGAAATAAAGATGAGAGATTTTGCAGTGTGCTTGACATCCTTCCTTAATAGACACAGCATTAACAGAGAACTCAATGTTCAAATGTAAGTACAAACCTGAGCAATTTGCAAATCCACAAATAGAGGTATTGAGGGAGTTCATTAGAGCATTGTGCATCTTTGCTTCAGCTAAGAAAATCATCGCAGATAAAAATAATTCTCTCTTTCAAACACCGCCACGCATTTTCAACAGTCACTCAGCAAATTATCATTTCTGTTCTTTATATAGGATGATAATGCCACTAGCTAATATAATGACAGTCAATTTCCCACTTAAATCTTTTTAATTGTATTCATTTTTCTTATACTGTCTAATCCTACTCAGTGTGAAATATGCAAGCAAATCCCTGGATTAATGTCTTAATTACAGTGTTGGTTAATGTTTCCAGGTAGATGAGTCCTTAGTTTTGAATGCTCCTCTTTAAACCTGAGAAGGAAAAGATCAGCTACCCTTGGAGTAGATGATGCAGTTTCCTGAGCTATTAATTCTGACAGATATGCCATTTTCAAGGCAGGGATGAAACCCATGCATGAACCTGACAATGCTGTCTGTTCCTCCCATAGTCACTGCTTTGCTGAACTGCTGAGCAACTGGGCATTGCTTTCCTGACCCCAACAGAATCTGAAGCTGAGAATATCCCAGTTCCGTTACTCTAGTCATGAGATAACATTAGTTTTGAAGGGAGCAAAGATGCGAAGCATTGCAGATTTTTCCAAGCCAATAGTTCTCAAAGCTTTGAACCTTACACAAAAGCAGTTATTGCCCTATTCCTTGCGCCAGCTACTGAGCTTAAACTGGAGCCCTGTACTGGTCCCAACATTATGATCCTTTAAGGAAACAAGAGAAGGTGTCAGCTCAAGTCTACCTCCTGCAGGCATGGGGAAACGTAGGAGCGGGAGAGCTGGGAGATGGGCTCATGCTCAGAGAGAGGAGTGGCTGGAATGGCATTTGGTTTACTGTCATCCTGGAGTCCTCAAGCAACTGCTTTTTGAGGGAGATAAGAAGGCAGGTGGCTAAAAGAAAAAAAAAATATTGTTATTATTGGTCCTATAAATGGGGCTAGGCATGGGAAGTCATTAACTGTCAGAAGTGCCCTGGTTGTAGAGGTGAGGCTCAGGTATATCAGATACAATCAGATTTTAGTTGGTTGGTATCCTTGACCCAGGAGAGTTGGTACTGATGGTGAAGTCCCAGGAGCTGGTGCAGGTTTTGGGGTTGTCTGGAGAGCACTTTGTGAGTTGGAATTGACCCAGGCAGCAGGAGTGACCTGTAAAATATGTTTGAAAGTAGCTGGGGTTAAAATAGGCGTACTGCTTTTAGGATACATCTGAAACCTGTTAATCCTGGACTATGAAGCCTGTTAAAGAGTCACACCTGGCTGTATTTTAGGAGGAAACTTAACAAATGAAGTAATGATCTACCAGTGCCTTTAGTTATCAAACACCATTAGACAGATCTGGGAAAGACAAATGAGCAGAAATGAGACAGCATTTTTAGCTATGCAGGCAATCCCAAATCTCTTTCCTCTCCTTGGACATCAGCAGCCTAGAAGCAGTGCTTGCCACTAGCTGCTGAATACAAGAGGCCCAAAGATTTTTCCTGTGAGGATAGAAGACTTAGTCTACTTGTTTTGGCAAGATGAGAAAATCGATTTCCCGGAAGGCATCCTGGAAGCTGAAGAGGTGAAAGGCCACTTTTTGCTATGTGGTGGTCCTTTGCAACCACATATCTTCTTGGAGGAGGTAGAGCTATTTGTGGAAGCTGTCTCTCAGCATGTGTCTCTGTGTTAGAAGCTTTTTTGATAAATGCCATACACTCAAATCTGTGAAGGCACTTAAAAATTAGGTACCATTACTTGTTATTTATAACTGGGCATATAAGCTAAATTTAGACAGCATTTTATTCAATTAGTTACAGTTTACCAATGCTAGGAAATGTAAGAACATTAAAATAGATATTTTAATAAGTCAAAGAATACTAGCTGATCAACTTAAAGTTTCTGGCATAGGTAGGTGTCAAAAGCCAGAAAAGCACAGAGGTGATCCCATTAAGGACTAGATTAGCAGACACTGTAAGAGAGAACAGAAACATAAGGATGAAATATTTATATAGTTTTAGAGTGGAAGGACAAGGGAAAAACAGATCCATTGTAGAGCATCCCAGCATTAGACAAACAAAGCAGGGAGAAGAGGGGGAAGGGAAGCAGGGCAGGAGTGCTGCATCCAGAAACCATGGGCTTTTGGAGCCTTGTCTGTTTCACGTTAGATGTTAGTCCCAATTTAAAAGGATTTTTTTAAAAAAAGAATTTTGTAAAAGGCCACCCAAGGGTGTTTGAGTAATCGGCTTGGAATCGCAAGAAACCCATTTGGAGGCACATGCCTGTGAGACTCAAGTCTGTCACAGTGCATTCATTGGGACAACTCTGGAGTCAAAAACAGGGGTTCATGAGAACTGAGCAGCAACTGTCTTTGGTCTTCACAAGTCCCATCTCAGCGAAAGCCCAGCTTTAGCTGCATGAACTTCTGACACGGCTATGACTTCAATGGAAAGCCCAAAATGTGAATGGGTTCCCAACCCTACCGGCCATGTATTTTAAAAGGGGAACTCACTGAGACCAAGCCGATGCTAGCCTGGCAGACATCTTGTGAAGAAAGAGCATTTTTCTACATGTACCCTAGGCTCTGGACCCACAGGAAAAACAGACCCCTTCCAGGAGAACCGTCCCTCTGTTAGGTATCATCTTAAGAGGAGCCTCTCCACCTACGCAAATAATTCCAATTAAACCAGATTAGAACAAATCAAAAATGCCCACATTTAATAAATGCAGTGCTTCCAGGTGGCCAGGAGAGCATAGTGAGGAGAAGGGAGAGACAGAAGAGGGGAACCGCAAACCACCTGTTCATTTTCTCTGCAGCATCCTAAAAAGCTTGTGGGAGTGGTTCTGACACTCCCTGGGGACAGCTCAGAGCTTGGTGAGCTTCCTTCCAGGAGGTGGAGTCAGGACCAAGGCAACTTCCAGGGGGAGGGGGCATGAGATGGAGCTTTCTGCTCCATTAGTGTTCCCTTGGCGCCCAGAGGATGAATGCCAGGGGCTGGGGTGATGCTTTCTTTCAATCAATCACCAGACTGCTTGGATATAGGGGTGTTAGAGGGCTGTAATAAAATAGCATTAATAATAATAGGGTCTCACTTTTAATAGAGCAGTCAACACTGGAATTGCTGTCATGATACAAGAAGTAAGTACCGACTGGTGTTTTAAACAATGTTGCTCCACCAAATCTCACCCAAATTTGTGAAGGTCTGTAAACATATTAACCACACCTATCAAAGGAAACCATCCAGTGAAAATATGTGTGATTTAGTTAAAGATACTGTTTTGAGGAGTTCACCTCTGGTTACCCAAATAAGTTTGATAATAAATTAACAAGGATACAAAATAATCAGTCCAAGGTGATAGAAGAAAAGGTAATTGAGGAGCCTGCATGACTTGTTTAACAGAAGAAAAGGAAGTCACAGACCAAGTAAAACATATGGCATTTGGGATCTAAAAGAACAATGCAGATTATTTTCTGGCATTTTGAGAAATGCCATGGGTTTGCTGAGTAATGTAGAGTAAATGGTGCTTGTTCAAAAACAAAAATAGTCAAATTATTTTTATTTGGGTTCTGTGCTAAACATGCTATGAGAGACTTTTTATCTAATTGGCAATAATCTTGTGACAGTTTGTTCCAATTTAATATAAAAGTGAAATGAAGCACATTGATCTTTGCGAAGAACCACAGCAGACAGACAGCTGGCCTAGGAGTTGAGTTCACATGTCATGTAACTCAGTTCCTTCTCTTGTTCCTGAAATGAAGCAAAATCAAACCGAGAAAATAAAACCATAATGGCAGAAATAAAATACACCAATTTTAGAAACCCAGTGACACCGAAAATTATGATGAGGTAATTTCTTGTCATAGCATCACACATATTTCAGCCCAGAGTGGCTGTTTGCATGGACTGTGTGATTTAAGCATATTTGTCAACTCACTAATATCAATCTAAAAATTGCCCAAACCTTGAAATTGATGTAAATGAGAGGCTATCATGACATATCATTTGAAAATGAAACCTAGAGGCATTGGAGAACAAATCCAAGGAATACCTTTACTTTATACCCTTCTTTATCCACTGGATATTTAATCATGCAAACACTTAAAATAGCTTACAAATGACTGTGGTTTTTTGAAAGATCAAATGAATCTTAAGGATTATTTTTGAAATTTTAACTTAAAGCCTTTTGAGTGATGATAGAAAAATCTTAAGTAATAACAAATTGCTAAACTTGTGAAGTAATTCACGGACAATGGTGGCAAAAAGCTTATGGGAGTAAGGCATGCTCCACAAGACTGAATCCACACCTGACACTGTTTGGGCAACTGAGAACCTGAGACTAGATAGCCCAGGGACATAGGGCAAAAACCAAACAATACCAATCTTAAAAAATAATCAGGATATATTATGTGAAATAAGCAAATATTTTTAAGAAAAGGAAAAATTAATAAGTCTCTCACTGGACTAATATTTTTCACCATGATTCTGGAAAACACTGACTACCACTTCATACTTTTGTTTACAAGTTTTATCTGTTAATCATTAATCAGTAATGCTTTTTTTATCAATGCTTTGCAGTGTGGAATCGAGTAAAAAACAATATAGATCATTCAAAATGTGAATAAAATATGCAGAATATTGACATCTTAAAATATGTTTAATTTTTTATGAAGTAAAATGTACATGTAATAGTCATACTTTCTAAACAATATTAAATTAAAATAGCATAAAAGTTGTCTAGCAAGATGGCTTAGCCAGTATAGATAGATGCTTGCCACCAAGTCTAATGACCTCAGACTGAAACAGGAAAACCAAAATGGAAGAAAAATATAAGTAACTTTATAAATTTATCTTCTGGTGTCCACATGCTCACTCAATAAGCCTGCCTTCTCCACATACACACTCGGATTATTGGAAAAATATCACTTTTGATAGAGCAGCCCTTAGGTGGGCATAGTAGACAGAACAAAATGCTGGGGAAAAGGGAAGTGTGGCAGACGCCATGATTCTCCTGCCTGAGATGGACCCTGGTTAGACTCATGCCAGTAAGCCACAGTCAAGTGGCGACACACATTAATGGAAATGGGTTAATCAAGTTGTGAGAGTTAGCTAATAAGAGGCTAGAGCTAACGGCCAGGCAGTAATTTAATTCATACAATTTCCATGTGGTTATTTCTGGGTTAAGCTAGCCAGACAGCGGGAGCAACCCGTGGCCTGCTCCTCATAGTACACATTCTCTACGTTTTTTTAAATACTGTGCTTACTGTAGTTATTAGTAGAATCTTGATTATGTTTCAGATATTCATACTTTAATCTAGGTTGCTTACTGTCTATAAATTACCAAAACCCAAACATGTAGCCTATCACCAAGAAGTAATACTGTAAATATCAAATTGACTTTAAACGTAACACTATGAAAATAATAGAGGACCTTAAACAGGATGTGTACATATTTTTTTACTGTACATTACTTTTGTGTCTTATCAATATTCTTCATTAATACATGTCTAATACTGTACTATCAACTATAGGCACATTATCATTTGAGGCCGAACAGCAATATACAGTATCAAAATAATTTTGAATTGTAATAAGACTACACCATCTAACCTTAAATATGCTGAGTGACTGACTATATTAACTACACTTTTAAATAAAGGACATGACATAGAGATCAGAGGAAACACTGAATTAAAAGTGATTACCTTTGCATGTTGGGAAGGTGTAATTTGGTTTTAGAAATTGTGATTCGAAGAAAAACTGTAAGTGCTTGCACAGTTTTTTATCTGAGAGAATTGCATCACCCTGAGTGCAAAGGTCCATCCCTCTACATGATCTGTATTCATTCAAGGTGTTCAACACCTAAGACCTCTTTAAATTAATTCCCCAGGCTAGATGTTTTTGATCCCATTGCTGTAGAAGAATTTTGAAATTCTCATTTTACAGAACTGCAGCTTATAGTTATGAATTCTCGAGAGGGACTCTCATTCTACAAACATGAGCAAACTGGAAAACTGCTGAATATCACCCTTTAAGAATAGATTATTTTTAGTTTCTTTAACACTGAAATTTTTATATGAGTTATTATTTCAGTTCTCTACCCTTGCACAGAAGGAAAAGAAATCGTCCCTCTTCCTTTCATTGCAACCATTAGAACTGCACTTCCTTAGGCAGATGCCCTCAGGGCAGCCATGGATTCGGTACACTCTTGCTGAAATGAATCAGTGTTCCTGGTTCACTTCTGTTCTCTGCTTGCTCAGTGTTTTCGCTATTACAAAATTCTATCTCACACATCGCATCTGACAAGTAAAACGTTTTATAATGTCTCTATTGTGATAAAATTCAGATTGAGCTATCATTTTCAGTTGCCTAATTGCCGGCCATTTTTTGATAATTTCATGTGTTAACATAAATAATGGCCTTTATTTAGGATACTGTATTTTCTCCTTAAAAGTATCTTCTTCTTTCTTGCTATATACTTTATCGTGCATGCAACTGTCTAGAATGATGATCTAAATTCCCGTCCTATCACTGTGCTTTCATCCCCATCTTTTTAAGCCTACTCCTTGGGATAAATTTTTAGCTTAGATCAAGTCATTCTCTGCTTGTGTCTCTCCTCTCACAGTCTCGGTTCTATGTTCACTCTTGCTTTGTAAGTGTTCCTTGCTGTATCATTCTATTTTTGCCTCATACATGTTATATTTTCTGTCACTACTGAGGATATTAGAAAATGTGGTGTTTTCGCTTTAATTGTAGCACTTGGGACACCAAGGCATGGGGGTTTCTGTAAGATCAAGGTCACCTTTGGCAGCAGAGTGACTACCATGTAAATTGGGCTACAGTGTTAGAACCTGTTTCAGAACAACAAAAGTATGAAAGAGTGTGGAATTTCTAATGTAGGGTGGTTTGCGTAGCAAGCGAGCATGGACTGAGCTTGTCAGAGCAAGTTTTTTATTTCCTTCACAACTAGCTGACATCTGAAGTGTGGTTCAGATACAAAATAACGTGAGCCATTATTTTTAACCACATCATTGTGTCCCATCCTTCCAACCGGCCATAGCTTGTTCAACCTAACAAAACTCTTGTCAGACTAGGGTATAACTGGAAGCAAGGGTTCATCATTTCCCTGAATATAGGTTGAAAAGAATCCCTGAGGTTTGTCTTTATCCATGTTTATAACTACAGGATGACTCATACTCTGTAAATGGAACATCAACAGTTTTTGTAATACATGATTGCAATAGCTCTGCCTTTGCCAGAATATGACAATAGCCCTTCTCTCTGTTTTCTAACTTTTACATTCTTTCAGTCCCGTTAAGGTTCCTGTATCCTTTGAACAAATAGTACAAATGTCTTGTTCAGTTTGGAGGATGCATAAGACATTTATTCTCAGCCTTCAGTTTAGTCAAGGCATTCACTGATATTCTCTAGAATGTCTGTTTAAACCATTATGCCTTTGTATATATTTTCCTAAATATCTAGAAGCCAGTTTGATATTGTATCTATTTTGCAATAATAACAAGTTCCTAGATGGAGCTATGATATTTCCGAGCTACATAGACTTTTAAGCACGTATATAATACCATGTAGGATTCACAGCTGTGAAGCAGGTCTTAAGTTGAATCAGAAAGCAGCTGGTTACCCTCTTAACAGTAATAAGAGTATTTCCCCAAAGGGTAATTATTGCCTGACAAATTTATCTCATTGAACACAGGATTATGAACTGAGTAGGATCTTTGCTTTTTCCCTCCAGAAGTTTTCATGGTAACTTTCTGGATTATAATATAGACCTGGTAAAGAAGAAACTTCTAATTTAATTTCAGTTTGCTTTCTCTAAATCATTCATCTAAACTGTCTAGGACATTCAGTAACAGAAACTTATCATTGAGTTCTGATGGACAACCCAGAAGAATCACAGAAACAGTAGTTAACAATGTTCTCAGCAGACAAAATGAAAAACAACTTAGAATAACATTTCTCCACACAGCTTCTTGGGTGTGTTTAACATTCGCCTCAGTTCACAGGAATCATTCCAATATGGTGATAAATTCTCTGAATTGTATTTATCATGGAGAATTTTTTTTCACCTTCAATTATGAGAAATATTTTTTTCTGGGAAAGTCTTTGACATTGACAGCTATGTTCATTTCACAACCTGAGTCTCTTCTGCGGGTTACAGTGGTTCTCTTTCTGGAATTGACTTTGTGGATAAAGTACTTACAGTCCAGTTACAATAAAGTAGACTGGAAGGTGAATGCACCCTCCTAATGATTCTTACTAGGGACAGGTTGAATGGGCTGTGTACCATCTGGAGATGTTGGCACATGATAACTGTGGGGAGGGGTGTACTGCTGAAAGCAGGCAGGGTCTGGGCAGCATGTGGAGGAGAATGTAGAAGATCTATCCAGTAGGGAGGTTCATGAAAGTTTCCAGTGTTGGGCACTGTAAGAAAGGGGTGGGAAAAGATGTGATAGTCAACACCTTGATAGATATAGAGTCCGGGGAATGGTGGGGCTTGAGTTCAGGACCTTAAAGAGGAGTGTCTTCTTGCACTATTGTAGAAACAGTGATATCATAAGATGCTGTTCCTTCAAGAGTGTATGTGTAGTATGTGTGTGTGTAAATTTCTTAAGAAGTTTATTACATTTCTTCAGATTTGATGTTTATAAAGAAATAGATTTAAATGTGAATGTTGAGAATTAGTGAATCCGAGATACAGTTATAACTAAGACAACCTCTTTTATGTTAGAAACATATGTGTTTGTGTTTGTATGTATGTGTATGTATGTATGTATATACATATATGTGTGCCTGTGTGGCTGTAAGTGTGTGGGTGGTGGTTTAGAGGATAGTAGTGCTTTTGGAAGCTCCAATTCAGAATGAATAAAATGATACATGGTACCAGAGTAAAACTGCTAAATATTGTTGATGATAAAAAGTATGATTTATGTGGCTGATGTGGTTGGTCGAAAATAATATGCTTAGAGAACTATGAAGTTGACCTTTGCTCCAGAACGAGAGTGTAATAGCAACAGTAGTAAGAGTCAAGTGCAGACATATTTCGGGTGAGCCATTACATTACTTTTCTCAAGAAGAAATCGTTTAGGTCAAGAGTCAAAGAAAATGGTTACAGTCTTATTCAGAATGTATATAAAAAGGATGGAGAATAAAAGGTAAGTTCTATAAATTACTAGGGTTCTCTGATTTACTTTGAATTTAGTTTGTTTGGAAGATTTTATTTTTTTCTTACGTTGAGCATCACAGAATCAGATGAATGAGTTAGGGCTGTTAGTTCTTTTCTCAGGAAGACTATATTAATAATTATTTGGTTTCTTGTCATTTTTTGGAAAATTCTGTTGCTAGAAAATCATATGGTATAACATTTTATGCTAATGTGTGAGAAAGACCATGGTCCACACAGTCATTGGTTCTTTATTTATGTTGAGCATCATAATACTTATTCCAGAATAGCAGCACCTATATGAGAACTACCTAGAAGCCTAACATACAATCAAACAGGATGCTGTTGTTGATGAGAAGATTCTGTGATTTTTGATGAATATATAAAACTAGTAAATAATGGAGCTAAGGTCAATACAAGCCAGCAGAGAACAGAGATAATGAAAGTAATTAAAGCTCCAAAATAAGAAGCCTTTAACTTTATCTCATACTGTCCTATGTAGTATATATTCAGACAGTTTCATGGTGCACATTTTCACTCTTCGTGTTTATCTAAAGCTATTTAGAGCTGATCATTAATTGTTTGGAGTATATCTCCTGCTATATGTCCCTCGGTTTCTTTTTATCACCACTCCCCGAACACTATCAGTCACTCTTGTTTCCCTTAGAAAACTTTGCTTATGATTTAAAGTCAATTAGCTGTACATGTGTTGATTTGAATAATATCCTTCATAGGCTCATACATTTGAACACTACCTGGGTCCAATTGGTAGCATTGTTTGAAGTTATGCAGCCTTAACGTTACAAGAGGTAAGTTTTAAACTATTTAAATTCTCTAACTTCCAGCTAACCCTTGGTTTCATGCTTGCAGCCAAAGATGTGATCTGTCTCAGTTTCTTGCTGCTTCTGCTTCATTTTCTGATGCTTTCTCTCCTGTGTCTTATTCCTCTGAGTTAATACTTCCAAACTAAGCACTTGCTTCTGTAAGTTGTTTCTGATCGTGGTATTTATCACTGTAACTATTGGGGACCAGCCTCAACAAAAATACTTCTTGCCAGGATAGTAGTGTGGGGACTTAGAAAATATTAGTAAAGAATATGAAGATGTGAATGAAAATAATAAAACGAAGAAATATGGAATAGAACCAGGATGGAATTCCAGTCAGTACTGAAATTCGCCCAAGTTTAATTTTCAATTGCTTTATATAGCCCTGACCCCAAAATGTAGGTGTAAAAGAAGAAACTGTTGCTAAAACAAAACAAGTCATACTCACATCCTAGACCAAAACATTCTGTTGGCAAACCACACTTGGGGTGGGATCCAATGTTATTTCCATAAAGGAATTGGACCCTTAGTTGGATCCTTAGAATTTTGTTTGAGGTAGATACATATCTACTTCTCTTTTCCTGAAATACAAGGTCTGATATTAGCTACACCTGTTGACAATAACCTTGAGCAAGCAGAACTCTCTGGCCTAAATCTAGGTGGGATCTTTGTTTGAGGTAGAAACACAATAACCTTGAAGGACTAGAGGTAAGTTCCAACTCTCTGACCTTTGAATAACTTGGAAATAGGTTCACATTTTCAGGCATACACATGCAACAGAAAATTAACTAACACAATACATGTGTGGCTTTCTATACCATTGTCAGTTAATTACCTAGTTGGAAGGAAGCATAGGTCTCAAGTCTCAAGAGTCCTCCCATATATCAGTGTATTTACTGACTATAAGGAGAACAGAGTATACAACATAATTTTCAAGTACTTCTTTTTCTACAAGAGAAAGGATTAACATCTTCACAAGTCGAATTTCACTCAATTTTAAAAGGTAATGGTGAAGGAGAAAGGGAAGCACTTTTTGAGCCTAGCTAAAAGTGATAATTATATGGAATTTATTTGCTGATCAATAAAAGAGGTTCTTTCCATCAAATGTAGAACCTTCTCATAGTAGGACATCATGTCTCAGGTTAGTATAGTCACTTTATTTCATGAATTATTGGGGGAGAAAATAGCTTGCCATATCAAGAGCTATAACAGGAGATAGTCAAGAAAATAATTTTAGAAAATAACCTTTGCTTCTAGAAGCAAACAAAAATATTATAATAGCATTAAGGTAGTTCTGTTCCACTATCTGATATCAACAGATAAGATAAATACATGACATTATTTTACAAACACCCATATAAGCGTTTCTGTAAATATTTTTTAAAAGTCAGTTGTAGTTGTCTAATGTAGATGTCAAATCCACAATTGCTAAATTTTAGGTTGATTTGAAAAAAAAAGCATATGATACAATAGGGTATACAATTTGATCTTCAAACCTGTACAACTAGTTAAACCAAACCTTAGGATTGTTTTAAGATCGCAAGGATGACTGCCTCTTGAATTTCACTGGCCGATTTAATTTCAGCAGTTTACTAGTGAAGTGGATCTTTTGGTAACTGATGTTAAAATGGGAAGCTGATAGTGACGAATGGAATTTGTCAAATGTAATATTATAATGTAATTGAATACACTTTTCTGATGTGCTTGACTAATGTGAACAAAAGAATATAACTGATAGAGTACATGTCATAATCCGCTTAAACTGGTGTAAAAAAATGAAATTTCTCATGAAGCATAGTCTGGTTTCTTGTGTAATAGAGTGTGCATGCATATGATAGAAAAAAGCAAACTGACAGTAACCAGACAGACATCTAGGCTTTCTACCATGTTTTACATGCAAAATTGAATTTCTTTGTATTATCATGCTTTTTAAGTCTTAGAAAGGAAATTGCACTCTAATAAAGGTAGGGTCAATCTTGAGGACACTAAGTGATTTTGAAATTCAACCATCAGAAGTAGGACAGGTTTTATTTTTGTTTGTTTTTAAAACTTTCTTAGATAATTTTGTTTGAATAGTAGTCTATTTATTTACAAATACATTCACAATTTGAAATCATGATAAGGTCACCGAATACCATACAATAACTTAATCAATGATAGACTATATTTCACCATTTCCAAATATGTATAAGAAAAAATATGAAAGGCAGGCTCGTTTTGGTTCAAAGGTTTAGAGATCCCAGGTCAGGTTTTTGATGCCTTTGACTCACATCTTGACACAGGATGGTACGACAGACCACAGAGTACATAAAATTGTTTTCCCTCCCATCAGTGAGAAGAAGAGAAAACTAGAAACATTGGGATAAACAAGGAATCTAACACACTTTTCAAAACAAAGCCCTAATGATCAGTTTCTTCCAGCTAGGCTACAATTCCCTAACATCGATTTCCTCAACTCTTCAAGAATGCTAGCAGTTGAGGATCAAGTGTTCAACCTATGAAACTTTGGTGGACTGTTCCTATCCAAATTTTAACACTGCTTTTTGTATAACAACGGTTGTGGATGTGAAACTTGCATGGGATAGTTTCTGGTGTTTAACTATCTCAAACAATGGCTGATAATAGTAATAATAGTTTAGTTATTCTCTAACTACTACATTACTTCAATCAAATGAACACTGACCTCAGAGCTCAACACTAGCACCTGTCTACTACCATGATCCTGAATCTTCACTGGTTTCCACATGGGAAAAAAAAAAAAAACAGCCAAGATTATTCACCTCCATCTTCCTGGTGCCTCTAGAAAGAACCACAGAGGATTTCATTCATTACAGTTTTCATCTCAGCTGTTTCTTCCTCTTAATTTCTTTTCTCAACAACAACAACAACAAACCCAGGACTTTCCACTTGTATTTTGTCAGAACCAATGGAACTTGTCACTAGATTGACTGCTTTTCCTTGTCTCCAGACTGTGCCTGAATGTTCTGGGATATATACAATTTAGTGCAGTTCAGGCATATTGCTGGTTCTGGCTATCATGTTACATTGGACAAGCACCCAGTACCCACATCTTTTCCAAATTTCTTATTGAAGAGGATTTTGTTAAATTATTAGCTGAATATGCCTATAGATTTCTCAGCTTTATAAACATCCATTAACACTCACTCCTATCAAACATAAACAGATACATCTTTACAAAAGTGGGAAAGAAATTTAATTATCCCCACATACTTTTGAAATTGAAGCACCTAACCACTACTTTCTTTTTCCCTTTTCATGACTTGGTCTTTTCACTCTTATATTTCATTTTTAGCTGAATTTCATGTTTGATAAAAAGGCATTTCAATTGCTTGCTTCAACATATTTTAATCTTGTCATCATTTAAATAGAAGTTTCAACCACCTTCAATCAGAATACTTACCTTTGATTTTTTGTGTGGTGGGTACAGGGAATTAATATTACCTATTTATGTTAAAAACAAAAGAAATTGCTTTTTTATACATCATTACAAAAATGGTTGCAAGTCTTAATTACGTACTTTTGATTTTGAACTTGGAGGGCATCCAATCCATGTAAACAATCATTCCTAGTTCCTATCACTAAACATATTTCTGAACCTAATTATTTTTTGCTTTGAAAACAAATTCTTCTGGCCAGAGCTCAGTAAAGGGAAATGATTTAGAACAGTTGAAAACAGAGCTCTGTGATGAATGTGAGGAAAAAGAAATTAATGTGACCATTAAACTGTATTTTTTTTTTAAAAAATGCCTTTTTGTATCTGCAATGGAAAATTATTATGATGTTATAGATTTTTAAAGAATTTCATCAACTTTGTTAGTTGATAAAAATAAACTACTGTTAAGAGGAGGAAGGAGGAAATGGTAACAGTAGAAGGGCTTACATGTCTCTTAAATTAATAGACTCTGACCTCAAGTAATTTATGATACCTTTCATTCTAACATTTGGACTAAAGAAATGGCCATGTCATGCAGAAAAAATAATCACCAAATTCTAGGCTACCATGTGTCAATATGGTTAGTGATGTAATAATTTCAAAGAATAAAGAATTTATTTGAAAATATGACCCTGAAATAATATCTGAAACAAATAAAGAAAAATAATATAGTGGTCATTTTATTATATTGCTTTGAGATATATGTTGGTTTCTTAGAAACATGGTTTCTATTGGTTTCTTAGAAACATGTACTTGATGTTTCTAACATATTTCTAACATGGTGGGCAAATGCATATCACAAGGCACACCACAGCCTGAGAATATGAAAATTATCTATGGCTTCTGTACTAGAACCTAACTGTATTTCCTTTTCCAGTGGTTTTCCCTACTACCTGGCTGCAGAGTATATTTTTGCTCACTATGTAGTCCACCAGCTTGCTAATGTGGGAAACCAGTAACTATTATATGGATAATGCATTTACATCTGGCATTTACTAAATCAGGGAATGGATTTTTAAAAATTTTTATCAGACATTTACACTTCTGCTTTTTCAGGAAATATCTGAGACTTGTTAAAGAAATCTCACTTCAGAGCATCCAGTTCATGAAAGTCTGA
This sequence comes from Alexandromys fortis, assembly GCF_014885135.2. Taxonomy (NCBI): domain Eukaryota; kingdom Metazoa; phylum Chordata; class Mammalia; order Rodentia; family Cricetidae; genus Alexandromys; species Alexandromys fortis. The sequence continues at coordinate 9,866,097 of NW_026067896.1, forward strand.
TTCCAGAACTTGAGCAGAGGTTCGTGCAGAGCCAAACTCATCATGCTGTGCAAATAGCATATAGGGATTTGTCTTGTTCTGTCTGGATATAGAATAAAAACATCTGTTAAATATAAACCATTAGATTAAAAAGAGGAGAGTTCACAAGGTTTATCTGCATTGATCCTTGTTTGGGGGAAGAAAACCGTTTCCCTTTGTGTTTTGCAGTTATGGTCTCATTTATGGAGCCCATTTTTTTTATTAATTCTATGACTCCACCCTTCTATTAATATTCTTGACAATGTTATTCACATAGTGATCTATGCACCCCAAAAATTCTTCCAGTCATATGCACGGCACCAATAAATTACAAGTAAAATTTGAACATGAATATTGATAACATAAGTAATGTATTAAACTTTAAACTCAGAAAAAAATCTTAAAAATAAACACATTCACTATATCAAATATTATTTTCAAAAATCTTTCACAGTCTAGGCAATAGCCCAAAATATTATTTTTCCTATGAATTGAAATGAGAATATTAGATCCTGTGTGTATGTGTGTGTGTATGTCTATGTGAGAGAGAAGAAGAAGAAGAAGAAGAAGAAGAAGAAGAAGAAGAAGAAGAAGAAGAAGAGGAGGAGGAGGAGGAGGAGGAGGAGGAGGAGGAGCAGCAGCAGGAGGAGGAGCAGCAGGAGGAGGAGCAGCAGGAGGAGGAGGAGGAGGAGGAGGAGGAGGAGGAGGCGGAGGAGGAGGAGGAGCAGGAGGAGGAGCAGCAGGAGGAGGAGGAAGAAGAATGTGTGATACACTAAACAAAACAAAGCACCCTATATCACACAGCAGCGCAAATAAACTACAGCATGTGTTCAAAAGGGCTCATTCTGTTGACTCCTCTTCTATTCCAAAATAACACATGTGTGCACCTGTACCACACATACAAAAACAAATCAGAAATACACATAATCAGGGAAGCAGAGCTTGAGCCTGAACCATTAGACCGCTGGGCAATTCCTGACTCTAGAATTTCATAATAAAAATAAAAGTACAGGAAAAAGGCAGGAGTACCTTTCCAGGATACCAGCTATCACCAAAGCCAAGTGCAGATCTGCCTCTCAAGTTATGTGAGTTTGTAGACATAGTCCCCAATATGTAAAAAGATAATGAAAAAGCGTTTTGGTGACGTTAAGATGTCTGAGGAAAATAAATAGGAATACATTTGGTAGCATAAATTTTACCTGAGGTTAAGGAATGTCACTATTTTTAACGTAAGGCTTTAATTCCTAAAATCCAAAAATAAAGTATTTGTGTAGATAAATTGGAAAAATTATATTTTATCATTATGTGGTGCTAAAATGAAATAACTGCAGCATGGCTTGAATTGATTTAAAATATTTCATTTACTTGAATAAAAATGCCAATCTTAAGTGGGCATGTATTGTTATATGCCATATTTTACAGAATAATTTCTCAGAGTTAAAATGCATTGATGTTTACTGAATCACTTTAATTTTTTAAAGTTATGTTAATGAAGACTAGAAGTCTACATTTAATTTATTTTTCAATTGCTTTTAAAATAGTTTTCATGTTCTGATATAAAATAATAATAGCTTCATTGCAAAGTCAGATCATGTATGTGCTTCACTTGCCTTTTAAAAAGGACAATAGTAATAGTAGCAATAAAAGTATAGCATAATATGTAAGAATGTTAACAAGCTCTATATAGAATTAAACACATAGTCATAACAGTATAGAAAATACTGAATTTCAAAATTAAATTGTAGTCATTATCACCATGGTTTGTAGCAAATTTGATGTTTTATTTATGTAACATACGTTATGTGTCATTAGAAAACTTCCTAACTAGTTTAAAAGGAATGAATTATACTCATTTATATTACACAGAATGTTTATTTTCGTAGGTTGTTTTGAAGTCTAAATTCTATATATTATGTAGAGTAAAAAGGCCAGTGGGAAATCAGCACGCCTTTGGCTGGCCTTCAGTCTCAAAGACTTTGAAATCCTAGCTCTTGTGACTCAGCATTAAAGGCCTACAGCAAAGCGATGCTTGAAGGTTCTGTACTTTTCCACTAGCTCACTGTAGTTCTCCAAATACCTCATCTCTGCCCATTTCACTGTTGTCTCTTTTCCGTTCAGAAGCAGCCACTATTCTCTTCTTTCCAACAAATCTCTTGTGTGAGGTTCGTTGCATCATGTGACTGTGTGATATTCCTTGACTCCAGACTGGAAAGATGCCCTTGTTGTGGAAATCAGCTTCTTTTTAATATTAAATATGTCATTAATTTCCTACCTGTTAGGAAAATTAAGCCTCTCCGCTGACACAAATAAATCCAATCAGACCAAATTACACCAAATCAGTGCCTAGAAAGCAAGACGGGGTAAGGGGTGGGGGTGGGACACTACGGGACAGGACACACAAAACCTAAAGATCATGTGTTCTTTTACTCGGTGGCAGTCTAACTATAATTCTGACCATGTATTCCCAATTTAAGAAAAGAGATACTATAGCATTTATAAAATAAACAGATTGAGCCTAATACAGTGATAGTGTGTAATTCATATGTCATTCTCATCATTAGGATATGTGAACAAAAGTAAACAGAAATTACCAAATGGAATGACATAAAAAATCAACTATATTTAACTTCTGCCCATTTATTTATAGCAGTTCATAACTTAATCACCATAATGTTTCTTATTGTACAGAAACTAGATAATGCCAGTCATTTCCTTAAGTGGCTATGTGTACAAGGATAAGCTTCTTATTTTTCTGAGAGCTGAGGTTAACACACAGTGGGGAACAACAAGTCACCTCTGGTGTGTCATCTCATGGAAAGTCTCTCACTTCTGCTGAGTCAAGTGTTAATCATCTCACACATGGTAATATAAAATATTGGGCTAATAGAACAGCTAGGGTCACACTGGAAGTCAGAGAGGAAAGATGCTATTCAAATATTCCAGTGTGTATATTCACCCCCAAGGAACCCTATTATTTTCCCTTTGCATTACTGAATAATGGAGCTTGCCGCTTGCTGGGATTCCATTTGAATATGTATGCTGCAGAATGTTTGCATGAGGTCTCACACCAAGGACTGTGCTGTAGAGTGTAGAGGATGTGAGACATCAGAGTGACCCTGTCTTCACATCAGTAACTGTGTCATTTCCAGAACAGCAGTTCTCAGAATCAAAGAAATCCTTGAATGAAAAATGTAACCTCCCAACCTGTGAAACTATCGCCATACCTTCTAACATAGGTTTTTAAAAAAAAGCATGAACAGTTTTCTACCTGTGAACCATCATGGACATACACTTACTGCAAATAACTAATAAGATACCAACTCATCATAATTATGTGTGTATACGTGTGTGCTTATTAAATGTTATATAAGTAATTGGTTTATATTCCAAGCAAACAACAAACAACAAATTATTCATCAAACTTTATTTATCAGTTCTTATTAGTTGCATTGTAGCAAACTGATAATTCATGAAAGAAATCAGTGTAAGTCAGACCACAGGTGTAGCCATTCTCATACAAGTTCAAAATTAGTCACTATGGCTATTTCCAGAAATCTCAGATTTTTAAAATAGTTCTTTTTTTACAAGGTAATTTTCCTTAAAAAAATTGATTTAAGTGTTTAACAAAAATAGCAGTATTGTAAAGAATTTTCACTTCACAACAGAGAACTGTGGTAATCATATTTATAGTCATTACTGTGCCTCAAAACAGAGTTCATTGATAAATCCATCTGTGAAGAGCGAATCATGACTATCCAAAGTGATAGGCCCCCAGATCCTACCTACCTTGTTTTGACAAAATAAAGAAAATTGTTTTGAAAAACCACTCAGATTATTTTTCTGTTATATATGCACATATCCACATACACTATATATACATTTATATGCATACATGTACTTACACACATATATGTGTGTATAATGTGTCTGTATATATTTTATACATTATATATGATATTTATATATTTTTATATTATACTAGTAGATAATGCCTAAAAAGAATATGAATTTTGACACTGGTTTTGAAAGTTTAGCTCTCAGGTTTCTGCACAGCTCCAGCTGTAACTGCTGCTAAGAAGATATAGGGTTTTCCTCAGCAAATCTTCCATTTTTGTTGTTGTTGTTGTTGTTGTTGTTGCTGCAGAGCTGAGAATTTGGATACAATGGTTAACAAAGAGATTGACATTTAGCAACATTTCAAAATAATAGGCAATGTTTTAACTACTCTGGTGTGATTCTAATTCCAGAAAAAGCCAACATTAAAGTAGAAATCAAATTTTTAAAATGATTTTTTTCCCTAAATACTGATAGAAATAATCTGAACCAAGTGAATATACACATCTTTAGACACAAAATTGTGGTGGTTTGAAGGAAACCGAGCCCCAAAGGGAGTGTCCCTGTTAGGAGGTGTGGCCTTGTTAGAAGTGTGCCATTGTGGGGGAGGGCTTAGAGATTTCAAGCTTCCCTCAGTCAACTCTCTGTCCCCTGCTAGACGTAACACTCTTATCTCTAGCACCTTGTTTTCCTGCAGACCACCATGCTCCAGGTCATGATAGTAATGGACTGAACCTCTGAGACTGTAAGCAAGCCGCTCCAATTAAATCTTTTCCTTAAAGAATTACTGTGGTCATGGTGCTTCATCACAGCAATAAAACTCGAACCAAGACAGAAACTATGCCAGCATTTTAACTATGCTTAGCTTTTTAAACAACTGTTTTAAAAACAAATGTTTTTCAACTGAGAACATATATGCCCCTCTTCCAAATTTCAATTGTTTCCTGTATTGAAGCTTCATAAATTATACCTTTTGTGGACAAATAATTCACAGAAAGAATTTCTTTCACTACTATATGCTAATAGGCTCTGGCAAAGAGGCTAGACCGGCTGATGACAGAATATGAGCTTCCTTGAATCACACAATATCCTGAAGCTCAGAGATCAAATGCAATTCAGGACATGCGATTAGGTTATAGACTTGTTTCTTTGGTCCTTTTCTTTCTTTTTTCTTTCTTTCTTTTTTTTTTTTTTTTTTTTTTAACATGTGCTATGTGACTGCTGCCACAAATTCACATGCCTGAACAAGATTATCAAAGCACTTAGAATCTGACCCTCAGTGGACATCCTAAAATACATTCAGGCAAAGGTATTGAGTTGCAAATTGGGGCTGTATTGTTTCAAATATTTTCTCTGCACTGTTTTAACTTCTATTATACTTGGAAAAGATCCACTTCAAAAGAGAGCTTTTACATATTCTTCATCTTAAATTCCTACAAAAATTCAGCATTGCCATCGGATACTGACCTCCTGCCCTTCATCTATCGATTACATTTTCTCATTTATTTCCTCCTTTCAGGATTCTCTAGCCAAATTCACCTCTCCTCACCTGCAAATTATTTTTGTTCAATAAGTGACCTTGCTACTGTGCCTTATAGGCCCAGAGACTCTCTTCATTTCCATGGGCTTTGAAATATGTGTGTATGTGGAATGCAGAGGATTTCAAGTGTTTTTATCATTGTATATTTTCACTGTTTTTTTTTTTTTTTTCTGGAGAGACTTACTGAGATTTGGCATTGCTGTTTGACTATTCCTGGTATGTCAAAAAAAAAAAATCCCCTCTCATTGTGTTTGTACACACTGAACAAGTGCCATCACATGGCAATGAAATGCAATAGTCAATTATATTTTTGTCATGCAAATGACAAAAATTTTCTAACCTCAGACTCAAGGTATTAATATGAATCTATACTTCACTGTTGTTAATGGTTTCAAAGACAACAAAGCAAATTGGGGGAAGAAATCTCAAAAACTCAGGGCATTTCAAGCTCCTGTTCAGCTGGAGGTGTTCTGATCCTGATATCTGCAGCTCATCTCGTGGTTCTTTACAGCCCAGTTAATCAGACTCCCCTTAAGAAATGGATTTCTAGAAAAGTTAAGACTTAGCACCTCTCTCTTATTAATATTCATCCTCTTCATAGTCTTGACTATACTTTATTTGCATAATTTCCTATTCTACTACAGCAATGTAATGATTATTTAATCACCTTGCTTCATTTTTAGTTATTGCTTGCTATTTGTCTATAGGAATCAAAAGACAGCAGTATTTAATATTTTGTTTTATTTCTCTCCTTCTTTTTTATTAAATGAATGATGAACAACCCCATCCTCCCTCACAGTTTTAAATTTCTAGTATCTGAAAAATGTGTGAGCAGCCTTACATGGTTAAGTTTTTGAAAAGATATTTAAAAGAAGAAGGTGAACAAGAGTTTATCCTTGATCATCCACATGAACCACAAACATGTCACAAATATCTTAATAAGAGGCAAAACCAAAGAGAAATACAAAGTTATATCATTTAGCAGGGCGGTGGTGGCACACGCCTTTAATCCCAGCACTTGGGAGGCAGAGGCAGGCGGATCTCTGTAAGTTCTAGACCAGCCTGGTCTACAGAGCTAGTTCCAGGACAGGCTCCTAAACCACAGAAAAACCCTGTCTCGAAAAAAACAAAAAACAAAAAAAAAAAGTTATATCATTTAAAGAAACATACATACAATTAACCAGGGCTTATCATGTTTAACAAATTTCTAGGCTTAGAATGATGAATACCACCTTAAATCTCATCTATGATTCCTGCATTTCATACAGATACAGGAAACCATGTATGTACATATGACGTTAGAGAAGAGTCTAGCTGATCAAAGTGGACAATTGGAAGGAAGAAGTGTGGAAAAAGACAAAGAGACGATGGATACAGGGGAATTATTCTCAAAGTACATAATACTCATTAGAAATATTCTCACATACCCCACTACTGTATGTGGTGAGAATATTTCTGAAAAGTAAAAGAAACACATTAAAGAAATAATAAAAATAATAAAGAGGTGAAAAAAGGGGGGGGAGGAAACTGAATGAAATTATGCTGAAAAGCATAGGAATGCCTGTGACCAAAAGCTCAAGAAACTCAGGAATTCGGAATCCATTGTCACCTTCAGAGCAAGTATTGTCCTGTGATCACATGATTGTTCACCGTATGTAATTGATTGTTTACAAATATGAGATAGTTCATACCTGTAGTTTCAAGTTAATAAGTTATAATAGTATTTCAATGTGACCATAGAAACCTAATGTTCACAGGATTTCAGCATGTGCATAATAATATAGCTGTCTGCTGGGAATATATTCCTCCTCAAACACTATTTATTATGCATATTTTAAAAATTTTTATAAACGTAAACAGGCTGGAAGATCACAATCTGGTTTTCATATAACCATATCAAACACATACATGCATTATGTTCAGGTTTAATAATGGTAACATTTACATAGACTGTATACCTTGAATATGTTGTAATATGACTTAATCATTACATATTGTCTTTCTAAATTTTTCATGTAGAGACCTATAGTTTCAGTACATTTATTTATTATGTAATTTTATTTTGACATATAAACACTTATTTATTTTTTCTATAAATATTCATGTGATTTTAACATTTTGAATTGTGAACAATATCATGATAGAACTGAGTATATTTTAACAAGTATATACTTGAGATTAAAATGAGTTAATAATTATATATTTAGTTATGCTGGGCTATTGAAAAGACTACATATTCATCTTTACAGACTATTGGCAAATTACAAAACCAAAATTGTACACCTACATATCTCACTATATATATATATATATATATATATATATATATATATATACATACTCACAATATATAGCTAACTTTATGTGCCATATTTTAGCTAAAACAGAATATTATACTTAACCCAAACTACTAAATATGAAATAACAATTCAGTTTATCAAGATAATAAGTGATATTTTCAGATTTTCTTTGCTATTCTGGTATTTTATTCAATTTTTAAACTTTTCCTGTAAATACCTTATTGACCATTGGAGGTGGAAAAGAAAGTATGCCTCATCTTAAGCCGCTATTTTCATACCATGAGTGATACTTTATTTTATGTTTAAAATACCTTTTCTAATATCTTGCATAGTTTTTCACTTGTAACGTAGAGGACTGCTTCATCTTTAAATGTTTTGAAAATCCCCTACATCCATGCTCTACTTAGTATCCACTTTCCACCCTGCCAATCCTCCTGCACCCTCCTAACACAGTCCAAATTCATGAGCTCTTTTCCTCTTCCTTTTATATATTATTACATAGTATATTATTTCATATATTATATCTGTGTATTAGTATATATACATATGTATATCAAATGTATGTATATTACTTTTGCATATTATTATTGTTTTCTTATCGACTACTTTTGATTTGATAACATATCTAGATGCTTGTCATGGAGAAAATGGATTCTCCCTCTCTTAGCAGCCATCACTCCTATATAGTTCTTCATCTAGGAGCGAATCCCTCTGAAACTTCCCCATCTGTATTGTCATGGCAACTGGTGTTACCGGTATGCTGGGATTTTTTACATGTGGGAATATTGTTGAAATTTTGTGAGCTCAACTTCCCTAGCTATATGGAAGGCACTGTCTATCAGCAGATGCTCTGGTATGCCAGCTCTTTCATATTCCTCCCCATCTGTGCTATTGCCTGAAAGTGAGATGTAGGGCTCTCAATACAGATGTCTCATTTGGAGATGGGAACCCTGCAGTGTATTGTTCTCTGCATGCTGTCCACTGTGAATTTCTGCTGATAGTTTCCACCTGTGTCAGAAAGAATCTTTTTTTTTGCTTTTTTTTTTATTGAGAATAAGAAAAAAAAAGTTTCCGCCTCCTCCCAGCCTCCCATTTCTCTCCCCCTCCCCCCACTCTTCTCCCCCTCCCCCCTCTCTTCTCCCCCTCCCCGCACTCCTCTCCCCCTCCCTCTCCTATCCAATGATGGATAATATCTACACTTACCTGTGAGAATAAAAGGATATATTTTTATAAGGTAGTTGAAATTTAAACCAGTATAGGAAAGTGGCCATAGTAGATTCCCTTCGGGGGTTTTTGACTTCTCAGTCATAAGATGTTGACGCCATGCCTGAATTCCCTGCTATTGGATAAATTGAAGTCCAGGTAAACTCCTGGTAACTGGCAAGGTGTAAGTTCAGCTTTTGCAGCACTGCAGATATCTTGCCAAGCTAGTTATTGCAGCACATGAGAGTTCCAGCTGCATAGGGCTATTGGTTATTCTTTTCTCCTGGCAGCCTTCCTGGTACCTTTGCTTACTTTGAGAGCAACGGTGCTACACTAGCTGCCTAACAAGAATGCTTTCAGGGAGAATATTTCATATTCAAGTTTAGTTAAATTCCTCCAGTTGTCTGAAGTCTGTGGTCTTTTCATTTATAAGGGTTTATATTAAAGTTCTGAGTGGAAACCATGGAAAACCACAACAGCATTTATTGTTCTGCAAGCCTTTGGGATTTCCTGAACAACAATTTAGGGGAAATTTCCCATACCTCACAAAGACATATTTTTAAATATTATGTCTCTTGTGGAAAGTATTATTACCTTGAGTGGAATAACTTAATATAAACATCTTTCTATCTACCCATCTATCTATAACTTATCTATCTACATATCAATATATCTATCATCTACCTACCTATCCCATTGATCCATTCATCAGTTTGTCTAAATATCAATCATCTACTTAAGTGTGTTTGTGTATAACCATACACTCATATATACAAACTTTGTATATTCAAGTAGTATTAAAATATATATTTCCCTATGTATTTTTTAAATATCTTTAGTGCTGTATATACTTCTAATTCTCTACCAAGTTTTTTCAGTAGAGATTATTTAAATCACCAATGTTAATACATTATCTCATAATGTGTTTGTACTATATAAAAGATACTTGTATATGTCTTGAGATATTAGTAATTAATTTGTATAGTCAGATCTTCAATCCAATATCCAGAATGAGCTTTTGTGAAGAGTAGGCCGAAGACAGTACTTTGTCATCTTCAAATTGTAAGATAAGCTTCCATGCACAATTGTTAATCGTAACCAAAGAAATGGTTATTGGAGAAACTGAAAAGTGAAACCATCCAAAAATATCTAAAACCCACAAGAAAATGTTTTGTCTCAAATGTTTGCATATCTTTTGGTTTAATAATCTGCCCTCCTAACCAATGCTTGGACACACCAGTTCTTAGAATATTTGCATTCCTCTTATTATTGACACAAAGGATCTTAACCTCATCAGAAAACCTTGTTTGAAGAAGACTGAAGTGAAAGTCTAAGTCAATATTTAAAGATACAAGTGCCTCTATTGAAGTCTCTATTAATCATATTACAAAGTTCTATGTTGAAAGGTTTTACCTGGAAGGTGGATAAGCTAGTTTTCAGGTATCACTGCTTAAGATCATATCGTAACTGGTTTATTCAGCAGTCATCTCTAGAAGTGGAACAATGGAAAAGAATTTCGGTGTGCCTAGACCCTTACAATCAAGAGAAACAAAATGTCTTTAAATGAGACATTAAAATTAGGTATATATAAATGGAATAATATCTGATGGCAGGTCATATATGACTCTCATAAAAGCAAAGGATGTGGTACTGCGTGATGTTATGGGTTTGTGAAAGTTAGTTGAGAGAAAATAGAAAGAATCTTTGTGGAGACATGACAAATGACTTGATGGTTTAGTAGTATAAAGCACCCTACTGTTCCAGACATTTGAAGCATACTTCAGGAGGAGAGATCAGAATGTGCAAACACAGTCTATGGATATACTTTAAAATAAATGAGAGCAACAAAGCCAAGCACAAGGAAACAAGAAGACATGAAATGTGTTCCCTTACAAACTCCTAGGGAAGACACTTTCGGGGAAAGTGTACAGTGACTTGATTTAGAATTCAAAAACTCTTTGTGTATTATTGTGTAAATGTACTTAAAGACAACTTAATTTACCTAAGATGGCCAATTAGAACATATTGTATATATTATCCCATTCTCTAAAGAAATACTAGAGTCCTGACTTTAAAGTTAATGATAATAATATAAAATGTTGCCTTTAACTTATTATATACATACATACATATAGGTGTTTGCACACACACACACACACACACACACACACATATATATACTGGTACATATTGTTTAAGAAGACGGACTAATAGGTCTGGAGGTGGTGGCACATGCCTTTAACCCCAGCACTCAGGAGGCAGAGGCAGGTGGATCTCTGAGTTTGACGCCAGCCTGGTCTTCAAGAGAAGCTAGTTGCAGGACAGACAGGCTCCAAAACTACAGAGAAACTTTGTCTCGAAAAACCAAAAAGAAGAAGAAGAAGAAGAAGAAGAAGAAGAAGAAGAAGAAGAAGAAGAAGAAGAAGAAGAAGAAGAAGAAGAAGAAGAAGAAGAGGAAGTCTGACTAATAAAGGAAAGGTAATTTCAAGAGAGAAAGAATAAAATATATGAAGACTTCTTGTATGGAACATAAAAATTGCTGTTTGTAGGGTATGCCAAAATGGAGACCCTTTAAGAAATTAAGTTCATATGTATATTATGAATATATATATTTATGCAATATACATAAATTCCAAACACATATCTATAGTTTTATTTCTATCTATCTATCTATCTTTCTATCTATCTATATCTACGTACAGCCTGGAAATTAATTGTTCGGCAATATTGTTATGAAAACATCACAGATTCTGCTTAGAAAAGTTAAAATAGGTACAACAGTACTTGGCGCACTACACCATAAATGGCTGCTGCCACCATCACATATGACATCAATGCTCCACTCAAATGGCATTTAGTTACACATAACTATATATAGACCTCAACAGAGATATTTTTAGTCAACTCTAATTATCCATGATTTCTGAATCTGAGGATTCAAGAAACTGTGAATCACAAACAGTCAAAAACTTTCATAAATTCCATAAATCAAAGTTTCAATCTACCACAATTTAGACACTATACCAAAGCTCCACGAACATTGCAATACATGAGCATAGTTTCCCCCGAGCTCTCTCATGTCTCAGTCTCTCCCTAATACTAATGACTTAAACTCTGATACATGCCTGTTTAATGCAGTATTAGTTACATAACTTAACACTCTCATTTCTTCTAAATATGTACAGACCTTCTCTCTTGCTGTTTGCTAAGCAGTAGAAAAAGCAAATGCATAATTGGCCTTGAATTGAATAGTATACCACTAGAGATTATTATAAACAGGAAGGACTATTCAGATAATATGAAAAGACTACACATTTTACATAAACAACCTGTGCATCCATAGAGTTGAGAATGTACAAGAGGCCTTGGAAACAGTTCCTTAGGTGTACTGAAGAACCACGATGAATGCCAATAGATCAGCAACCTTTCATTGTTACTAATACAGAGTTTGTGATGTAAATATGTATGGCATGCAATACAACAAGCATAACTCAAACGGTCTTGAGGAATAGCACAAAACTAGCAGTTTTACACATTTCAACTTTAGATCTTAAGAGAAAAGTCTAGTACTAAGACTGTTATTACAGGGCACAAAGGAGAGTCATGGGACAGATAAGGGAAAGAATCCAGAAATAAAACCAAATATCTGTGGTTGAATTTTGGCAATGGTGTGAAAGCCATTCAATAAAGAGAAAATGGTTTCAAAAAAACAGTGTTTCTTCAACAATTAGATACACCCATACAAAATAATAAAGTTGATCAGTATCACATGTCAAATACATAAATTAAGACTAGATCAGAAATCTAAATATATTATATATTCACCTGTAAAAATCTTGAAGGAACACAGGAAAAAAAATAGTGAAAAGTAAGGTTAGGCAACAAATTCTTAGATGTGATACCAAAATCCCAAACAGAGAAAGAAGTTCTATTATTGTGAACTTCAAAACTTAACAATTCCTTAGATCCTATATCCAAAATAAAATAAATAAGTGGCAGAAAATATATCCATGTAATATATAAGAATTGAAACTAAAATAAAAGCATTTAAAAAACTTACAAGTCCCACTGCCAGTGGCCCCATAGACTGCCCCAGCCTTACAACTGTCACCACATTCGAAGGGAGGGGCTCGTTTAATGCTATGCTGATTCTCTCACTGTGAGTCCAGAGTCCATGAGCTCCCCTTAGCTCAGGTGAACTGTTTTTGTGGGTATCCTTATCATGGTCTTGACCCCTTTGTTTATATTACTGCTCCTCGCTCTCTTTAACTGGACTCTGGGAACTCAGCACACACAGTGTTTCACTGTGTATCATTGTATCCAATTCCATCAGTTACTAGATTGATGTGGGAGTGATTTCTTATTAATAAAGAAACTGCCTCGGCCCTCATAGGACAGAAAATTAGGTAGGCGGAGTAGACAGAGGAGAATGCTGGGAAAAGAAAGCTGAGAGTGAGTCGCCATGATGCTCCCACTCCAGACAGACGCAGGTTAAGATCCTCTCTGGTAAGCCAACTCATGGGCTACACAGAATATTAGAAATGGGTTAGAACAATATGTAAGAGTCAATAAGAAACTGGACCTAGCCGGGCCAGACAGTGTTTAAAAGAATACAGTTTCCGTGTAATTATTTCGGGCATAAGCTAGCCATGTGGGCGGGCGGCCGGGTGCTGGGGACGCAGCCCTGCCGCCGCTCCTAATTTCAACAGATGGCGCCCACAAAAAAGGTTAGAGGAAGAGTCGCCATGGTTCTCCCGCTCCAGACAGACACAGGTTAAGATCCTCCCTGGTAAGCCAGCTCGTGGGCTACACAGAATATTAGAAATGGGTTAGAACAATATGTAAGAGCTAACCAATAAGAAACTGGACCTAGCCAGGCCAGGCAGTGTTTAAAAGAATACAGTTTCCGTGTAATTATTTCTGGGTATAAGCTAGCCATGCGGGCGGCCGGGTGCCGGGGACGCAGCCCTGCCGCTCCTATTTCAACACTAGATGAAGGTTACATGATGACAATTAAGGTAGCCATCAGTCTGATTACAGGGGATTGTCAATTTAGGCACCCTCTCCGCTATTGCTTAGGGTTTCAGCTGGAGTCATTCTTGTGCCAGTTTTCGTATTAGACCCATAATGGCTCCCTCAGTCAAGATACACCTTTCCTGGTTCTCCCTCTCTGTCCTTGAACTGGCTTATTGGAGCCGGTTCTCGTTGGAGGAATACCTTGCTCCACCTAGATATTGTGGTGAGGACCTCAAAAAGATGTGGGATTTTGGGGGTGGGGGTGGATTTTCGAGACAGGGTTTCCCTGTAGTTGTGGGTGCCTGTCCTGGAACTAGCTCTTGTAGACCAGGCTGGCCTCGAACTCACAGACATCCGCCTGCTTCTGCCTCCCGAGTGCTGGGATTGAAGGCGTGTGCCACTACAGCCCGGCTCAAAGAGATGTTGAGTCAACTTTGATGACTTCTCATGTGATGTGGGATTTCCCCTTTATATGCTATGAATATGCTTCATTACCATTGGATAATAAAGAAGCTGCTTCAGCCTACGTCCAGGACAGAATACTTAGGCGGGAAAACTAAACTGAATGCAGGTAAAAAGAAGTCAAGGCGATGCCATATAGTTGCCAAGGAGACAGGGGCTGGAAGTTTTCCAGTAGAACATAACCTTGTGGTGATACATAGATTAATCAAAATGGGCTAATTTAATATATAAGACCTAGCTAAAATACACCTGAGTTGTTGGCCAAGCAGTGTTGTAATTAATATAGTTTCTGTGTAATTATTCAAGTCTGGGTGGCCTAGAAACATAAGAACAGTCTTCATTTAAATCTATGAGAAGCCTAACCCTCTCTGAGGAGTGGGTGGGGTTGGAATTGGGGAGAAAATGTAGAGGAAGCAGGAGGAGCAGAGGAAATGGGAACTGGAATTGGTATGTAAAGAGAGAAAAGATTGGTTTTATAAAAAGCAAAAAATAAATTTAAAATAGAAAAATGAATAAATAAACTTACAAGTTAACAAATAAAAGACAAATAACCATAATAAGCTATCTGATTAAATAAAGTGTGTAAAAGGGCTATTTATTAAAAGATGATGGAAAATATAGATAGAGCAAGGAATCATGATACCTGAGCCTTTGGAACTATATCATGGCTAGGACCCTTTTCTGCTTTATTTCTTCATTCTATGTCTCGGTTTCCTATCTACAATGGTGTGAATAATCTCTGTCATATGCTACCATTACCATGATGTTCTGTTTCACAATGAGCCTCCAATGATGTGCCCAGAGACCAATGCTTCAAATTTGAGCCAAGCAGATGCCTTCTTTTTTTAAGTTATTAATGTCAGGTGCTTTGTAAGAGAAAATGCAAAAATAAGGAGTATATGCACTGCCCCTTTCTGTCTGTTAGCTGTAGCCAAAGGAATTTATTCTAAAAATGCATTGTTCGAGATCTAACATGATTTCAAATCTTTGATGACTTTTAAATAAATTATGCATGTACATACATACATACATACAGACTGACAGACTAGACAAACAGATTCAATATGGTTAGAGTACCTCCTGCTTCTTTGATCACACTTAAGTTATTTATGAGGGAGTTTGAGGAATTAGTATTACTCACAATTGTTTTATACATATTCATAAAGTAATATTAAAGGATTATTTTTATAGTATTATTTGTTGTATATTCAGCAAGGCTTAATGGCCTCTGTAACGATAAATAATCTGTAAATTGCAGGCATTTTAGAATAAAGTAAGCAATTTAAAAAGAAAAGTTAGAAAACACAGAATATGCAGAATACTATGTATTATGTATAGAGCTTAAGATTAGATGGTGTGTCATATTGAGAAAGGGAGATGCATTTTGCATATTTGTTCTCTATGGGATTGTTTGTTAGTGTGGGTGGCCATCTGTATATGTGTGTTGGAGGAAAATATGCATTCATTTCAGTCAAAAAATGAATCCCTAAGAAGTTCTAAATGGTTTTATAATTTGTCTCTAATATTTTGAATGGTCCTTCCAATATTCATGGTGAAATTCAATTGCCTCTCTAAAGGCAGAAGTATGACCTTTAAGTAGTAGTGACCTTATGACTAGATTAAGGTTATTATCTTGAGAGCACACTAGTTATCGCAGAAGAGGTTCTACAAAAAAAAAAAAAAGCAAGTTTAGCTTTATAATTTTTCTCTTGCTCCTTCCATGACTGCCTTTCACAAGAAACCCCCTAACCATGTAACACTTTCTACCATGACTTTGGCCCGGCAAAGTGTCCTTTTTAAATGATAGAGCCACAACGTTAAACTTCCCAGGTTCCAGAAGATGAGTCGCATAAGCTGCTTTTGTTTATAAATTTCCAGCATTCTGTATAGTCATAGAGTATAGGTTAGGATGCTAGGCTTTGCAATGTAAATATCCAAAATAAACATATTTGTTCTTTTAAATTTTACTTTAAAAAGATATGTTGACTAAAAGATATATTTTTATCTAATAGACAGTATGAAAATTTGTAGACTTTTAGGTGTTGGAACAATTGTTCCCCAAAATTTAACATTAATTAGCATTATGGAAATATGCCAAGTGGAAAGTGGAATAGGAAGAGCTTGGTGATGCATCCGTTTTAACTTTTTATTCCCGTTAGTACCGTAATTCTCCAGCATCTATTTCACACAGGGTAAATTTATTTAAATAATGAAAACAGAATTTGAAGTCTCAAACATGCCACTCTTATTTTTACTAAGCTCAGATAACATCTACCTGCTATGCTTTAAATCTCTTTCTCTTCTAGCCCCACCCCAGCTGTTCTTCCCCTTTAGTGGAAGATCCTCGTGGTTTTCCATTTTTCTTCCCGAAGCCTCATCTCCTTGCTGATCTCATTATCCAGTTTAAATGTCAAGGACTTGATTAAAGTCACTCCCCTTTGGAATTAACACACAGCTAGCAAATATCAACATTGGTAACTTCCCACTGTTTCCTTAGTCATCATAACTACCAGCAGAACATATCAGGAAAGTGATGAAAGACAGTCCCATCTAGTCAACTGAAATTTTGTTCCTTTGGGACAGGTTCCCATGTAGCCCAGGCTAGCCTCAACCATTTTATGTTGCTGAGAAAGACCTTGAGCTCACATCCCGCGTGCTAGAGTTACAGGTGTATGCACCCAGGGCCAGCATTAATCACATGAAATGCTTGACTGAATACCTCAGATGAATAACAGATCCTGGCTATCATTCCATTAGTCCAGTCAAAATTTCCTGATGACTATTACTTAGTGTCTCCTTGTTCTCAAATCTTTTCTCTTCCTTAATGATTAGCGATAAGCCCTATGAGATACTTAATTGATGAAAATATCAGAGGATTTGAGGTGTGCTCATCTATGCCTAATCCTACAGATTTTCACCCCATTACTATGGTCTAAAGGTACACTGATTCTTTTATTAATAGTGAGCTAAGGGTTTGTTTGCTTGTTGCTATTGACTCTGATTATCTCCCTGACTATATAATTTTAGAGATGAGAAAAATGAACCGTCTTCGTTTATACCATAAGATTACTTCTCTCAGTCAGGTGGTAATGATGAACGCCTTTAATCTGAGTTTATAAGAACAGGCAGGACTAGATGGAGAAAACCTGTCTCAAAATACGGAAAGAACAAAGATTGCTTCTCTCTTGCAGAAAGTTAAAACTTCTTTACTGGGCAACTATCAAGTCTCCTCAGAAGTCTCACTGAATGTTTCCAACGGAGGACTGTGGAACACAATTAGTAAAAACTCAGAGACAGAAATTAGGGGTCAACATGAAGGTCAGAAAAGCAAAACAGCCAGCCACTGGAACTTACCCCTATCTCAGTCTAAAATAGTCATCCTGCATCCAGGAATCTCAGAATGAGAGTGTGTGTGTGAGAGCTGTCTCCTTCCATTTATATATAATGGAATATATATATATATATAATATTTCTTTATATTTTTATAAAAATATATTTTTATATTCCTCTCTAGGGCTAGGATTAAAGGCATACACCACTACCGCCCTGTTTCTATGGCAAACTACTATGTCTACTGGGATTAAAAGTGTGTGTCACTATGGCCTGGTCTGTAAGACTGATCAGTAGGACTGTTTTACTCTCTGAACTTTAAGCAAGCTTTATTTATTAAAATACAAATGAAATATCACTACAGAATTGCTTGATTTCTGAGAACTGTTTAGACAGTGGCCTCAGAGTTCCTCATCTTGCAGGCTGTATTTAGGACATAAATTGGCTTTATGCACATATTCACCTTCCCTTGGCTAATAATGGTCACATATTCATTGTCATTGTCTGCTGCTTCTATGTGGCAATTCTTTCTGCTTCATCATTTTGCTTTAGGTGAGTATCTAACCTCAATCCACCAGCGACAGAGAATTCACACAGGTTTCAGGCACAGTTCATATTTCAGATGGATCTCCAGGCTCTCCACTGTTCCTCACTCACAAATGTAGTTTGTTGTAGTTTCTTTGATTTGATGCAGTGGTCATCTCTGTTATGTAATAAACAATCTTAAAATGTACTGTAATTTTGTTGCCCTCACAGACTCTATGGGTCAGGAATCCAGGCACGGCACAGCTAGGCTGGCTTTGTTCTGTTCTATAATATCCTCTGGAGGTTAGGGGTGACTTGATAATTGGAATCCAGAATCCTCTAGTGTCTATTGACATTAACTGGGAATATGAGTGAAGCTTTTGGAGAAATCCATAATCTGACCTTTTCTGCTTGCCCCAAAGCATTTGGAATTTATGCCCAGTTATTTGGACTTCAAAATGACTTTGCAAGTTATCAATGTGAACGTGTTTTTACTTTTTATAGGAAAACGTAAAAATAAAAAATAATGCAACACCACTTCTGCCACTATCCTTACAAGCAAGTCACAGATTTACTTAGATAAAGGAGAGAGAATCTGATTAATTAAATTAAAAAACCCATCATTTAAAAAAATGATCTCTAGGAAGGCGCAAACAGTTGAAGCCAACTTTAAAACATTTTTTTTGTCTCTCAAATAAATTTTACTAAATGAATATTTCTTCAAATACATTCGGGTTCTTTGTTTCATTTGTGTATAAGCTTGATCTAAAAAGTCTGAATGTCAAAAACACTTTATTATGCATTTCCCTAGTAAATTATATATTCTGTAGTGTCACCTCCATTTGGAATGCCACCTCTTATAAAACTTTCATATCTTGTTCTATAAACGGAAAAATGAGAGTGACCTCTTCCAGAGCCCTCTGGCCTCACCTCCGCGGCATTCACCACCCAGAGTTACCCTGGACAACAAACGCAGACTTTCAGGTGATGTTCAGAATGGAGTCACCTTTTCAGTCCTCGTCACAGGAACCTTTCCTTCTCCAGTGTTTCTACACGAAGAGAAACTTTGTCCTTGAAGTTTAAACTTCTGGCTTAAGTTTTAGTTCTAAGGATTGCTTGCCTTTTATGAGAAATGTATACGTAGAGAATTGGATCATCTCTTCTGAAGAAAAATAGCTTTCTCTTTAATGAAACAGACCGAAAGAAGTAACGACTCCATATAGTCATAAATCCATTTCATATTCTATCAATACAGGGAAGCTAGATTTTTCTATATGACCAAAATATGTCATATCTTTATCAGGAAATTTGCATCTAATTTCCAGGTGAAGTATGAATTTCAGCTTTATTTGTTTGTCATGCTATTTTCTGTATAAACTGTGATATGTCTGTCTTGGAATTGTCAGCTGAATTTTAGTTAGTGTGTATGTGCTTATGAGTGAGTGTGGGAGGGACAGGATTTGTAGCTGCAGCAGCATTTTGAGTCATAATGAAAAGGACCACAGAAAATAATTACAAAATCCTCAATATGTAATTGGCTGGCAACAGCAACTGGGAGGCTCCTCTACTTTCAGAATTTCAAGTTAGACTATGCCACTGCCGGCTTCTGTGCGGTAACACTTACACGCAGGTGATCTACATTTTAGGAAACATTGGTATATTTGTGGTTAGTTAGATAAAACTTTAAAGGTTATAAGAAAGACCAAACCTTTCATTTCTCTGGAAAGAAGCCGTTATTTTCATTTTTGTTAGTGGTAATTCTGATAGTAAACATAAAAATTAAACCCAGGATATATGCCTTATTTAAGATCTATTGCTAATATTTCAGAACTTTTCAACTTCATTTAAAGTGTTTCCAACAGGCGTAAGGGCATTCTTACTGAGGTACGGTAACAGAGTAGACACAGAAGGCAAACCAAGAGCTGAGCTGGGAGATGCTTCCCCTGAACCTCTTGAATTTTGGATCTCAAAGGACCTAAAGAGAAACTTTAAAACTTTAGCCTTTGTGCTATAAAGCTAATCTCTAATCTCTGAACTTGTTGAAAGTTGGCTTTTATTACCTCTTACTGGAGAATGGCTCTTTGAACATACAGGAAAGTACTTGAAGTTAAGAAATAGCAACCTCAGTAAAGCCGATACAGCCAATGGTAAGGCGGATTTGAAATAGTATTCAATGCCTTGTGCTGATACTTGAAAGCCGTTGTGTCAGGATACTTGTGGTAAAGCAAGTGGCCATCAAGGATACTTCTATTAAGATATGCATTTTTAAAGTAATTCTCTTATTCTTATTTTCCCTTTTATTCCTGTTTTGTAATATATAGTGATAATCACAAAACAGAAGGAAGTAGAATGTTGATTTGCTGTTTATCAGATGTCCATTTATTGATTTCATAACAATGAAGCTAGATATCAGCTAATTTACACAAGTAAAGTTTATGCACGAGATGAGAAGGGCAGATACACTATTACATGTGTTTTGTATGCAAATGAGAGAAGGGAGAATCAGAAGACATTTTGCATGAATAGGATTTATGAGAGCAAACGGATAACATATAATGGCAAAATGTGCCTGTCTTTGTTTTATTAGACTATAGAAGTAGAAAAGCAAAGGACAGAATTTCAAAAGTAGATTCTGTCTGTTTGAGAAATATGAATGACTACAATACACAGAGGAAAGATGTTAAATGTTATAGACAAAGGAGCAACTTGCTCAAGGGTGTTTACCATCAAGGATAAATTGACAGCATCATGTAGGGAATTTGAGAAACTGGAAATGACAGAAGCAGGGATACTGATGGGAAATAGATTTAAATGCTTCAGTGAAGCCAGCAACGACCTGAATATGTTTGGAGAGGGGGGAGGGCTAGATATAAAAGCTGGTTAAGAGTTGTGATCAATAAAGTAGCGTGTCTGGAATCATTAAAATAGAATGCAGGAAGGTTCTAAGGTTCTACAGTCAAAGTCCCTGAAAGCTAAACTACAAACAGAATATTGAGAAGGGTATTAGGGAATATTTAAAGGCAGTATAAAACTATTTAACCTTTGACATTTGTTTTTGTGTGCAAAATAAAAAATTAAGTATATTTTTTATTTTTCTATTTAAAGATTAAAAGTGTGGATATATGAACTTATTTTACGTTCATCATTTTCTTGAGTGAAGTTAGCAATTCTAAGTTTATTACCCATTCTGCTTGTCGGGAGGATTCAATAATAAAGGTAGAAGATTTAAGGAACAGCATGTGAGTTCCAGCATTGTGTCCTCTACATTTTCCTCTGCATAACACCTAACGGTCACCTAGGTTTTCTTAGGAACATGGGTTGAAAAATTTTGCTTCAGAGCAATAGAGAATATGTAGGGGCTTCAAGCAAGTCAGGCACTTGATGAGGGTTGCATTTTATTGGGTAACCAAAACAATTGTAATAATGGAGAATTAGAACCTTGCAATTCAAAACAGATGGGCCAACTGGGAGAAAATTGCAATGGCCCTGTGAAGCTAAGACAAAGCTAAAAAACAAACAAACAAACAAAAAACTGAGAATCCTATCCAATAAATAAAAATTAGGGTTGCTATTATTTGATTTGTAAAAAAAAAGTATGTAGAATGTGGTGAATAGGAATAGGAAATTATCTGCTTTTACGTTGGCTGACAAGGAATGTAGAAGAGAAATACAAATGAACCAGTGAATTTAACTTGCAATTCAAAAAAAATGTGCAAATCCACTTAGGTAAATCATGTAAATATTTAGATTTGAAAATTATATTATTTAGAACTCATTCTTTGAAAATCAATACTTGTATAGTATGACTTGTTTCCCTTAAGAATAGTGGTAAGATGTAAAATAATAATGACTATACCAGGCATATTTAACTAATATCTGGTGAGACAAAGAAGAACCAGATAAAGATTTCTAGCCTCTCAGATCTACATCCATTGTCTTGTGCATGTCTTGTGAACATGAATATCAAATACAGATAGTTTGTTCATTTGCTAGGACGCACAACACTATCAGTCGGTTCTGGAAGCAGGAGGAAGTTCTTTCACCTTTTGATGGCCCAGCATCCTACCACAGCATCAGCTGGACCTTCACCTCTCCTGCAGTAAACAAAGCTTCTTAGCGAATGGCTCTCACGGTTCACTGTGGATGGCAACCTCCAAGACCAGCATTCTCTGTGAGCAATGCTCTTAGACAAAGTTGTCGAGAGCTTTTCTGATGAGACTCCCTTCTGTGAACAGCTTTTTCCAGGTTCCATAGAAATTGGATTTCTTCCAAAGTCTGCCAATAGCACAGCAATTTCTCCGCTTTCAGTGAGTCAGTTATCTCCTCTTCAACAGAGACCTATTTTTGTTACTAGGGAGAAATCTTCCTCTAGAATAGTATCTCTACAACTGGGGTATAAGCGATTTTGTAGCATGTAAGTGTTCTTCTATACATTTTCAATTTCCATAGTCTTTACAGCATGCCAATCAATGTCTCATTACTCAATTCTCTATTTAAATCAATACCACACACTCTCTGTTCAAATTATGGTGTAATTTTTATGACTTAACTTTACCCAGACTTGCGTAAGAATCAAAGAACAGTAGAGATAAAAACAGAATGTTTCAAATAACAAATAAATATCTCAGCATATAGCTCTGTTGGTAAAATGTTTGTGAAGAAAGCACAAGATTCAACAATGTATTCCCATCACCATATAAAAATGGCAGAAGAGTTTGCAATGTCAATGAGGTGGCACAGTAGATTACAGCACTTGTCACAAAGCCTGATTATCTAAACTTGGAATTCCTATGGTAAAGGAGAGAATAGACTCCTCTGAGCTGTATATGTGCCAGGCCATTCACACACTTGCATCCCACATAAACAAAATCGATAAATGATTGGGAACATTTTTTTTTTGTTTTCTTTTGTGAAACAGGGTTTCTCCGTGTTGCCCTGTATCTCCTTGAACTCACACTGTAGAGCAGGCTGGCCTGGAACTGAGAGATTAATCTGTCTCTGCCTCCTGAGTGCTTGGTTTAAGGCTGTGCACCATCACCACCTGGTAACAATAGGAAATTTTTTACAAAGGATATGTTTAGTAATTGTTGCATTAGTAATTATAATTGGTAATTATCATAGGAGCTAATGAGATGGCTCTGTGAGTAAAGGCGCTTTCTACACAAGCTTGGCAACCTGGCTTTGGTTCCCAAAACCCACATACAGGCAGAAGGAGAACCAGCTCAAACTTGTCTTTAAATGTTGATGCACACACTCTAGTACCCAGCTTCTCCCCAACACAGACATAATATACCAGAAAGTGATAGAAACAGCTTAAGTGACTCCTGTGTTATCTTAGGGCCAGGCCAATCCTGACACCCACAGATGTTTTGTTGACCTCAGCTAAGCCCCCTAGACCCTACATCTTGGGCACTAATTCTAAGTCAACAGTACGCATTGTTGTAAAAGAACCCGGATGTAATTTGTGAAGAATTTCAACGTAAACTTGTCTTAAATTATTGCACACTTGAGACTGAATTGTTATCTGAATACTGTTTTCTTTTTCATTTCTTTTTCTGCTTCAAAGGGATTTACTTTTACTTTGTCCAAGACTTGAGAGGGATTCCAGGGCAGTTACTAAGCTACCTAGTGACTTCTTGAGAGGTTCCAGTGAAGGTCCTCAGGCTGGCAGAGCAGAAGTGGGAGCCCTTCTGAAAGAGAGGCTTGAGATGTGGAGTAATTCTGCTAGGGTGACTGATATTGTTTTAACCACGAACCTTTCTGAATCCTCAAAATCAGCAACAGTTGGATTAATTTGAGTCCAAAATGTGTGCTGTATCTCTTAGTTTTCTTTATAGCTCAAGTAAAATAAAATCCCAAATTCTTCATTTGAACTAAAGTCCTAGCCGCATAATTTATATTATGTGAACAGTGCAAGCTAAGTTCCTTCAGTTTTAGAAGTATATTAATGCAGATCTATTTTTAAAGAGCACACATTTCCACAATAATTTAGTCGGACTCAACTTTTGTAGCTCAGTACCATCTGGATATAAAATACAAGGCAGATACTCCCGGTTTTATCACCGTGGCACTTTCCCACTGGGCAAACAGCACTATGTCTCCCACTTCCAAATGAGTCTGCACAGGTGTGCTGAAATTTTTGCTTAATAATTTATTTTGCCACCATCATAAAAATATTATATTTCCCTAATTTGTCATCACAGAGTCCCAAATGTTTTAAGGGAAAATAAATACAATTCAGTAATTAAAGTAAGGCACACCGTAAAGAATGCATTAAATTCATTACCATGTATATTATAAACATAATGAGAATGCAGCTTTAGCTGCTATAAGACATTTGTTCATTAAGCAAATATTTGCTGAAATCTAAGTATATCATGTCGGCAGTTGAAATTAAATGATACTCCATATATAGTCTTTGCCACGTCCTAGAAAATTACTCACTGCACACGATTATATAAATGACACAAGTAACAAGTATGCCTTTAAGTAGAACAGGAAAGTGACTGATTATCTGATTTAATCCTTTCATTTTGCCAGAAAGAATATGGAGCTACTTTGCTCAGCTACAATAGCAGTAAATCGATATCAAATCTTCCTTAACTGAATTAGTTTCCTGAATTGCTAACTTGGATTATAAAATATTATATTCACCAACCTTTAATACAAGATGTACTGATGCGACACCACATCCCTAGTGACTCAATATTAAGTTACAGCAATCTATAAATGGAGCAAAGGGGTATCTCAGTCTAACTACAGCACACGAAGATGATAGATAGTATTGGGGGTATTCACACTGATTGACTACTCATTATTATACAAGACATTTATAGCTTGAGCCCTACAGCCAAAAGCTAAAGTATAAAGGTGACAAGTGAAACAATTAATGAAAAATATCTACAATGCATATGCAAATTAATAAGAGAATTCATATTCATATTCACCTAAGGCTAGTGACATCCTGGAAATGGTGGTGAACGCCTTTAATCCCAATACCCTTGGAGGCAGAGGCAGGCGGATCTCTGTGAGTTTGAGGCCAGCCAGGTCTACAGAGTGAGTTCCACGACAGCCAGAGATACACAGAGAATTTCTGTCTCAAAAGACAAAAACTGAAAAAAAAAAGTAGATAGTGACCCTATAGGTGACTTTAATTTTAATAAGAGAGCTACAAATTACTGTCTGTTTACTAATCCAAGTTTCATTAGACTATTGTAATTTCAAATTATATCATGACCATTAGTTCATATGTTTCATAAGATGAATAAATAATTGAACCAGAGCTTTGAACATGCTGCCATATACTTTTAGCGGGTTTCTTCCATTATATTTAATATTAATCACATGAGATAGACGCTATTTCACCTGTAATAAAATGAAAAATATGAGGGAATCAATCATTAAAGTACTCAGACATTAGGAGGCAAAGTTAGATAAAAATCCACATTCTAAATCTCCAGACTTTTATATATTTATTGAGGAGAACTGGCTAATAAATATATTTTGTGATATAAAACAGGGCAAAATTGTATTTGAATTAACTTGAATGAGTATTTTTGCAGAAGCTGGTATTCTACATTTGAATTTTGACTTTCTAGAAGACAAAAATATGAAAAGAATATTCTGTATAATTATTTTTATTTGCCATCAGAATCAGTCACATGAAGCCCCTACTGATGCATGGTTCTGCATTTGTTGTTTTGGGGGTCTAATGCTTTTCAGTAGAAAAGAGAAACAAGATTTTAATGAAAGCAAATGAGAAATGACATGACAGTTCTATTTTCTGTCATGATCTTTGAATGAGCAGAAGACCATTCAGGTCTTTATATTATACCTAGGGTGGTAGCACAAAGGTATTTATTAGGCACATTCACTCTGATTTTTTGAAGCATTTTTATATTTTTGGGGAGGGGGGACAGAAAGCATCAACATGTGATTACAGTGTCTTTTTATGTAATGAGATAGTACAGATTTTGGTAGGCATAGATCCTGTTACTACCCATCAAATTTGTCATAAATCTGTGCATAATCTGTATTATTAACTGAAAAAAATTACATGTTTGAGACATGAAATTTTATAGAAATTATTCTGTCAGACATCTGTTTTTCTTTGTCTATGTTACTGAGCTATTTTTTGCATTAATTCTCTATATTGTCTTCTTTGACCTTTTCATTTGAACCTCTGACAATCACATGATAACACTTTAGATGGAGAAAAAGAGAAGGCAAAGAAAGACCTTATAGAGTTTTCATGAGGAAAGTAGTTCTGTGACCTAGTTGACTTCAGATTTTTGCAGGCAAGTAAAAGAGAAAAGTTCTGTGGTTTGAAATCTTCCAGTTGAGGTAATTCGTGTGATAGGTTAGCAAATTACTAGAGAACCAATTATCATAGTATATAGTTTTAAGGGTAAATAAATCACAGGAGGCAAGCCATTGTGTACCTTGGGCACATGAATAAACTACTGAAATATTTTTGTCCTTCCATGAGATCATCTCTCTCTCTCTCTCTCTCTCTCTCTCTCTCTCTCTCTCTCTCTCTCTCTCTGTGTGTGTGTGTGTGTGTGTGTGTGTGTGTGTGTGTGTGTGTTTGAGCCAGGGTTGTGCAAAAGAGAGAGTGTTGGGTGATTTTTATGGGGTAGGTTCAGACTCATGAAAGCAAACTTAACAGGGTTGTCATATTCTGCCAACTTATGGAAGAAGGGGAATTACTCATTCTCTAAATTACCCTCCACGTTTGCAGTTTTCAATAGCTGACACAGTCACTCCCTTCTGGGGCATAGGAAGAAGAATCAAAATCCAGTCTGGTTCCTATTCTCCATCCATTGTGCTTTTTTGCCCTTACAGACTAGGAAAATAGTGTCCCTCTGGGTCATGGGATTGATGTTAAGCTGATATTTAAATTAGTGACTCCAGTTTTTTGTTTTATTTTGTTTTGGGTGAATTGTTTTCTTGATTTAGGTCATTCTTAGGACAATTGATTTGTTTTATGGTCTCCCACCCTCTCTCTATTTTTCTAGTTTTCAGATTTCTATGTCTTTTCACCTTTATTTCAGCTTTTATGTTTATGTACTAGTGTATATCTGTATGAGTAAGAGAGAGAGGGAAACAAAGCCACCCAAAAAGATAGAGAGCAGACCAGTAAAGTCAAGATCACATGTCAATATGTAGATTAGTAGAAATGGGTTAATTTAAATGTAAAAGCTAGTTAGCAGTAAGCCTGAGTTATAGGCCAAACATTTTGTCATTAATTATCTCTGTTAGAATGTGGACTGATTCTACTTCACTAGGCAGTTCTTTCCCCTTAATAAAGGCTCTATGGATTTATTCACAGGAGTGTAGGAACTGAGGTGATCATGACTATTGTTCTTTTGGGTAATTTCATCAAGTCTCCAAAGAACAATGAAAAGAAAGAAAGAATTTTCAGTTCACAGTTACAGAGGTTTGTTTCTAGGAATGTAAAGGGGTCATGGCAGAGAACAGTGCATATAATCTCAGCCAGGATGCAAAATGAAAGGGAGAAGGCAAGAGAGGAGAGAGAAAGGTATAGCCCCCAACAAAGCACATACCAGAGACTCAGTTCACATACCTTAGCACTTTACAAAAAGAGTCTTAAAATTAATGAAAACTCTCACTGGGGCATATAGCATCAGTCCTTTCTGGGCTCATATCAACAAGGTGCTATCTTAGAGGCAGAGTGAAGCCCTCACCTGAAACCAACCTTTCTCTGATTTTGGAATTCATGGCCTCCACACCAGGGGAAACCAATGTTCATTCTTTATAAAGTGGCAACCTAAGGCATTTTGTTATAACACCAGAACTGGACTGAACAGACAACCTTTAAGATGGCATTTCCTATATATATATTTAAGAATGGCTGATATATCACCCAAAATGATAACAATTCACTGAACAGACTATGTCCAATGATTAGATTTGCATTGTACTTCATAACCCATTCTGCGCATCAGTGGGATTGCATTATACATTTGGGATCATTATTTTACCCCTTTCTCTGCTCATTGGCATAACACAAGTTTTGATTTCAGTCATTATAATTTTTCTTAAGGCTCTGTGGGAGTTCTAACCCCCTGTTTATTATAAGCACATCACAAAAATGTGAGTTTTACATCCATATGTAAATACTCTGACAATCTATGACATATTTTAACTTTCTGCTTTTTTCTTTTTTATGTACCTATATACTTTATACAATTTTATTGCCATCTTTGTGATACAGAAGTATTAACTATAAGTATGCCTGTGATTTCTTTTGTAATTCATTTTGTAATTTTTTTGAAAAATTACTTCTTATATTTAGATCATTATTAAGTATAGATCGAAATAGAATGTTAAATTTATTGTACTTCCATGAAAAGAGATAATTATTTCAATGTGATTTATTAAAAAGTTCTCCCCTCTTCCCAACTGATTTATAAGCATCAATGACATAGTTATGTGTGATGCTTCAGTTCTCTGTTCTCTTCCATTGATCTATTTGTTTAATCTCACATAAAACCACCCTACTTTAAACCCACAGAAGTATTATAGATCTTGATGTCTAGCAGAGAAAGTCTTAATAGTATTTTTTTTAAATTGGTTTGATCATCTTAGACTTTGTTACACTTCTCTATAAACATCAAAGCTAGCTTTTCCAGCTACAAATAAACAAGCCTTTCTTCAATTTAAATTTCTTCCTATAATGAATTATTTTAAAGGGGGATTATCATCTTGGCAAATAATAACAATCATAAAATATTATGTCTTTGTGTGTTTAGTTTCTTTTTTTGCATCATTCATTACTGGAATGAGACCCATCTCTGGACAATTATAGAGATAATTGTGCTAACTTCCCTATTTAGATAAGCTTTATACTATTTCTTCTGTTATTATTATTACAATTACTAATGTGTTTTCATAATATATTAATTATAAATAAGAGAGGGTTTAACTGTGACATTTCCATATATGTATACAATGTATTTTGAACTTATTTACCCTCCATCATAGTCTTTTGTCTGCTTCACATTCCTGGTGATCACCATCCTCTTCCAAAATAGTACACCTTCTGCTTTCATGGTCAGTGTTAGTTTCTTGTGGTTATTGCTTTTAGTGCTGCAATGATACTTAATTCGTGTTACTTACTTGGGCATTTTACCCATGTCTGTACCACGGAAGGATTTGACTCTCCTCTTTCAAGTCAATTTTAGTTTCCCATAAATCATTAGGGAAGAATAGGGTTTCAGGGAGCACTTTTATATCTGTGAAAAGATGTCAATGGGTCTAACCAATCTTGTGAATGTCTTGGATATGTAATCACAACTACTGTGAGCTCAAGAGTTGAACAGTTATGCCATGACTTAAAGACAGCTTTCTGCAATCCTTTCTGTAGCTTTTACATGCTTTCTTCTTCCTCCTCTTCTTCCTCTTCTTCTTCTTCTCTTTCTTTCATAATATTTACTGAACCTTGCATGAGGTCCTATTTGTGGATGAGCAGTCACAGTCACTCATTCTCATCACTTTGTCCATCTGGTCATATCTCTCAGCAGTTAAAACTGTCCACAACAAAATGAAAATCCTCTGTCATGGGGTGGCAAGAAAAGTAACCTCGAGGCATAGGCATGATTATTTAGAAGACATTTTGGCAGGCACAGGATATCATACCAACAAACCAAAATCTACCAACTCAATATTAGGCTCTACATCCTACCCAAATAAAGGCTTCTCACCACATTTATAATACCACTAGACTTGTAGAGGTCAGAGGAACAACTTGCACTCTCATATCATTTTGTGGAATCTGGGAATTGAAATCAAGTTGTCAAATTCGACAGCAAGTCCTTTTACGTGTTGAACCATCTTGTCAGCTCTTCCTCCTTACTTTCACATGACATTTTATTTTTGTTTGTTTGTTTGTTTGTTTTTTGAGACAGGGTTTCTCTATGGCTTTGGAGCCTGTCCTGACACTAGCTCTTGTAGACCAGGCTGGTCTCGAACTCACAGAGATCCGCCTGCCTCTGCCTCCCGAGTGCTGGGATTAAAGGTGTGCGCCACCACCACCCGGCTCACATGACATTTTAAAATCTCAGGAGGGATAATTGTAATTCTTCCTCCTTCTTTAAAAATGCCAACTAGTGAGTTTGAAAGAGGTAGAGGAAAAGCTGGGTATGAGGGAAGTTCCCATCCTCAGAGACATTTAAATCTATGAATATCAAACTAGATACCTAATGTGAGTTCAAAGGAGAACATTGAGTGAGACATCACTACGAACATATGAAGAAACCAACTGTCAGGAAAACTGAAAACCAAACATCAAGAAATAGATGTAATAGATAAGACATACTTGAGAAAAGACCTGCAATGTACCAATACCAGAGTCCATTGTTATTAAGAGATAATAATGACCACTGGATGTTAATTCCTGTTATTTTTCAGTAGTAGTGTTTGTGTGTTTCCCTTCTTTGGGTTTTCTTGGTGGAGCATTATCTGCTGTCTGTGTTTTTGTGGGTGCAGTTAACTTTCTTGGGTCAGTGTTTTTCTTCTAGTACTTTCTGTAGGGCTGGGTTTGTGGATATGTATTGTTTAAGCATGTTTTTTGTCATTCTTTCTTCTATCTCTTTTATTCTGTTGGTTAAACTTGTCTATATAGTACCTATTCATTTAGTCAGACTTTCCATATCCAGAATTCCCTTGTTTGTGTTTTTTTATTACCTCTATTTTAGTCTTTAAGTTTTGAACTATTTGCTTCACCTGTTTGACTGTTTTTTCTTGTGTTTTTGGGGGGTGGGTGGGGTTGGAGGCATTTATTAAATTTTTCCAATTTTTGTTTGTCTTTTCTTCCATTTCTTTAAGGAAGTTTTTATTTGCTTTTTAAAGGTTTCCATCATTTTCATAAAGTTACATTTAAAGTCATTTTCTTCTGCTTCTTCTGTGTCAGGATGATCAAGTCTTTCTTTTGTGTGACCATTGTGTTCTGGTGTTACCATGTTGATTTTGAGGTTGCTGGAGGAATTTGTGCATTGGAGCCTACCCATCTCCTACTTCAAATAAGGCCGGCAATGTATTTGTGTCTTGGTCAGTGGCTGTCTGAATGTTTGGAAAATTTTCATGGTCTAATTTGTACTGTCAATGTCTATGTCTCAGGAAGCCTCTGAGGTCTCTCTAAGCCTGCTCCCTTGGTCTTCTCTCATTGTTTGCTCTTTTGGTCCTCTTGCTTGATCCCCTCAGTGTTGTTACAAGGTCTTGGTCCTCTCAGTATTGTAGCAAGCTGTGTTTCAGAATTCCACCGAGGTTACCGTGTTTCAGAATCTACCAAGGTTGCAGGAGGATAGGCAAGCTTGGGGATGGAGTGGGGCTAGTAGCTTGGAGGGACCAGTGGATGAGGTTGGGTAATGGGGGAGCCTACCTTCAGGAAACTTTCCTACTGTCTGGCTAGAAAAGCCGCGGGGGGGGGGAAGAGGCTCGGGAATTTGTTCCACTGTGGCAGTACTAGAGAGTGGGGTGTCCCACCCTGTGGCTGTTCACTAACCACTTAGTTCCCTCAGTATTGGGGCAAGCTGTGTTTCAGAGTTCCACCAAGGTTGCAGGAGGATAGGCGACTTTGGAAACTGGTGGCACTAGTAGCTTGGAGAATCTGGTGGATGTGATTGGGTATTGGGGGAGTCTACCCGCAGAAAACTCTTCTGCTGACTGGCTAGAAAAGCCAAACCATACTTCCATTTTAAATTATGCAGTCCTTAATGTTTTCAGGGCAGTCCACCACTCAGCTGAAGCTTTTACACATGATGAAATAGGACTTTGCAGTGATGTGATCTTCCTGAGTCACCCAGGCTCTTTTTTTGGGCTACATATCTAGAGAAACTATAAAAATAGAAGTTGAAATGTTTAAAAGCTGCTGTTAGCCTTGGTTTGGAGCAAAGCTTTTCTTGTAGTGTGTTTGTTAGAGACGGAGCTTCATAATGAGTCAAACTATTTTCATATGATTGTTGCTGTGCTGTAGCAAGCCATGGCTCAAAGAAAGACTTCCTAAGTATACATATACGTGTATATGTATCTTGGATGGTGTCCACAAGACTCGGGTAACATTATAGAAGTGTGGGAGGGGAGTAAGAACTTACAAAAGTTGCAGAGTCTCCTATAAGCTGCTTCCTCCAGGCTTGACAGTGACTATCAGGAACCATGCCTGTAGAATGAGCAAAATAAAGTGATGGCTAGATTTGGGGTGATAATGAATGAAGCTGGCTGATAGTTCTCTACAGTATGAGGATAATAGAGAAAGGAAGAGAATCCTTGCCAGGAATTAATAGGCTCAGGTCAGACTGACTTAAAGTACTTATCTGCCGTGTATTTACACCCCATACCTCGTCTAACATCATATGCCTCTAGTTCGACTGAATTCTGAGCATAAGTACTTCATTTACATATGTC
Organism: Alexandromys fortis; assembly: GCF_014885135.2. NCBI lineage: Eukaryota > Metazoa > Chordata > Mammalia > Rodentia > Cricetidae > Alexandromys > Alexandromys fortis. The sequence goes on from NW_026067896.1 coordinate 9,898,749, forward strand.
TTTCCTGGAAGTACGTACTCTGTGGGAAGTCATAAGGAATAGTCAATGGACAAAAGAGAAACAGAAGCTCTCCTACCAGGTTCGCACCATTACTGCCAGTACGAACCTGATTATTCTGAAGAATATATTCTTGATTTTCTGTTTGCTAAAAGTAAACTCCAACCACTTTCTTCATTATTATTATGTCTTGTTTGAATTCTTCCATCACAAGAACAAGGCTTTGGGACACAGAATAGAGGGTATTTGAGACACCTTTCTCTATAGCCAATTAGAGTTTCAGTGTTTACTGCTAAAGCTTGAGTGTCTTATAGATTTCGACACTGGAAAATCTGGAAAATAATAAAAGGTTACTGAGAGTTGGAGTTAAGTCACCCCTGTGTATATCAAATCAAACAAACAAACAGTATTTCCAGAACTCATAAATTTGTTGGTTGAAAATCTCTGTTCTCCTTATAAGTAGTTTGCCAGAAACGTCCCTGTAGCTGACCACACAATACACATTATTGTCACTGCTGTTGGCTTACATAGATGCTAACCCTATAGTGTAGTGCTGAATTACACTGGTTACAGGGCAATGAAAAATTGGGATATGGATGACATAAAAATGTCTTCCCAATAGGCTGGCATTCTTAGTATCACTAATCACCGTGCATGCTGCTCAGGGAGAATTACCAATAATCTTGCTTATGAAATTCTCATGTTGCAGGCAATATGTGCAGCAATCAAGGCTCAACTATATGTGGAAGATATAATTAGACATCTATAGCATACCTTTTGTTCCTAAGGAAGCATCATAGAGGAAGAGACAGAAAGAATGTAAGAGCCACAGCAATGGGCAAATTGTTATATAGCTGATTGCTCTGGACTGAAATGTCCCCCTTAAAGAAGGAGGAGGCTCAAAAAGCTCAGGAAAACAAGAATTTTAAGACTTGGAGCTCCCAAAACTAAGAGAACTTCTAAGGTCCCTCCCAGAAATCAGCAATAAACATTTCCTGGGCAAGAGTAGTCACTTCACTTACACAGTTAATGGAAAGCTGTCTGTCTTGATGGAGTTTTCCAAAATCTTCAACCATGTTGCAGTAGGGCTTTACAGAATTCAGCTTTTAAAATACCTTTTGATTCTATAAGTAATCCCAGCAAACCCATGGGATAATTGATCTGCATTTGGGTGACATCATTCTTTTAGTCTGTCATTGCCCTGTATCGCAGACAAACAAGAAATTTCTTGTGATTCCTCATGAAAACAAAAGCAGAGTTCCTAGGCCTACCTGTTTACTCTCAATTTTCATTTTCTTTATACCTGAATATGTCCCTCTCATCTTAGTCCCAAATCTTTAGATGTGACATCAAAGATGCTTCTCTTTATAGCAAATGGAGAACATCATAGAAACATCACAGAAAACCACAAAAGGACACAATCAGCAACCAGTGGATCATCGGGAACCCAGCACCCACAGATATATTTCCATTCTAGATCCTGCATCTATGGTTTGGAAAATGCAAAGGAAAGGGTGGTAGAAACTGGAAGGATGAAACACTAGGAAGTCTGTGGTGGAACAGTCTTTCCTAGAAAGGACAGCATAAACAGGCACAGAACAATGGCATTATAAATAGGCACACTAATATAGAAATAAATTTCACATAGTCCATCCCCAGAATAAAAGAAAAAACGGGGGAAAATCCTTCAGGCAACTAATGACTGCTGAGGGAAGAAATGAGCCCTATTGTTGATAATCCAATACAGAGTGGTCACACCTGAAACCCTAGGCACACAAACAGAAAGAACAGATACAACACGTTGTGCTGATATACATATATATATATATATATATATATATATGTGCAACAGTATAAATCAAGGAAGACGATTATAAATTTGAGAGTAGTGGGATCATGATGGGAGGAAACAAAGGGAGAAAATGTGGGTACCTACAAGAGGCTGGAAGGAGGGAAAGGAAGGGCGAGAATGGCAATTATATCTCTATTAAATTGCAATTAAGGAATGTGACACGTAATCTCAGCAGTTTTTAACAGTGAGTCATTATGATACATAGGTTTCTTGGAGATCCTGATTTTAATCAATTTTATATGCAGTCAGATTGTATCATGTTTTCTATAGAGCCTCTATACTCATATATATGACAGACACAAATTTCCAGTTTCTTCTTGTTTGCCTATACTTAATGCATAATTTTCTTTTTCAAAATCGACATCTTAAAAGCTGTGAAGTCATATTTCATTATGAGCTATTATTTTCACTTCCCACAGGATTAGTGATATTAACAAATGACTTCTCATATGCATCTTGGCCATTTTTTATTTCTTTTCAATTTGTAGAGAAACATCTGATCAGATCACGTGCCCATTTTAAAACTAGGTTATCTGTTCTTACTGCTATTGAATTGAAATGGACCTTTTATACCCTGAATGTTCAGCCTTTTGGTATACATTATTGGCAAATGTTGTCTTCGATTTTGTAAATTGCCTTTCATCCAGTTTGCTGTTTCTTTTGATGTGTGGAAGCTTTTTAGTTTTACATTGGTCTCCTTTTCTAACAAATATCTGTTTTCTTTCATTTCCTTGTGTTTGACTGTGATTTTAGTATCATATTCACATAGTAATTTTCAACATTGATATTATAAAGCCTCTTTCTTGATACTTAATTATGAATCCTTTCATGTTTCAGGAACACCATACTAGCTGAAAAAATAAGGAAAAATCATGTATGATAACATCAAAAATAGAAACATACTTTGGAAAATGTAGCCCAAAAGTTAAATTTTATCCACTAAAAAATATGAAACTCAGAGAGTGAGGTCGGGAACACAGTTTGGCAGATAAAGTGCCTGCCACATAAAAATGAGGATTAGACTTCATATCTTCAACATTCACTTAATAGCCATGTAGGTATCTTAGCCTGATTATAATACAGTACTCAGAAGCAGAAGCTAGTTTGTTAGACCAGTCAAACATACATATACTAACAGAGACAAAGTATAACTATTAATAAGTTGGAGTTGATATGAATAACCTAGAAGTTAATTTAGTTCTAAAGTGTAACGAATATCTTTCTGGAGGTAGGTAGAGATCCAGATGCTAACACATACTTAGGCAGAGAGGCTCATTAGTTAACATCTTAAGATCTGAGAACACATTATTTTCTATGTCTATCCTGAGACTTTCCAGAAATTTGACTTTGGGACAGCCTACAATCTAAAGCCATAAACTCTGTATTTTGAGTAATCAAAATATTGGAATCTACAATTTGGCAGGATTAATTTCTCTTTCTTGAATATACACTGCCCTTTATTGTATCCAGATCCTTGGTGGCTTGCATGAAAACAGCCATCGTAGGCACAGAGGGAGTGGCACTCAAAGGAGGTGTGTGTGACCTTACTGAAGAAAATATATTACTGGAGTATATTTTGAGGTTTCAGAATCTGCAGTCAGGCCAAGCATCATTCTCACTGTCTGCTTCCTGACAATCCAGATGGAGAACTCTGAGCTACCTCTCCAGCACTATGTCTTCCTGCATGTTGTCATGCTTCCCGCCATGATGATAATGGGCTCAATCTCTGAACTATAAACCAGCCTTCAATAAAAATGGCTTCCTTTTTTAAGAACTGCCATGGTTATGGTGCCTTCTCACAGTAAAAGAAACCCCAAGACTGAAGTTTGTACTAGGAGTAGGGTGTGGTAGACTTGACTCACATGTGTTTGGAAAATAGAAGCTTTATGACTTTGGACTACACAAAGAGTTGAATAAGTGCACATTAGCTGTACTAGGAGCAGTTCTGGAACAGTGGTACTGAGGGTGATTCAAACTGTGGGGGACGGGCTCAAAAGATTCAGAGAGAAAGAGGAATAATATGTGGCCTATAGACTATTCCTGTGTTATTTTGGCAAAGAATGTGACAGAATCTTTGGGCTGGGCATAGTGTTGCACACCTTCGCCTTCAGCTTTCAGAAAGCAGAGGTCAGAGGATCTCTGAATTGGAGACCAGCCTGGTCTACTGAGTGAGTTCTAGGACAGTCAAGCTTAGGCAGTGAAGGAAACCACAGAAAACAGACACCTGGGAAGGAGGTGATAGACTGAGGGGAGCATTTTACAGCCCAAGCAAGCAGCAGGAATGGCAGCTTAGTCCACATGGTTCTGGCTTTAAAGGCGAGGATGCAAGACAGAAGATAGGGACTCTCCCTCCAAAACTGAGGAGAGCTGCTCTTCTCAGGCATGTTTCACAGGTGTTTCTTTTTTTTTTTTTTTAAATATTTTTATGATTTATTTAACTTTTATTTTATGTGCATTGATGTGAAGGTGTCAGATCCCCTGCAACTGGATCTTCAGACAGTTGTGAGCTGCCATGTGGGTGCTGGGAATTGAACCTGGGTCCTCTGGAATTCACAGGTGTTTCTACTCTAGGCCTAGAGAGATCATTGTGAGAAGCTGTGAAGGTGAAGGCTGGATTGCCTTGGAGACTCAAAAATGTCGGAGATGTCAGAGCAGTGAGATACCCGTCAAGAAGACCACCTAGCAAGAGTGGAAACTGCTCAAGGAAGAAAAGTATGTTGCAATAAAGAAGGCTGAAAGGAGCTGGAGATCTGAAGAGCGCTTTGACATCGGACATGGAAATGCAGTTTGGGAGTTTTTCTAGCTGGTTTTGGTCTTGCTTTTGTCCAGTATTTTCTCACTATACCTCCTTTGTTTCATTTGGAATGGTAAAATAGGCTCTGTGGCGTTACAGAGGATTACAGTTAAGAGACTGCATGAGTCTCAGATGAACCTGTAAACGTTGGGATTTTAAGCAATGCTGATACTGTGATATGTTAGAGGGATTTTTGAAGATGTACTGTGATATGGCTACAAACCTATGTGGATCAGGAAGGGTAATGTGACTGTTTGAATAAAAATAGACCCCATGGGCCCATAGGCAGTGGCATTTTTAGGAGACGTGGCCTGGTGGGAGGAAGTATGTCACTGAAAGTATTCTTTGAGGCTTCTCATGCTCAGACTAGACCCAGAATCACTCTTACTTCCTGTTTCCTACTGATCTAGATGTAGAACTCTCAGTTACCTCTCCAGCAATAGGTCTGCTTCAGTGCTACCAGGATTCCCAACATGATGATAATAGAATAAAAATCTGAACTGTAACCCAGTCCCAATTAAATGTCTTGCTTTATAAGAGTTGCCAAGGTCATAGTATCTCTTCATAGTAATAGAAACTCTAAGACAAAATACTAATGAGTATTCATTCTTGCCAATTTGAAAGACTTTTATATCATTTTCTTTGACCAAAAAATGTTTTGGAAATTGCAAAAGAAAGATAATGACATATGCTTTATATTTTTAGATTTTATCAAGGGAAGAATATGACCTTACTCTGTTGAGGATCTTGCAGTTTTGGCCCATGCGTTAATCTAGGTCCTCCCAAAGAACAAAGCTGATAAGACAATATGTGTGGTTTACTGGCTGTAGTCCAGCTCTTCCAGGAATGGGTTTCCCAACAGAGAGGCTCAGAATCTGGTAGTTATTCATTCCACAATGCTGCACGTCACAGATGGTCTTGTCTATATATTGAAATCCTAAAGAATTATGCTGTAAAATGAGCAAAACAATACTACTGCAACAGATGATATCACTTTCCAGTGAAAGTAACATCAAGCGTGCTAAAAGCAACAACTTTCTTCTTGCATGCCTTTTTATGTGTGCTGTCCCCAGGGGTCCCACAGTTTTGGGGTGGCTCTTCTCACCTCAAATGATCCAAATCAAGAAATTCTCTCACAGGCACAGTTAGCTGTTTAGATCTTTGTTGATTCTAGATCTACTCAAGCTGAAAAAAAAAAAAAAAAAAAGCCACCGGAGTCCCCAAAGAGAGAAACAAACTGGAAAGGCTGAAGCTCAAATCACAGTCTATCTATAATGCAAACTTAACAACCTAGAAGCCCAACTAGTATAATTTCTGCCACTAACTTGGTCATATAAAAATAATATAAACTGTGTGTCTTCTGGGAAAGTCTTCCATGTTTTATCACTCAGAGAATGACAAATATGCTAATATTCAGGTTAACTAAGTATCTTTGCAGTCTACAAATAAATGAAATCAGAGGTGGGTAATATGACTCCAAAGTTGAGAGCAAAGCCTGCAGTCCCTTTCAATTCAATTCACATTTAATTCCTAGTATCCAGTTGGTTCATAACCATGTATAATTCCAGTTCCTACAGGATCTGATGCCTGCATGCTTCTGACCTTGGTAAACACTGTATGTATATTTTGCACATATACACATACATGTATGAGACATAAATATAAAATAAAATTAATAATTAAAATTAAAAATGTACTTTGATCTTTTTTCTGTTTGCTACATGACAAGATCAAATCATAGTGTTCAAGAAACATTTGTTTAGCTTAGTGAGCTAAGTGAGCATCAGCTTGCACATAGTAAATGCTAAAATTTGTTTGTGTTTTTCATCTATTGCTCTATTTAATCTCTTGTCCAGTCCTTTGAGATGCTTAGTTAAACTCATCTGATAAATGATCACAAAGTAAGCTGGTGGTAAAAACCTTCGATCCCAGCACTTGGGAGACAGAGGAAGTTGAGTATCTGTGATTTCAAGACCTGTCTGGTCTACAAAGCAAGTTCCAGGAGAGCCAGAAATGTTACACAGAGAATACTTTTCTCAAAAAAAAAAAAAAAAACAAAAAAAGAAAAAAAAACAATCACAAAATAGCCACTGAATTTGCATTACACTTATCATAACAAGTATAAGTCAACTAAGAAATTCACAGAAAAATATCGATTATAATTTTAGAATTTAGCTCCCTAACCCTATACATCATTTGTCAATATGTACTAATGGTGACAAAACAAGTTTTGAAAAACAATAGGAATAATTAAGAATAATGACTTTAGTTTACCTGACAAAAAGTATTAACTATGAGCAACTTAAAGTGGCTTCCTAGAAGGAATTTACAAATTGAGAATTGCATAAATGGTGGAGAAATTAGCCATGTCTATACTTGAGTATCAAAATGGAGAACGTAAGAGACATGCTTAATTTTGAGGGTTTTTTCTATTAGTTAAAAATGGATAATTCAATTATTTCTTAATTGTCTTTCAATTTCTTCTAACATGTCTGATTTTCCTTGAGTTTTATTCATATATTTTCTCTATGAGAAAAGAGAAAAAAGAGAGTTCATGTGACAGAAAGCTTAGAGTTTTAAAATTTCTGGGAGGACAGGAGGGTTTGCGTTAATGGAAAGAAAAGGTCTTAATTAATCCTTCAAGACATGCAGATATAAAAGAAATGTTGGGAAGCAGAAAATAAGCTAGATATGCAAATAATCTTTACCAGTCTTTCACTCCTCTGCCTAGACATCAATATTAAGACAAATTCAAAGTTTTTAAATGCAGAACATCTGGATACATTTTGTAATTTGAAGGTGATATGACCTTTTACGAGCTTCCCATCTGGCCTGCTGAGAAGTATTTGCTCTAAGAGTTTTCAAAATTAGCATAGTAAAGGAATACTAGAGTACTCACAATAAGCAGTATGCCAGAGGCAGAGCAGCCATGATATTTTAGATGCTTAAATTAATATAAGAAAAAATTAATAACATAAAAAATATGAGATTCAACATGGTCTTGTATTCATGCTTAAGATAAAAATCCATATGCTCGGTATTTCTTTGAAAATACTGAGAAAATAATGTATTAGATAATCATGATATGCATTTATTTTTAGTTTCAAGATCTCAGAAAACATTTAGCAACTAACTTTCAGAGAAAACGAAAATAAAAACACTTTACATTGGAATGGGTTTATCTATGGAAGTCTATAGTAGTTTAATTTCACTGTAACACTGATTGTTCTACATGCATTTCAAGTGTTATCTCCTATTTTAACACCCCTTTTCCTGCGTATGTATGAACACATGACTACTAATTCCAGATAAGGCTCCAGTGCCAGACAAATGACTGTTCCCTCCAAATCTAGTTAGGCCAGCTAGTGAATGTATTGGACTTACTTACAGAGGAATCGATACTTTGAGATCTGTATCTTTCACTCCAACACAAATGGCAAATTCTCTCTAGTGGCACAGAATCATCCCACCCCCAAACTTTCATGACCTTTCTACTCTGTGCATACCCCCATATCTCCAGACACCATGTGCAACTGAGAATTCCATGCCTTAACGAAACTGAAAGATAAACTTCACATACAACATAAATAAATTGGAATGAATAGATTCTTGAAAATCACTGGTTGTGTAAACATACATCTTTCATGATATAATTTGAAGTAAAACAAAAATTCATTTTAATTATTTGTTTATGTATGTAGCTCATTTTACTTAATTGCATCTCAGTAGACAGTCACCAAGATCACAAAGACATTATCTAGAATGGAGAAGATATAACTCTTCTTCACAAAATTGAATGACAGAACAGGATTCTTTTTATAAAGCTGATCTATAAAAACTTACTAATTGATGTAGGATTTGCCTCTGTATGCTGTGAATATGTTTTATTTCTATTGATTAATGAATAAAGCTGTTTCAACCAATGGCTTAGCAGAGTCGGCAGGAAATCAGAGCAGAGATAGAGTGTAGGCAGAGTCTACTATTGCTAGGAGTCTTCTCTGGGGTTGTCCTTGTGTATGCTTGGGAATTTCCCTAGACCAGGTTTCTCCTTCACCCTCATAGTGGCTCTGTCTATCAAGATATCTCTTTTGTTGCTCTTTCACTCCATCTATCTCCCCCCTTGACCACCCTGTTGCCTCATTTTCTCATCTCCCATCCTCTCCTTTTTACTGCATACCCCTCACCCCCAGTTTACCCAGGAGATCGCATATAATTTCCCTTCCCTGGCTGATCCATGAGGCCCTCTTTGGGTCCTACTTTTTTACATAGTTTCTCTGGTTTTGTGGATTGTAGTCTGATTATCCTTTGCTTTACATCTGATATCCACTATGAGTGAATACATATCGTGGTTGTCTTCTGAGTCTGGGTTACCTCACTCAGGATGTTTTACCTATCCCCACTGGGTCATTGGATTACAGCTTGATTATCATTGGCTTAGCAGCTAATATCAACTTATAAGTGAATACACACCATATTTGTATTTCTGGGTATAGGTATTCTCACTCTGGATGATTTAGAAAATATTTTTTTTCTTACAATACATTCTGATGATACTTTTTTTTTTTACAGTAACTCCTCCCAAATCCACCCCACCTCCCTAACTTCCATTAGATTGAAATTTAAGTTTAGCAAGATGTACTGCATAGTGGAGAACTTAGGAGGGGCTGGTAAAATGGCTCAATTGTTACTTGCTGTTTTCATAGATAATCAGGGTTCAATTCACCCGCCCCACACACACACAGATGACAGTTCATAGCTACCTTTTACACAAGTTCAACAGTACTCAAAACCCTCTTATCAGCTCCAGAAACACCAGGATAGCTTGTGGTACACATGCATACATATAGCAAAAAAAAAAATGTAAAAAAATAAAAATAAATACATCCTAAAATACATTGAAAAGTAATAAACTTGACCAGCTTGGAATAATTAAATTGTTCAGTGCTTATTTAATGACATAAAAGAAAATACAAAAACTGATAGCTGGTGCTTTAATAAAATCATAATTTGAGAGGGCTAAGTTAATAAAAAGCTTTTGTTTTACATAATGTCCTGTCAGATATTATTCAACATGATTCTCTTTGCTAAATAGCATTTTTGTTCCATGGAAACTGAAAATATTATGATTTATGGAAATGGTAACACTGTTCTGCAGAAATTACATCAGCAACTTTCACTTCTTAAATTTTGAATTACACTAAAAATGTAATCAGACTTCAATTTTACTTATGACAACAGATTTTTATAACATTATCAATAACATAATCATGAAAATTTTGAAAGAAGAATTAAGTAGAACAGAAAATGAAATCACATTTAGTGAAATAGTTTGCTTTGCTCATAGCAAAGAAGACAACTACTGAATTTCTAGAACTATCCAGGTTATCTGTAGTTATTGTATAGGAATATTATCATACCTTATCTCATATTTTTCTGAATAAATTTTACAAGGAAATATTAGTCAAATACCTTCAAATATGAATACATTTGAGTATGTCTTACAAATAAATTTTTCCAGAGTCTAACACAAATAAAACATTTAAAGGTTTTATTGGTCTAAAATATGGCACCCCTGCCTCAATCTATTCTGTAAATACTAATGTAGTCTCTTTTAATATCACATATTCTTTTTATTGATATAAAGTAAGTCATACAATATGTACATGTTTTTATTTTCTTCTGTTCTATATATATTTTATATAAAAAGTATAGTTTATTGGTCTGGGGTACTTCACTCAGGATGATTTTTTTTCTCATTTCACCCATTTGCCTTAAAATTTCCTGGTGTCCTTGTTTTTAACAGCTGAGTAATACTCCATTGTTTAAATGTGCCACGTTTTCTTTACCCATTCCTCTGTACAGGAACATAATGGTTATGTCTAGATTCCGGCTATTGCAAATAAAGCAGCAAAGAACATAACTTAACAAGTGTTCTTATGGTATGTATGATTGAGTATCTTTTGGTATATGCTCTAGAGCAGTACAGCTGGTCTTGTGGTAGACTGCTTCACAGTTTTTTGAGGAACTGACACACTGACTTTCAGAGTTACTGTACAAGTTTGCATTTCCACCAGCAATGATAGGATGTTACTCTAGTTTCCCATCCTCTCTAACATGAGCTATCACTTGTATTTTTGACTTTTGCCATTCTGACATTGGTAATCACTCACAAGTGGATAATAAATGTAAAAATAAAGGATGACTACACTTTTTTATTAAAAATTTCTGCCTCCTCCCCGCCTCCGCCTCCCATTTCCGTCCCCCTCCCACACTCCGCTCCCCCTCCCTCTCCAGCCCGAAGAGCAGTCAGGGTTCCCTGCTCTGTGTTGACCCTAGAGGGGTTTGCAGGTGGCCAGGGAGATGTCCCCAGCTAGTTCCTTGGGCAGTTGAGGAGAGGGAACCTGAAATGGCCCTATTGTATAGTCATACTGATGAATATCTTGCATATCATCATAGAACCTTCATCTGGCGATGGAAGGAGATAGAGACAGAAATCCACATTGGAGCTCTGGACTGAGCTTCCATGGTCCAGGTGCACCCACTGAGACAATGGGGCTGATCTATTGGGGACTCACCAAGGCTATTTTAGATTTGTGGATTCAGAAATGCAGAGAGACTAGGTAACAAAGAGAGTTCATGGGGGCACAACCAGATATCACAAGGAAGGGAAAATGGAAGATATTTGTGGGGAGTGGACTCAGGGAAGGTGGGGATGGAAACATGAGCGATCAGGTTGTTGGGAACCCAGAGAGGGAGAGTGATGAAAGGAAGTAAATTTTGAGGTCAAGCGGAGCCTGAAGCATGGGGATCTCCCAGGTGTTTAAGGGGAGGACCGCAACTTAAACTCCTAACAACAGTGAATAAGAAGCCTGAACTAGCCAGTTCCTATGACCAGATGGGTACCTAGCCCAGTTGTCATCAGGTGTCATCCAGCAACTGATAGAGGTAGATAAAGAGACTCAAGGCCAAACATTATTAGGTACAGTTCAGAAATTCTGTGGAGGAAGAGGATAAAGGAGTGTAGGAACCAGGGTAGTCAAGGACACCACAGGAAGGCTCATGCCTCAACAAACGTGGGCTCCTAGGGGATCACAGAGATTTAACTGACAACCAGGAAGCCTACATGAGACTGATCTATGCACTCTGCATATAAGTTACACTTGTGTAGCTTGGCCCTGCTATGGGACGCCTAAAAGTGGAATTAGGGACTGTCTCCAAGAGTTTTACTGCCTTTTGGGACCATACTTTTCACACTGGGTTGCCTTGCCCAGCCTGTGTACGTGTGGAGGTACTCAGTCTTACAGCAACCTGATACTCCTTGATTTTTTTGATGCTCATAGGAGATCTGCACTATCATGGAGGGAGATGAGAAAGGAGGGGACCAGGAAGTGGGAGACAGGAAGTAGGGAAGAGTAACTGGGAAAAGAGGATGGGAGTAAGCTGCAGTCAGGATGTAAAATAAATAGATGAATAAAACAATATATTTTATTATATCTTTGAGATTTCCAAATATACCTACAATATACATTGATGATAGTAACTCTGAACCCATTGTCTTAATGCTTCCTAGATTCATTCCCAACAGACAACCCATTCCAAAGTTTTATCTGCTTTTTTTCTTAACCTACTGAGTACAATTAGTGTTACCTTTAGAGTCATGGGTATCGGACAATCCAGGACAGCATTGTTTATCTACAAGAGGTCATAGCCTTAAAATCTCTCTCCTCTAAGAGACATCAACTGATAATAGATCCTCAGCTAGTGGTAGGGACTCAGTAGTTCCACTCTCTTCCATGTTAGACTTTTGCCTGGCTTGATATTGTGCAGGTCTTGCATTAGTAACCACACTATTTGAGTTCATAAGCATTGTGTTTCTTCCATGTCCAGAAGATGGTATCCCTCTGGTATTCCCCAGTTACTGTTTATTATAACCTTTCTGAGTCCTCTTTGATGATGTTCCCTGAGACTTGGAGGAGGGATTCTGACATAAATGTCCCAATTTTGGCTAAATACTCCATAAAAATTCTTTGCATTTTGCTCCACTCTGAGTTTCAAAATTAATAGCTGTCCAATTTGCAAAGATATTTCTATAATGAAATTTGAGGGTTGTGCTAGCATATCAATATAGAGATATGAATATAGGCATCAATTTGATACTTTTGGCATTTAAGAAATAATAATAGTAGGGTCGACTCTGCGTCCTGTATTTCTCTAACCATGAGTTACTGTCCAGATTTGTAGTGCAAAGAATGTATTTCCTTCTAAAGAAAGCCTTATTTCCAATAACCAAGCAATTTGTTACTCATATAACACATGTGTCCCTATTGTATCATTGGGCATATATTGCCAGGGTAGTCATTATTGAAGCTCACAGATTTCACAGGTAGGTAATTTACCCCAGGAGTATTGTTAACTTCCACAATAGCGTCTTATCATTTAGCTTTGATAGGTAACAAAGCCATTGCAATTGGCTTTATAGTTAGGAATTTTTATGACAACCAAGATCGACAATTTTAGAAGAAATATCACACATGTAGCACTGCCCTTTTATTTCATAATGTATTGATTTTGAGAAAAAAATAATCCTCTGTGTAGGGTAACTTAAATATAAACCTTTCATATGAATAAATGGATATAATTTATTCATATACATTTATAAATATACTACATATAATACAGATTTACATGAATCTATTTGTATATGCATACTTGATCATGAATTATCATTCCCCCAGCCCTCTTCTGTCTTATACTCCTGTGTAATAAATTTATATGTACATATATACATATACATACGTGTATATATATTTCAAAAGTGATTCATGGGAGATCTTTTGTCCTTTTATAAAAACTTCAGCAATATAAATATTAACACATTACTTTTGTAGTATATAATTATGCAGAAATAATTACTATTTTTTCCATTTACAAAATAAAAATATGTGTATTTTCCTTGTTTGACAGCAATTGATTGTAAACCTATCAAAAAGAATCCTTTTATGTATTTTCTCACTACCTCTTCATATACTGATATTTAAGCTTGTAGTCTTTCATATAACATGTAAAGCACTCCCTTTCCTTAATTTTGGGACAAAATGGCACTACATATTTCAATATGGTCTTGAACTCTGTTGAATAAACCTTGTAAGTAGCCTGAGCCACCAGGCCTGAGTAATAATATATTTACCATAGATATATACAAAGTGTTACATATATGAACCAGTGCATCTTAAGCAACACCAAGTATGCGTTTGTGTTACTATGGCTGACACCCAACTAGCAACCCACATATAGACTTAAGCATCCTTTTAAATAAAGACTAAGATCTTCTAAAGCAGTTCAGATGTCTTGTCTTTATATAAATAATGGAAAATTCATAACTTTCACTTATCTGCTAATATTATACACAGTACTTCATTCTCAGCCACTTATGATTTTGACAAATATGAAGCAATACATTATCAGTTGAATAAACTAAAATTTAAGATCTGTCCCCAAATTGGACATAATCACATGTGATTTTGAACATTTGATACAGTGAAATTACCTAATGAGAGAAGGAAAATAATTTTAGCATTATTTCTCTTTGTTGAATATTCTACTTGAAATCCTCCAGTGCAATGCCTGGGCTACTTCATCCATGGTCCCTACCAACCTTTCATTTCTACTAAAATTGACATGACAGCAAATAATGTTCTCATTTTTTTTTAAGAATTCTAGAGATCATTAAATTTTATTAAGTTGAACATAAGTTTAAATACTGTGGTTTTTGTCCCATTTATCAATCCAGGTAAGAGGGAGCCAAGCTGAGCAAGTAAACAATAAGCTTTTTGATTTCCAGAATCTAGAAACAGAATAGTAAGCATTAAATTGTTTTTCATTCCTTTTGCTTGCACATCTTGAAGCTATTTATACCTCTCTCATGTCTCACCCACTCCAGAGAGTGTCCCACTTCTGCTGGTTAGACTTCCATAGCTTTTAGCTTTCCTTGTTGGGTTCCTCTATCTACTGCCACATCTAATGAGAGTATGGAGGTGCCTTGAACATCTCTCTCCATCAGTCCCTTCGTCATGCCCTGCAGCTTTGGTTTGTACATCCTTTATCAAAATAAAATGCTTATTTAGCAAAGCAATGGGTTCATAATTGACATTTTTTTAGATATTCAGGCATTATATAGATTTAGAATGGAGATTATCTACTATTTCCCAGTTAACAGTATTTAAGCAAAGATATTTAAATTTCCATGAATATAAATATAAATTGGAAAGCATCTCTCCTTTTGGGTTTGGGGGAAAACAAAATAATAGTGATCAATAAATAAATGTTATGTAATATAATGCTTTGTTTAAGAAAATTGATAGGACTGAAAACAAAATAGGTAAAGGTTAAAAATGAAGTTGACTCCTAGAATAACTGATTATTTTCAGTAAGGAGAGCTTATCTGATGTTTCCAGTCAATGTTTTATATGATCATCGGTATATACAATTAAAATTTCAGATAAAATTTAGGTTCAGATAAATTAGAGTGTGCAAAATAATACATTCAAAATAAAAAACTGCCCAGGTATGACAGAGCAAATAAAATTTGGGGGCTAGAACTTGAATTAATATGCTAACTGTTATAGTCTTGGTGAAAGGAAGGAAATATTTTAGGAGACTAGCAAGACAGGCAGAGAAATAAAGACAGTCACATTCATTTATGGTAATAATTAGTTATTTTGTCTTTGTTTACATGCCAAAGAACATGGAGCTAATGGAACTGTATTTCTTTAGATGATTTCATGAGCCCTCATTTCAGCTTTGAAAGAAAGCCAATATGTTATTAAAAGTGTTAAAAATCTGTCAAGCAAATAAAACTTATCAAGTTGTAAACTTTGATGAGTTTGCCAAAATGATTTAGTTCAAGAACCTGTGTCTTTCTCCAGATGCTTTTGTATCATGTTCTATTTCAGAGTATAGTAATAAAATATTTGGATTTACAAGGACATTTTGAATCACAGAGTATATAAACTTACTCCAATGAACTCTTGCTATGTTTGATATATAAGTATAATCATCTGAATTTTCTTCCTTGTTTATTCTGAAACCTAACTAGCCTTTATTGAGTGCTAGGATCAACTAATTCATTTGAACATACTTCACTGGAAACTAATGAATGCTATTTATATGTGAGATATTAAATCTACTATAAAAATAAAACTTATGTATGACTCTAAACTGATAAAGGATATGCAAAACAAGAATAATATACTTAATTCACAGTGACAAAGCTTGGGAGAATGTGACATTAGGATTGGGAATACAGCTCAGTGTTTATATACTTGTCTAGCAAGTGTGAGTACTTAAGATCAGCTACTGGCATGGTCATCATCATTTTTGCCATGTAGCCATCATCACCATCACCATATGACAATTGATCATACATTCTCTGTATTATAGATAGGTCATTTACCAATTTGTTACTTTCATTCCTTCAGAATTACTATGTTCTCCTCCAATAGGTCATCCTACTGCCTTGCTTATACTTGACTCATGAGTGTGAGTAGAAATTGTCATCTACTTTTGCCCTCAAGTATGCATTGGTGACATAAACATAAAAGTCATGTCAAAACAGTCTTCAAAATCTTCCTAGTCAAATACCATTAAATTATAGCACAGAGTAAATAACTATTAATATTTGGCTACATTTGCTAAGTATTTGCAAAAAATATTTTAATAGATTAACTATACCATAATTTTTTCATAAATATTTTAATATATAGCCCAAGAAAGCAAAGTTCTTCTACTCTTCCTATATAACCATGGAATATTATTATATATGAAATCTCATATTCACCTAATAGTACATAGTATTTACTGCCTTAAATAAGAATACAATTAAAAAGTTCTGTTATTTATGGGTTATTAGATCTCCTAAATACATTCTAATCTGGAATAACCCATCTTCTGTTGATTTATTGTGACTCAGTTATTCTGTAGACTAACTCCTAGAGTTACATAAATAACAATTATTCTATTTATTATTTATAAAAGTTTAATTTTCACTGTATTATTTGAGTATTATAGAAACAAAAATCAGATTTAAAAAAAATTCTAAATACAAGATAACTAATATTCACCATGGATAAGTCATAGGCGATGGTATGCAACAAAGAGATTAGACTCTTTTATTAACTATTAGAATTGATAAATAAGTCATGGAGATTTGATGTGGGGTTCCCCTCTGTATGGTATGAATATATTTTTTTACCATTAATTAATAAAGAAACAGCTTTGGCCTATGGCAAGGCAGAATAGAGATAGGTGGGAAAAAATTAATGCAGGGAGACAGAAGGCTGAGTCAGGCAGAGGTCATGTAGCTGTCCAAGGAGGAAGATGCCAAAACCTGCACAGTAAGTCACAGCCTCATTGTGATACACATATTAGTAGAAATGGGTTAATTTAAGATATAAGAACTAGGTAGGAATATGGCTAAGCCACTGGCCAAATAGTGGTGTAATTAATATAGTTTCTGTGTAGTTATTCGGGTCTGGGTGGCTAGGAAATGAAGGTATAATTTCCATTAACAGAGATTATTAATATGTTTAATTTCAAGTCATTTCTTCATGGTGAAGAGTAGTAAACATTCTTTGTGTGAACTTTATAACATGTGCCATGCATATCTATTCTACCTTTCTCATGTGGATATTAAAATTTCTTGGTCATTCTTACTTAAGTTAATCACATTGTTGGCTTTGCAAAGCATTAATAGCACAATTACATTTCCTCCATAATTGCTAATTGGTATTTTTTTAAAGAAATAATTTTCCTTCTTTCACTGTGACTTTATTATCTCATTGAAAAATTAGGGTATATGTTTAAGACCAGCCTTCAACTGTTAATATCTGGTAGTATTTATCTCCATGAGTGTAAGAAAGGACATTCCCCTTTAATCAGATTAGTGACTACCCTAAATGTCCTCATAGAACCTACAAGGTGGGCCAGAATTATCTCAGGGCCTGAACCTCGAGGCCTATAGGACAGAAAAAAAGCCTAGCTTGAGTTCAAGGCCTGTAGAACAGGCTTGAGTTTGAGTGAGGCTGAGATGGCAAAAACTAGATAGATGCCCCTCCCGCCAGAGGGAGCATTTAGCTGCCTCTCATTGGCTCGGGCTACCCTCACATCATAGGATGTCACTTAGCCTATATAAGCTGATGTTCACAGTAATGAACTGAGTTCCTGCTTTGATTCGACTCCCTATCGCGTCTGATTGTCCTGCATTGTGGGCTGCGAAATGGGCATCCTGTGTAGTGGGGCTGAGGAAGGGGCAGATAGCGCACTCACCTTTCCCTGGGGAATAAGGAGGCTCAGAAAGCCTAGCACCTACCGAAGCAGATGCAGTAACCCACAGCCAAGCACTAAGCCTAGCTCCCGGAGTGCCATTGAAGAAAGGGTGGAGGGATTATATGAACAAGGCAGGTCAAAAAAAATGATGGAAAAAACATGGGGACAGCTGATTTGAGCTAGTGGGAGCTCATAGATTATGCAATAACAGTTGGAAACCTGCATGGGATGGAACCAGACCCTCTGAATGTGGGGGACAATTATGTGACTTGGTCTGTTGGGGTGGGAGGAGGCTGAAAGTGTCAGTGAGGGGAGAAAGGGAGGGAAGGAGAATGAGAAAGAGGGGGAACTGGAGTTGGTATGTAAATGAAAAATAATTTTTTTTTAATAAAAAAAGACTTTTCCTGTCCTTTTTTTTTTTTTTTTGTTCAGAATTTTTTCCTTTTGAGACAGGTTTTCTCTGTGTAGACTTGTCTGTCCTAGAACTTGCTTTGTAGACCAAACTGGTCTTGAACTCAAAGAGATCCGCCTACCTCTGCCTCTGAAGTGCTGGAATTAAAGGTGCACCACCACTTGACTTATTTGGGACCTTTTTTATATGCTTATATGAAATTTTACTCAAAATTATTATATGCAAGTGAATACACATAGCAAATGTTACAGCCAGTTGTAGATATTCCTGTTTTGTACTCATCTGAGGTGCTATAAGATGATGGTTCACACCCTTACTTGATTCTTCGACATTTTAATACAGTTCCTCATGTTATAGTGTCTGAAAACCATAAAATTATAATATTGTCACCTCATAGCTATAATTTTGCTACCTTTTTGGTTGCAATGTAAAATATCTGGTATGTGAGATACCTGATATGTTATCCCCAAAGAGGTCATAACCCACAGATTGAGAACCACTGCTCTAAACAATTGTGGAATCCAACTCTTTTGAAGTAAAGAATAGTATTATGAGTGTTATTAAAGTAAAGAAATGAAGAAAAGCAGCCGAGTTAATTATTAAACTCACTTCTAAAATTTGCAGTAAATGTCATGTTAGCTGCTAGAGTAATATTTAATATTTATTTCATACTCTTTCAAGGAGAATGTTGGAGACCCCAAAACTCACAAACTTTCAAGTTCTATGTAGACAAAGAGATTTAGTTACTCTAAAAAGGTTGCCTTTTTAAATTTTATTATAACACAACCTATCCTTACATGTGTAGTAATATATAGCACAGTACATGGAAGAAAATTTTAAACTATGATTTGAAATTTACCCATCTAGAAAATACCAATATATAATATGGAAGTGTTTTCAAATATTCAGAGAGTCTTACTAAGGAAAGAAAACTTGGATAACTCAGATTCCATCCCTTCCTTCCATATGTTCTCACATTAAATGTATACTTGTGATTACAATTAGCCCGCTCAATTGGTGGGAGAAAAGTTGAAGATCCTTTGGAAGCAATTTTACTTAAATACATCAGTGAAGTTTATCTCCAGACTGGGGAACTGGCAGAGACCCGGGAATCAGACTCATAACAATTGTTTAACCGAGAGATGATTATCCGTATGCGGCTGCAGGACTCGTGCGAATTGAAAAAGACTAAGATGCTATCAGTGCCGCTATTCCGCTCCCATCATTTTCAGCATGTTCATGTTTCTCAGCTCTCCAGCATTTTTTTTCAGACTCAATTGCTATATCACACTCAGTATTATCACGCCATATGCTGCTTTCTGCCCTTTCACACTTTCCAAGAACACTCGAAAAGCTAAAAATCTATAGTCTAGTCTGGGAAGTAAGAAATGCTCAAAAATAACTATCCCACAAAGAAGAGGGTGATAAATACCATAGGAGAGGCACAGATCAGCGCCGAGAAGGCAATGAGATTGCTTGCAGATGTGAGATATGAGGAATGAGTTTTTTTTTTTAAATAAAGATCTTGAAAGTAGATACTATAGATGCACAACTATGATGGGAAAGAGGCAATCTGAGATTGTGCTAGTAAACACGGCTTGTAAAAGATCTAAGTGGAGGCCCGCCAAGGAGGAAGACCAGAAGAGAGAATATGGCTCCTGGAGTCTCTAAATACTTAAATTAGTCATCTTTCCAGTTGAACGTATACACACAGCTTTTCTGGGCTTTCAAATTCTGTAATGCAAATCCAGCTGTGGATACTTTTTACTTAGATTCGGATGCCTATTTAAACTTTATTTTTGTCACAACAACCAGCAATCTTTCCACCCTTTCCAGCACTTTTCCAAAACAACCTTTCCAACACTCTTACACTGAAAATTTCACATTAGGACCTGTAAATTTAATTACTCATTGAACATGGGGCTTTTATTTAGCTTACTGATAAATAATTCAGAAAGTTGTTTATTTTTTAACCTACTTTAATCTTAGTTTGCACTCTAAGCCCTTTATCATCAGCTTAGTCTTTAGATCACAATGAAACTGTCTCAGGTGAACTTGGTGATTAAATCAAAGCTAGGTTCCTATATTTCTTAAACCAAACACTTAGTATTTGGTTTTTCCTTAAGTATGTCTAGCTCAGGTTCCTGCCTAGCTAGCATCCATATGGGTTCCATTTCATGAAGTGGACCTTAAATTCAATAAGATATGGGCTGGTTAACACCGCAAGCTTTAAGCCACTGTTGTAGTAGTGTATATTGTGAAGTCAACTGAACAACTTAAAACTGGGTTGGTATTTATTTACCTTTTAACTCTAGCAACATTCAGAGTATTTTCCAGGACTATGAACACTTACTAGTAATGATGAAGGTTTTGGTAGACAAGACCTCAACTTCTCCATGTTTAATAAGTTGTCAAGAAAGGTTTTGTTTTCAGCAAATGGCGCTACCACCAGTTTATGGAGAACAACCAATAACTTGCGAAGAGCCTGGGTGACTTGAAGATTTGCCTTGGGTATTTTTCGTTAACAATCCAATTAGAAGTAATCCTTCCAGAAACTTTATTTATTTATAAAAGACGTCCATTTGGGCCTCTGGCTTTCCCGTTATTGATGATTCCATTAGATCAATTTAATACACATAGTATTTTAGGTAGCTTCTACTGTATTGGTGTTTTAGGCAGGGTTCACTAGAGTAAGAAAATGAAAACAATTTATAGAATGAATCTCTATATATATAAGGAAGGAAGGGGTTTGTCAGAATGACTTATAGGCTGTAGGTCTATCCAACTAATCCAACAATGGCGGACTATGAATGGAAAGTCCAAAGTTTCAATAGTTGCTCAGTTCGCAAGGTTGGATATCCCATCTGGTCTTCAGTACATATTGGAATCCTGAAGAAGTAGGCTTTAGCTCCAGTGGAGGAATGGACTCGCTAGCAAGGCAAGGGCAAGCAGGCAGAGAGCAAAATCTTAATTTTTCTGTGTTCTTACATAGTCTTCCAGCACAGTGTGTGGTCCAAATTAAAAGTGTATCTCTCTGCCTCATGATCCAGATTAAGGCTTTTGTGTTCCCACTCCAAAGATCCAGATTAGAAGTGAATCTTCCTACTTCCACTTAAGCAATCGAAACACTCACAGGTGTGCCTCCGTTTTTGAATTTTAGTTAATTTCAGAGGTTGTTAAGTTAACCATCAAGAATAGCCATCACAACTGGTTTCCATACAAACCCTCAAAGGCCCCTTAGTTTTAGCTAGGTTGGCTGTCTCCTACTGTTTAATATCCCTCATCCCACTTATATATTACCCTTCCCATTTAAGCTTCCTGCTCCAATTCTCCACCCATTCAATAACTGTTACATTTCCACTTCTTAGAGTGGTTTAATCTCTTCACACGGTTGGTTTCTACCTCTAATGCTAACTTCTGTGCTTGTATGGATTGTAGAGTTCTTATTGAAGATTTAACAAATAGCATCCCTCTAAAATGAATACATACCAGATTTTTTGGAGTTTGGGATAACTCACTAAGGATTCTTTATTTCTAGTCCCATTCATTTACCTGTAAGTTTCATGATTCCAACTTATTATTATTTTTTTTTGTTTTGGTCTGGCAATAAATATTTTAATGCTTTTCACTTTTTAATGGTGACCCATAATTTTCATGTTTATTTCCTTTTTCTGTTTGCTATTTTAATACAAAGCTAAGCTACAAACAGGCACAACCAAGAAATTTTATCTCACAGTAACAGCCTCTGTTGGATCCTCCTCCAAGTGTGACCACTGAAGGACTAGCAAGAGGTGTGGGGAAGACTTTCTTAGGTAGCACCATCAAGAGGCTGGGGAATGGGGAACGTGTTGGGGACAAGGGTAAGTTCTCATACCTAGCTCCAGAGCTCCAGCCCCGAGATGGAAGGTGAATGGGGAGACTTAGTCCTTCCCAGGAAGAGGAAGGAAACCAAACCGTGCTCTGCCCAAGAAGAAAGCCAGGACTCCCCCGCACCCCACGTCCAAGGACAAGCGGGTGTGAGGGAGTTGCCACCCCCCATGCACAGCCTGGACTGGATGTCTCCAGGCTCTTGTTCTCATCAGTGTCTTGACAGGCATACACATAGACGTGTGTGAATATTTCTTAGCAAAAAAAAAATTGCAGTAAGCTCGACTTATCCTCTGATTTCTCGAAAGCTTACTGAGCCTGGGGCTCAGAAGCCAGACCAGGAACAGACCTCTTCCACAGGCTTTCGGATTTTCCAGGCACCTTGAAGCATTAGAATGGGCAGTCAGACTAGAGACAGGCCGGGAAAAGCACTGTTTTGTCCCAATGGGGCAGGTCTCCTGAAACTGCATTAATTCTTTATAGCAATGTAAACACTGGATTTATGTTTTAAAAAATAATAAAACAACAAAACGTTTTTAAAAAAAATCAAAAAAATGGGAAAAAACCCACGGAAAACAACTTATATGTATGTGGGTTTTGAAAGGAGTAAAATGACTATTTTCTTCTGAGTCTTTTTAAATCTTTTTGGCTTGGCTGGATAGTTTGTGTAGAGAGGATTTGAGATGGTACTCTTCTAATCAGAAGTAAGATTTTGTAGTGGGACCAGAAATTACTAAGTCCATACACACCTACCCCGCCCCCCACCTGCAACCCTGATTCTGCTGCATGGAAAGTTCTCTACCTGCTGCCAAGGCAGATCCCCTGGTATCCTGTGAAGGTGCTGCAGCCCAGGACCCCTGCTGGCATCAGACCTGTGTGGCGCTAGGGTGCCTGGCAGCCAGAGAATCAGCTTGATCCTTCTTAACCTGTGAGAACAGAAGTAGGCGATTCCAACTTTTTAATGACTGAGAAATATCCCATTGTGTAAATGGCCCCCACACTGTTCTCATCCATGTGTCCACTGATGGGGATCGAGCCTGCTTCTACTTTTCAACTATTTTGAATGGAGAGAGCATCAGGAAATGAGCACAGGTTTCTGTGGTAGAATGTAGAATCCTGTATGTTCATGCCCTGCAGTGACATAGATGACGCTTGAGGAAGATCCTGAAGAACTACCACGCTGATTTGCATAGAATGAACAAGTATGAACCCCCACCAGCAATGAATATGAGTTCTCCTTACTCGACATTCTCACCAGCATGAGCATTCATTGATTTTATTGGTCTTGGCCATTCTGATTGATGTACAGTAAAATCTTTTTTTAAAAAAATATTTATTTATTTATTATGTATACAATGTTCTGTGTGTGTGTGTATGGCCAGAAGAGGGCACCAGACCTCATTACAGATGGTTGTGAGCCACCATGGGGTTGCCGGGAATTGAACTCAGGACCTTTGGAAGAGCAGGCAATGCTCTTAACCACTGAGCCATCTCTCCAGCCCGTACAGTAAAATCTTAAAGCAGTTTTTAATTGCATTTCTCTGGTGGCTAAGGATGTTGAACATTTCTTTATGTGCATCACACCATTTTGTTTTCCTCTATTGAGATTTGGCTGTTTAGAACTCTACCCCTGTTAAAACTGAATATTTGTTTTCCTGCTGCCTAGATTATTCGTTTGTTTGTTTTTGTTTATTTAAGAGAGCATCCTTTTTTGGATGTATAGCTAGTAAAAATATTTACCATTCTGTCTGGTTGACAGTGTCTATTGACATGAACATGGAAGCTTTTCAGTTTCATGTGTTCCCATTTACTGAATGTTGTTCTTAGTGGCTGTCCTGATGGTTCCTGTTTATAAAGTCTTTTCCTGTGCCAGTGAGTTCAAGACGATTCACCACCTTTGCTCTAAGGTTCAGTGTTTTTGTATTTATATTAATATCTTTGAATCATTAGTTGTTGAATTTTGTTCAGAGAGTGATAAGTATGGATCTATTTGAACATTTTTTTATATGTAGCTACTTAGTTAGTTAAAGTTGCTGTCTTTTATCCAATATTCATTTCTGGCTTCCTTATAAAAAATGTAATCCCCATAGATGAATAAATTTATAACTGGATTGAGATAGTATTAATCTACCAGAAGAGTTTTAGGTACCAACCTACAGTGCAGGAGATAATTTTTCCAGGGCACTAAAATAGACAATTGGGTATGCACATGTTAGCAATAATGATTGCATATAATAATGAGAAAACACCAGTTACTTCTCTTCCAACCATATAATCATTGCAGACAAGTTTGACAGCTTGCAAGAAATATTTATTTTCTAAAAGTTTCTTTTGAACTGGTAGACACTGCCTAAATTGCTTGGATGGCAAACTTCCAGTTCTCTGGCTTTGCAATATGATCCCTGTCAGGAAGATGTAAAGGCCCTTCCTCGGTAGCATGTGTGTCGATATGAGCAAATTCGCATTCAATTCCAAAGTCTTAAGAAAAGTTAGCCTTGTTTTCTTCCAGTTATTGGGAAGACTATCAGAGAAGAAATTATTCACTACTTTGTGGATTGTCACATACATAGACTCTGCTTCAAATGACAGAAAAATCAGACAATTTGGGAAGCCAAAGAAAATATTTGATGTTTTATTCTTATTTCTTTAATCTTATTATGAATAATATAAGACTCATTCTTAAAACATCTGTAATCAATATAACAGGAATTTAAAAAGATATTATAAAGTGCAGTATGATTAAAATATTTTATTGTTTTTAACTTTTTATTTTATAAAACTTTGCAAAGTCAGGCAAAATGGCATGTGTGTGTGAGTGTGTGTGTGTGTGTTTTACAGGCATCATGGGTCCTTGAAAATAATGTCAAAGCCCTTTCTAGTAGCATTCTCTCAAATTTATGGTAGCTACTCTATGACTTTCACAACTTCAAGAATTCCATTTCTAGCCTAGATACCTCAGTACCTGCATTATATTTTGTTGGTTTGCTAAGTCCTGCCCATTATGAATCTGTCCTAAACTGTAAATTTTAATTGTTCCATCCAAATCAGAAAATGCCCCACTTGAAATACAAGAGCCCATATTATTTCTTTTGCCCTTGAGTTTCAGAAACTTTGAGCAGGAACTTCTTCATACTAGGGAATAGGTATATTAACAAACTTAACAAACACACAATAATAAATAGAAGAAGGGTCTCAGCAAACAGATTTAGCATCCTTCAATTCAATACACATAATTGATGTTCCTTGAATAAGAGCAGTGAGAAAGTTATTGAATGGAGGAAATATATGAGCTGTTATAAATTGCACATGAATTAAAATATCTCCTGTCAAAAGGAACCCTGCAGTACAGGCCCAATTACTGTTAAACAGCCAAAGTTTCCAGGAAATAGATGAACAGATCTCGTCAAAGCTCTGTGCTCAGAGAGGCACCCATGCCTTAACTATTTCCTGTCAGAGCTCAAGCAATCACATGACATTGTATTGTGAGCTTCCATAGTAACCTAACAGTGGAAAGGACAGTTCAAGTGCCAGCATTTTTATCCTCCGTAATATCAGTAATGTCCCATGAGTACATAATCAACTAGGAAGTAATGCAGGCTTTAAATAAAGTGGGTTCCATTTTAAGTCAATCCATCAACTGCAATACTTAAGTTTTAAAAATCTAGTTTGTGGAATGATTTCCAAAACCAGTATTTGAAAAAACATAAACGTTCAGTATTTGCGACTCCAAAACCGAACTTATGCACACATTTAAAATACTGGAGTCTCTAACACTATTTTAACAAGTTAAGATATATCATTAAATCTTTACATACAAATAGATAATATTTATATGAATGATGCTCACTGTAAAACAGCAATTTTCTTTTTCCTGGTATATAGCTACTTTCCAGTTTGATTTTTTTTCTTATTTTATAAATTTCTTCTCCTCCTCCTCAACCTCCTCTGTCATAGACCAGCCTTGAAAAAAAAAAAAAAAAAAAAAAAAAAAAAAAAAAAAAAAAAAAAAAAAAACCTCTCACCAGAGTAAAGGTGTGGAAATTAGAAATATAGTAAATAATATGAAGATCTGAATGAAAATAATAAAACGGAGAAACATATAGGATAATATTGGGAGGGAATTCCAGTGAGCGCTGAAAATTCGCCCGCATTTAATTTCCAACTGCGTAAAATATCCTGACCACAAAGGTAGGAGTAAGAAAAGGACTGCATTAACATGATACAAGGAAATGAATGAACCAATTGGAAATTGCAGGCTATGTTCACAGTTAAACATTCTGTTGCTAGATTAAAACAAATCACCAAGTCACAGTTATACCCTAGACCAAAACATTCTGTAGGCAAACCACTCCCTGGGTGGGATATAAAGATGTCTCCTTAGAGAGAACTGGAACTTATTTGGATCCTTAGACTTTTGTTTGAGGTAGGAGAAGAGCGCCTTTTTTTTTTTTTTTTTTTTTTTTTTTTTTCAGGCTGGCTCTTTCTACCTGCCTCTGCCTCCCAGTGTTTGGGATTAAAGGCATGCACCCCACCCCCACTCCAGCCCAGCCAGACCTCCTTCTCTATTCACGGAGCACAAGGTCTGGCTATTAGCGACACCTGTTGACGATAACCTTGAGAGCAGAACTCGGTGAGCCACAGCTAGGTGGAGCCGCTTGAGGTGGAAACACTGTAACCTTGAAGGCTCTAGAGGAAAGTCCCAACTCTCTGACCTTGGATCTACTTGGAAACAGGCTCACAATTTCGGGCCTCCACATTCCTCCTTCTTTGTTCTTCTTAAAATTGACTTACCTAATTTATTTGTCTATTGCTTTTGTGTTTTGAGATATGATCTTGCTATATAGTCTGGGCAGGCCTTGAATTTCCTGTAGCTCAGGGTAGATCCTACTCAGAAAGATCCTGAGTGCCTAACTGTTGCCAGTACAGGTGTGCTCTACCGTGCCTGCCTCCCCCCCTTTTTTTTTTTTTTTTCTTCTCTGCCTCTTTTTCCACATGTGCAGTTCTTTGACTTTTTTCCTAATTTAACCACCCTCATTTGCAGACTCTCCTCCCTGAATAGCTCTAAAATCGCTAGTTTTATAGCAGGACTTCCTCATACTCTCACACTGTTTTTCTATCTTTTTTTCTGTTAGTTGTGCAGACAATTGCATAGTACTGGGGAGATTTTTCAACAGGAACTTCATTTATTGAGTAAATAAACTCACTCTCTTTATTGATATTAATTTCCTCTTACATGTAAATTAAATACCCATTTTTAGAAAATCACAAAAACATGAAGTACTTTTTAAATTTTGTTTTTATTTTTATTTTTTTTTATTCTCTTATGCATTCCATTTCAACCATAGTTTCCCCAGCACTTCATTCTTCCCAGTCCCTCCTCCCACTTCTCATAGGCCCCAGATCCAATTCTCTTCCATTTTCCATCAAAAAAGAGCGGATCTCCCAGGGACAACAATCAAACATGATATAACAAGCTATAATAGAACTAGGATATATATCAAGGATGGACAAGGCAACAGTAGAAAAAAGTCCCAAGCACAAGCAAAAGAGTCAGGCACCCTCCTCTCCCACTATTAGGAAATAGATAAGAATGGCCGGCTTCACAACCATAAGGTATATGCAGAAGACCTAGCTCAGACCCAATCCCAGAACAGGATCAGACATGAAACTCAGTGGTAAGGTACTTACCTAGAAAGTGCAAGATGTTAGAAACTTAGTATCAAAATCCCCCATTTATAAAAAAATTTGTAAATCTAAGATTTCTTTGATTCACTTATAAGAATTCTGTGTGTTCTTTGTGAAAAAAAAAAGATTTTAGTAAGCATGGAAGAAAAATTAAAATAATAAAAAATAGAAAGAAAATCATCTTTATTTATTTTCTCCATTTAGCATTATACCCAATATACAAAAATAATAATATTTAAATTTTTACTGAGTAATTTATTCAACGAACATTTTAAATAGTTTTTATTATTGATAAGTAAACAACATGATGAAAAAACCAATAACTTGCAGAAGAGTCTTTTTATCCCAGGCTTAAGAATTATACCACCATCAAAGGAAATTACTAATTATTACATTAATTTCAGATCTATTCCCTACCTGCAACGCTAACACTTATTAACTTCTTTTGATTTCTACCCTCACTTTCCACATTTTCAGAGGTTGGCATGCAGCTCTTATGAATCTGAAATGAGGATATTGAACATTGTGGTTTACTCTAAACTTGTTTATGTCCAGGTAAAACGGGTAATATTAAATTTAGTTTCTTTGTGTGTGAATATTGAAGGTAATGAGGTACTAATTTGGTAAGAAGAGAAGATTAACATTGGAATAATTTTAAGGTTGGAAAAATGCTATTATATTAAAAAATTTTTATAGAGGCAGGTTCTAAACAGAGTATGGCAAGAATGCTTCTCTTCCTGAAAATAATGTCGTTGAAAAGTAAAAATTAAAACATCCACCAACAATATTATAAAGTAAATCATGTTGCTATTGTTTTTATTGATTATTCATGCATATAAAAATTTGATAGTAGTTCCTGATGTCAATGCTAGGATTCTGTTGAGTATCAGTTTATCTTTAAAAATATGAGATATTTTGAGATCAAAATATAAACTTGCTGAAGTGTTAGTCAATAGATAAGTGACCGAACACAGTTGTATATTTCATTTTCTAAATTACAATCAGATATTTTGGGTTAGCATGAAAAGACTTGACATGATGGTTACTGATACTGAAATGTTTTGTAATCTATTCGTGCCAAACTTTTCAACTGAAGGAGAAAAAATGTCAAGTGCTTCAGAATAGATGAAAGAAATGTCAAAGCATGAAAAATTTGAGTGATCAATGTATGCACTGCTGAAGGCTATCAATAAAGCGCTGTATAGCAGTTTAACTTGTCTGTTTAAGTTGAATAGAACAATAGTCTAACCTACAGTCAATACAGTCTTAGTCAATGAGCTATATTAGATTCTGGGACTTTAATTGCCTTTGATGATTTGTGCGAATTCCACTTTGTTAGGAAGTTAGATGGATGGGGAAAATGCTTGTATCTATTTCATGGAAAACTTTCATTGTCTAGGAAAAAATAAATACAAGTCTGTATTGATTCTGTTTTGTTTGGAGACACTTAGCATATACAGATTTCACAGCCTCTGCAGAAAGCTGCATATTCACCAGTTATTATGAGTAGCATGGGAAACTAGGCCAAGGAACATCTCTCTCTCTCTCTCTCTCTCTCTCTCTCTCTCTCTCTCTCTCTCTCTCTCTCTCTCTCTCTCTCTCTGCCTCCATCTCTCTGCTTCTCTCTCTCTGCTCTTCCCCCTTCTCCCCTTCCCTTCAATAACCCACGGGGGGGGGGGAGACACAGAGAGAGAGAGAAACAGAGAGGGGGAAGGGGAGAAGTGGGGAGAAGGGAGAGACAGAGAGAGATGGAAAGAAAAGGACTCCAGCTGGAAGAGAAGATCAACTTGCCTCAGCAGATGGGGGAGAGAGTGGGCATGGCTTGTCTCTGAAAGGCACAAGACAGATCATTACATTCCCATTGCTTTTTTTATAATAAAAAGGCCGAAAGTTAGGCAGAACAGGTTAAAGGAATTGGGGCAGCAGATTCTCAAGACAGCTTCCTGCTTATTGTAGATGTCGTTTGGGGGGAAAACCTGAGAAAGCTGGGTGTTGGTCACATCCTGGGGTAACAGGTCT
Organism: Alexandromys fortis; assembly: GCF_014885135.2. Classification (NCBI taxonomy): domain Eukaryota; kingdom Metazoa; phylum Chordata; class Mammalia; order Rodentia; family Cricetidae; genus Alexandromys; species Alexandromys fortis. The sequence continues at coordinate 9,928,698 of NW_026067896.1, forward strand.
CTTTGTTCCTGTCCAATGTTTTTGGTATGGAAATGTCTGGTGTCTCTTATACTGTTGAAGTTATTGGCAGAACAGAGGACAAAGTTAAGTTTAGGAGAAAAATTAGGACCAGGGAATTGCGATGTCTGGAAGGTCGTACGGCCTTTAGTTTATTGCTCAGAGCCCTCCGAGAAGAATTCGATATTTTTTAACAGCATTCTCCACAGCCCATTAGAAGCAGGTCAGAGAAAAAAAATCACTCTAGGACAGTCTGATTTTTGCCTCTGACAGGCACCACAAAACAACAAACCTGTGGTAATCTGGCCTTTGCTCTGTAGGACAGTATGGTCTTAAATGTTCCGTTGTCTTTATCGAAGCCCTTGAAGAGTAGACAGTGGAGAGACTATTACTGACCCCTCCATAGAGATGTTGTCCCTGAGGCTCAGAAGGGCCAAATATCCTGCCTGAGGTCATTTGTGGTTTATTTATTTGCTCATGAAATATATGTTTTTTGAATATTAAATATAATTTTGCCTTTCAGATTCATTTTTTTTCACTATGTTAGGTTTTCTCTATCATACACGCAACCACATTTCATATCTAAAACTTTAATAAATTCCTGGTTGTTTGGGATGTCTATATCTATATCTACATCTATATCTATATATCTATATATATCTTATTAATATGAAATTGAGGTACACACCAGAAGTCCACATGGTAAAATAATGAATATATTTGTACTGGTAATCTTATTTTAAGGTATTTGATAGGATTTTCAAAAAGTAATATCTCATGTATTTTATAGCTTTTATTTTAAATCAATAGGAAAAGCAGAAACAATTCAGTTTTTGTGAGTCGAAACTTTTTGCAGCTAATAGTTGCATTTAGTCCAAAGGAAAACACATGTGATAAACAGAAAAATCAGCCTCTTCCATCCAGTAGCTCTCTCAGTACAACTATCGAGGATTTGGTTTCCTGTAAGGCAGCATGGCACAGTAGATGGGCTATGGTATCACCTGGTTGACTATGAATCTAACCATTAGTATTAGATGTTCATTGTCAATTAACCCAGAAACAGGTTTCACCAAAATTCTATACAAAGACAAAGCACAAAAATTGCCAAATCACAAAGTGGTGAATTTCTTTATTTCTATCACTACGAGGAACCTTTATTTCTTTCCCAATTAAGCTAAAACATGTCTGGTATTTAGTGCACAACATATGTCAAATTATTCCAGAAATATCTCAGCTCCCCGTGTCTAGTAGGAATCTATATGTAATGGAGGAAACTAGATTTCACACATATAATGGTGAAGGAGAGTGGAGGGCATGTGGAGCCACTCTCAACTTATATCAACCACACTGTGTCAAATAATACTGCAATAAATAGGTATGTTTTGTTATTTTATATGTGTTCTGGTATTACTATTTGAATAAACTCCTTGAGCTAATAAGGGCTTCTGTATGCACAAAACTTTCTTCATGGATAAGCAGAAAATCAATACAGAACTTCATCTAAATTATGAACATGAAAATCAGAGAAAGAGGAAAATTTTGTTTTGTAGTTCCCTTGGTGCTTTCTAATATTTGAAGCAAGGAAATGCTTCAAAATGGAAAATCATTATCAACTCTGCTTTAATTGTATATTGTTTACTAAAACTCTGTCATGATAGGCAGAATGTGTGATAGAAAATGGAAAGTTTCCTAGTTTAGACACGGCACCACTACATAACAGCATATGGAAGAAAGAAGGCATCTACTAATATTGGCCGGACAACATTGCATATATTCAGTAGTTAGGATGAGCATAGCTCCTACAACAACTTTTACTTTACTGTGAAAAAGGCTGGAAGGGTGTCCTTGGAAGTATAAGTTAGAAGAGTTGTACCATTCAGGGATTCTCAACTTGTGGATCAGTGCACTTTGGGGGTCACCTATCAGACATCCTGCATAGGTGATGTGCATAGTACGATTCATAACAGTGGCAAAAGTACAGTGATGAAGTACCAACAAAATAATTTGTGGCTGGGGTTACCACAACATGCGGAAACATATTAAGGGCCATAGTATTGGGAAGGTTGAAAAGGCTGGGTTTGCAATGCGATGGAACATGGTCACAAAGATGTTGGTGTCCTGTGTCACGACAGTGGTGAACTGACGTGGGTGCTGGCTTGTTTGCCTGTGTGTACTTGCTAACATTCGTACACAGGGATGCAGAAGGATACATGACTCGGCTCTCAGCTGACTGTGATGCACGGAGTCCTGCGTAGAGAAACAAACAGTTCCAATTCCGTCCTTCTCACACTGCTTCCTCACACACCACAGTTAGAAGAATTCAGGATTTCAAAATAAATGTTACAGCACTGCTATAAGATCTTCCATTAGTATTATTTTTTACAGACCTAACGAAGTCTATACAGGTTCACCTCATTGATTCTCAAAGAAAATTTCTTGAAGATACTATCCATGTCCATACATTGAGCAAAACCTTCACTTTTCTATCAAAATAGTTTTGTGGGTTATTATCTTTGAAGTGACAGTATGCTGGCACTGTTGGAAGCTAAATTGTTTTTCAATATTGTTATTGCTGAATCCATTACAGAAATAAGTATCAAATACTGCATATATCAACATTTGAGACTTGTTTACAAAAAAATTCACTGTTTTAATTTTCTATTAAGTGGTTCATAAAATATCAAATCTACTATTTACAGTCATTAATTATAAATGGGTGGTAATTTCTAACACAATCACAGGTCAGTGACTATTTTCTGTGTAGATGAACAAAACACAATTTTAAGCCTCAGACCAAATGTCTATTTTCGATTTTTTTAATTGAATCACAGGTTGCCAGAATAATTATTTTAAGCCAAAAGAGTATTGATTTTCCTTCTGTACATATAGTATATCATTAAATCTAGGATTTACCTGTGTCATTGGAAAGAAGTCAGACTTTCACATTTGCAGATGATATGATTTTATAAGTGAATCCATAAGTGAACTCAAAATTTCTATGAGGGAACTCCTACAGCTGATAAACCCCTTCAGTTGTAGCAGGAGGCCACTTGTTGGTTCCCAGCTGCACAGCCCCAAAATAATCACACAGAAACTATATTAACTAAATCACTGTTTAGCCCCTTAGCTCTAGCTTCTTATTGGCTAACTCTTACATATTAATTTAACCCATTTATATTAATCAGTTTATCACCACATGACTGTGGCTTACCTGCAAGATTCCAACCTGCATCTGTCTCCAGCAGCTCCTTGGCTTTTCTCTGACTGCACCCTTCTATCTTCCAGTATTCAGATTAGTTTTCCCCACCTAGCTATTTCTGCCCTGCTGTAGGCCCAAAGCAGTTTTTTTTTTATTCATTAATGGTAATTACAGCATATAGAGGGAAATCCCACATCACCTCCCCTTTTCTTTTTAAATAAAAAAGAAATATTTTAACTTTAACATAGTAAATTTACATATAACAAAATATGTATCAAATAAGAATTACAGTAATAATATTTATATCTACTCTATCTTTTATCATAACTAAGGAAAACTATAACTTAACAAGTCTTCAATTCCATCAAAGATTCCAGAAGAATATATTACCTAAGTAAACAGGAGGTTCATCGTAAGCAACTTCCAAAACTCTAGAATTGACAGAGACATTTCACTGCCTGGACAGTCATCGAATATTCTTTTGTACTGTTGGGGCACCCATCTTCAGCCTACAGGCCCATAATATCCAGCACACTTTTCCATGAAGCAGGAAATTTCAAAGACAATTGTGCCTATATTGGCAGTTTGTCAGTCACTTTCTTTTGTATCCTGCAGAATGTCTCACAGACTCTTTTATGAAGCAGGAACTCTGAAGGATCATCTCACCTTTACGCAAGTTCAGCAGTCATTTCTCTGCAGTTCTGCATGTCCAGTTCATCAAGCATTACAAGCAAGAGCAGTTTCTTCCCCAAATGGCTTACCAACACCATAAGAAGCCTCTTCAATGCCCATCTTACTCTTGAGGTAATTGGAAATGCCAGGAGCAGATGTGTCTCATTGTCATGAAAAGGCCTAAGTTCTTAAACATTTCAAATGCCATATTCTGTAGTCTTTGAAAGGTTTAAAGAATGTGTATCCATTTGAAATACATCTCTACAACTCGAAAATCTAACTAACATGATTACAAGCTTGATGATTATCTATTAACCTATATTTCTTAATTAATAATGATTTAAAAAACTAATAAATAGTAAAGATGAAAAGGTGAGAGAAAAAAGGAAGGAAGGAAGGAAGGAAGGAAGGAAGGAAGGAAGGACAGACAAAGGAGAGAAAAAAAAGAAAGAAAGAGAGAGAAAGAAAGAAAGAAAGAGAATATATCTACTCCAATACATTGCTAAAGAATATGAACTCATTAACATCCATTAGTTTTACTCAATGAAAGAGCTAAAATAAAATCAAGTGGGATCTATGAAGGTTTCAAACAATACTTAAAAAAATGAATAAAGAATGCATGACATCTTTCTAAGCCAGAGCATTTATTCTTAGAAGAATGCTGGTGTTATCATAGGTCAGACATTGAGTGATTCTGAGAGAACCCAAATAACTCAAATGCCTAGAATATATTCAGATGAGCTACACATCTTAGAACCTAGGTATTGCATAGGATCTTAAGCAACACTAAAATTAATTTTAATGGAACATTATACTGTTTGTAGATTTAGGGGACTAAATAGCACTAAAACAAAACTACCAAATCATACCCCTGTGGCAACTCTTGACCAAAGACCTTGTAAAAATCTTCCTACCCTTTTTGAGTGTCTTAATGAGACTAGGTAGAAGTAAAGTCAACTTATTCCTCCATGTGTAAAGAAAAAATCCCTTTTGGAGATAGATTTAAAACTTAATGTGTTCCTGACATCATACAAAAATTACAAAATCATTCCTGCACCCTTAGACTCCACCGGTGGTCTATTACAAATAGCACATTCCCTTAGATTTATGAATGAGAGGAGGAATGAGAAGGAGGGAGAATGGAATGGGGATAAAGCTACCAGAGAGACAGAACCGGTTTGTGAACTTCTTGGAGCCTTTTAAGAATAGTGATCTGTCAATACTCCTCTGTTGGAAGAAATAAACTAAAAAGTCTTTGTCTTTTAGGAGACAGATCCCTGAATATAAATAACATAAACAGTGTACATCAAGAGGGTATATTGTCTCAAAGAATGATAAAATTCTTGAGCTGACAGAACCCTTGGCTCCAGGTGGCCTTCATGTCAATAACCACTATCAATCAGTAAATCTTTTAACTGCAGGTATGAATGTAAGTTTTCTAATTGATAGTGGTGGCTCCTATTTCATCCTTCTCTCATAATCTAGTAAATCCATTCCTCATTTTTGGGTTACATGCATCAATCAGACTCTATTTTTTATTAACAAATTTATTATTCTTTGGGAATTTCATATCATTCACCCTAATTCTGCTCATCTTCCGGTTTGCACGTATCTGCCCCTCACAAAGCAAAACATCACAACAACAGCAAAATAAGCGACAAAACCCTCTTTGTTCCTCCATGTTTCTTGCCTCTCCAACATCTCTTCATTTGTCTTAGTGGTGTGGAACACAGTTTACCCTGTTTTACAATCAGTTCTACTTTAAATGTTCAGTGCAATGAATCATTGTTCTGGTTCAAGGTCTCTGCTTTCTGGTACACCATCTTCAAGGGTCCCTCACCAAAACTCCTCAGGGATATCCCAGGCCACCATAAGTCATGGAGATCCTTATTATCAATGTTTACTTCACTCTTATATTGTCCATGTCTAACTTAATCTTCGCTTATAATTTTCTTATGATACCCAAGCATCATCTTTTCTATAGGACAGATTTACCACCAAAAGTGGGGGTACCAAATTACTTTCAACACCTTACAAAAATGACAGTAACAACTAGGATTGCCTGTCAAAGAAATTGACTCATTGCTGATAGATCTCCTCTCTAACCCATAAGTATGTGCCAATCAAATGCCAAATACGGAAAATACAACAACAAAGATATAAATAGATTAAAGCACTGTTGGGGTTCTTCTCACCACTCTCTTTTTCTCACTCCTGAACCCTTAATGGAATTTCAAGCACTTATCAGTAAATTCCTTTGTTAGGGGATTTTAACAGCACTAGCCTCCCTGTTAAACTCCAGGGAGCCTGTTAAAATCTCTAAAGGAGACTACACAATGGTTCAAGCACTAGATATTACAAATGCAGCTATTATTTATATATTCGGTGCTCCTTAATGCCTACACATTATGAACCCAAACCCTTTCGATTGTCTAGTCCATTTTTATTGTCTAGTCAACAGGCTAGATTTTAAAGATGCTTTATGTGCACTGCTATTGCTTCTAAGAATCAATTTGGTTTTGCCACTGAATGGGCTGATGTTCAAGGATGGAATAGACAACTTACCAATGGTTTCCTTCCCTGATGTTTTAAAGACAGAGCTCATACTTTTGGATAAGACCTAGCTAGGTCCTCAAATGACTTAACAAGACAATGAAATAGCATTTTAACATATATTAAGTATATATGTTAAACATACGATATTAACATAGGTGATCTCACCTGTTCTCTTCATTGAATGAGACCCCAAACCACCAATAAACCATAAATTTCCCTGGCAGATAATATAAAGTTTTAATGCCCAAGACATCTTCCTCAGCCTTATACTTAGGATTCTTTACAAGTAAGGGCATAGTGCTATCTCAGTTGAACATAGAAAAGTTGTCCAGGCTATCCCAATTCTTGGTGATAGAAAATATATTAAGGGTTTTGGGGGGCATGATCAGGTTAATAAATATCAGCTTTGATATAAAACCTTAATGAGAAATTATGAACAAATTCCCCTTACTTTGGGCACAAGAGGAGAGGTTGATAAATTGAATCCTCTGCTCAAATTATTTATTTATTTATTTATTTATTTATTAAAAATTTCCACCTCCTCCCCTCCTCCCATTTCCCTCCCACTCCCCCCAACCCCTCTCCCTCTCCAGTCCTAAGAGCAGTCAGGGTTTCCTGCCCTGTGGGAAGTCCAAAGTCCTCCCCTCTCCATCCAGGTCTAGGAAGGTGAGCATCTAAACAAACTAGTCTATTCTTTTCATATCAATACTTCCTGTACAGTCCCCTCCCTCAAATCCTCTCAGCTCTCCTACCTCCTCTCTCCTCCAGATTTACTCCCTTTCTGTTTCCTCAGAGAGACTACAGGCAAACAGGGCAAGACAAGATACAATAAGACAAGGCAAAATTCTTCATATCAAGGTGACCTAATAAATGAAAAATTGTCTCGGGGCAAGCAAAAGAGTTGTTTGAAGTAGGGATGTGGGAATGGATCTAGGAAACACATGGGATGGTTTGAGAAAGAATGATAACATGATTAGCAAGAAGTTATGAAAGATTTAGAAAAGTATGTTTAATAAAAGATTTCTGCTCAAGGTTTCTGATTTAAGTCTACCACATACTGGCAAGCCTTTAAGCTGCACATTGTCGAAGCACAAGAATGTGTCTAGGTGTCTAGAAATTTAACAAAGGATTTAGCTTAATCCATGGATTTATAGAATATTTATCAAAACAAAAATATTTAACTAAGGGTGGTGCTTATGACTAAGGTAGTATTCTTATGGCTGTTCAGTTGGAGTACTGCCTTACATATTATTAAGGTTAAGGTCATGGGTATATTCCTGAATATTCCACTAAGACCTCATATATTTACATGATTTGTATAATCAGATTTGAATCCATCAGTCACTACCTTACTTTCTGTTGTCTAGATTTGAAATTGGATCATCAAATTTACATGTTGGAAATAGGTTAGACCTATTAGAATCCCAGTAATGATCCCATTAGCTTTTGGGCACTGTTGATCTAACTTAATTTTATCTCCTTTAATTTACTCACTGTGGTGGTCCTGTGACAGTTTAATTCCATCTAGCTACATACCATTCATTGTTCGCTGTGGCCTAAAAGTCAGCAAATATACAGACTCGAAAACCTTCCATGTCTTGTTTTATCCACAAATGGACATACCAGCTGAACTCATATCTCCTAATAAATTTTAGAGCAATAGGTCCTGATGGGGAGAATGTTAGATAGTCAATTATATTAGGAGGCTTTTCTGTCACTGAGGTTGACCTCCTGTCATCATCAGCAACTTACATAACCATGACTTGACATGGTCAAAATAACAGGACTCTTGGTTAGGAATGGGCTCTAGGTCTATCGTAGACCTGAATAGATATGTTATGCTTGGAACAGCCAGAATGAGAATCAGCAATTGATGACAATATAACACTAAACCTAAACTAAAATTAAATTACTATATAAGATCAGTTTTTAGTTAGACAATTTCTGGGAAAGAACAAAAGAGACAATAGAACCCTATTGTAAGTGGCAACACAAATGGGCAGATACCTGGACAGGGCAATGTCTTTCATGGGAAGATGTCACAAAGTTCTCTTGGTCCACTTTCCATTCTCAACTTAGTAGTGCTCCGTCTCACTCCAGAATAAACACTACCTGTCTTCTACTTTACCCCTGTGTGTCTGAATTCTTTGACAGAGATTACAAGGTCAAAAGGAGTCTAGAAAAAGATCATATGATAAGACCACCTCTATTTTCTTTTTTCTCAATTTTTTATTGATTTTTTATTAAACTCTACATTTTTCTCTGCTCTCCTCCCTGCCTCTCCCTCCCCCTTCAACCCTCATCCAAGTTCCCCATGCTCCCAACTTACTCAGGAGATCTTGTCTTTTTAAACATAAAGCAAAGAAAACCAGCCTGCAAAACACAATCCCAGAGAATTTAGACAACAATGAGGACACTAAGAGAGACTTACATAGATCTAATCTACATGGGAAGTAGAAAAAGACCACCTCTATTTTCACAGCCATACTAATAGTTACAAAAAAGTTTGGGACATGTGAAAGTTTAAACAAGAATTTATTGCTTTATATTTTGCAGTATGATTTGAATATAGATGTTCTTATTTTTACAAGACTAATAAACTTTCTACACAGAGGGACTTATTAAAGTTGGGAAAGTATCTGGCCTGTATTCACTACTTCCATTGTTTCTATTCTGAAGAAAGCAACCAAATGTCTTGTGTTTCCTTTTATTCCCCAACAGCTTCTAAATCTACTCATAAATTGCTTCAGAATACTAAACTCATGAAAGTGATGACAGAAAGCTATTTTTCAAAGTTTGCAACATGTATATCTTCTTAGATTAATATTCCCTTACTTCTAGTCATCCTGGAAAAAAGAAATCAATCTTTTTAAATCTCCAATTTCAACGTGTGTGTGCGCGCGCGTGTGAATGTGTGTGTGTGTGTGTGTGTGTACGTGTGTGTGCATGCATCCTTGATCTTATGCAACAGCACCCATGTGGAGATGGTAGGTGATTCTCTGCTTCCTTTATGTGGGTCCTAAGGACAAAGCTCAGATCATATGGCTGGGCAGCATGAGCCTCTCTCTACTGGCATAACTATTTTTTAACATTATTTAAACTGTGCTTACTTTAAATTTATAAGTATATAAAAGTTTATGCTTTAACAAGCAGTATGTTCTGATTTTCTTTTAAAAAGTTTAACAGTCCTTACTGACCTTTTAATCTATATGATGTCCCTTTTTTCTACCACCTCACTTGTGGACGTACCACATGATAAAGCAAATCTTCAGGATCGCTCCACAGTCCTTTTTATCAAAAGATTCTGGGGGAGACTTACATGTTTAATTTTTTTAAGCATTTAAAAATGAAATAAGGCATTACAATAATTATTTTAAATCTCCCTGAAAATATTATGAACTGTGGAAAGGTTAAAAATTGCAGAAAATTTTAAATAAATAACAACTAAAAGACTGGAAAATATGTAAAAGAAGACACATATCAAGAGAGACATCAAAATAGAAAAAAACAGAGGGAAAGGAGCACAGAGGCAAATAAAAAAATACAAAGGAAAAAAGAAAATATACTAAAATTGTGAGTAAAAGGGGGAGTTACAAAGTTAATAAAGAATGAAAGATTCAGGCTGGAATGGATCAAGGATACAAAGACTCAAAAATACAGACTTCCTCTTAGGTTATAGAATTGCTTTAGTAATATTGAATTAATCGATCTATTATGACCATAACATTACAGAAACAATAACTTCCCAGAACACAATGTGTACATTTTCCATTTATGTGTGGAATTACTTCATTTACTTAAAAATATATTTCTTTGCATGGTACATAACTGCTGTTGAGCTCTTATCTATGTAACTTCTTAAAGCAGAAGGATCTTTAATAAAATATACCACCGAAGTATTTGAGATTACCATTATGTGTAAATTTGTACAGTATCACTAAAAGTCATATTTGAGGACTCTTTTAAGTCAGGCTCTATGGCACTGACCTATTACAAAAATATTATTGAGCCGGGCGGTGGTGGCGCACACCTTTAATCCCAGCACTCGGGAGGCAGAGGCAGGCGGATCTCTGTGAATTCGAGACCAGCCTGGTCTACAAGAGGTAGTTCCAGGACAGGCTCCAAAACCACAGAGAAACCCTGTCTCGAAAAAACAAAACAAAAAAAAAAAAAAATACTGAGCCATGTGTCAGAGATTTGTCTAGATGAGTTTTGAAGAGAAATCTTTCTAACCTTCCAGAAAGGAGATAAAACCTCAGCTTCCTCAGATGAGACTGAAATGAAGATATCTTCTTGTGAAGGAGTAAAAGGGCATCTTGTTTTGTAATACCAAATTTAAATACCCCACAGAGAATAGGACACCTCCTCAGTGAGGAACATACCAGCAGGGAAAGAAACTGGTCAGCTAAATTAATCTTTCAAACTTCCCATTATACCATGAAGTTATCTATCAGCATGACCCTCTCCTTCTCCATACATTTCTTCTTCCTAATGGAAAGGTGGCCTGCCAATGCCTGTTTCACTTCTTGCCCAGCAGTCAATAAAATACCTTTATTTTACAAAAACTCTTGTCAATGGATCATATTACAGGGGCCTCCTGTATTGAGCCCTTGATTGGTAGCAGAACTAATTATACTTACTGGGATTCTATTTTCCTACAAAAGATTGTCACATTTATAAGTAGAAAATAGAGGGAGAAACTATAGTTTATTACCTGGTGTAACATAAATATGGCATGCAATTGGGGAACATTTTTAAAAGCACCAAGGAAAAACTGGGCTGTGCCTGGCTTTTACTAACTGGAAGAGCATTATGTGAGCTCCAAAAGAATACACATTTTACAAAAGCAAGTATCCTTTTTTATTTGTTTACATTGCACTGAAAATTTACATCATACTTTTACAAATTTTTTTATCATAAAAATATACTTCTTTACAAAAGTGTATGCATTAATATAAGAGGAGTAGCCAGTTGCAGAAGAAACGTTGTTTAAACAAGATCTTAAACGTATTAACCTTAACATTAGTGAGTGAATCATTGTTATTGCAGTCATTTTTGAATAAACAAGAATAAATAACAGATGGCATAAAATTGAAAACCGCATCCTGTCAGTAGAATACAGTGTTGAGAAAATTGTATGAATTTCCAAAACAATGTATCTCAAAGTGTTTTACAAGAAATTCACTAAATGTAGAGATAGCTCCAAGCGGTGCTCCCAGGTGCAATGGTTTCTTGTAGGCACTCTTGTCTCATGATACAAAAAGCAAGACCCTTCACAGAACAATCCCTATTTGAAATGGAAAGCAACAAAGAGTCCACAATGGATATGTGTTTTATTCAGTGAAATGAAACACGATAAAAATAAAGACGAAGACAATGCCCTATGAAACAAAAATACCAACACTACTGCATGATGTAGCTTTAAATGAGCTAACAATTAACACATAAACTTGTTTTAATCAGACAATGAGAAACACTGGCTGTACCTGATACCTACTTCTTAAAAATAGGGTATAGACAGAACGTTCAAAACCTGTGAAAATTTGATGAATACATATATTTGGGAAGCAAATTTATACTGTTGATCTGAAAGAACATTTTTGTTTTGGTTCTTTTAGTCATTAAGTTAAGGGGTAGATCAGAATATGCTGTACTTTGTTCAAAGAAACTATAAAGTACCAAAAGTGGAAAAATCAAAAGTTCAGCTAGAAGGCTATGCAGACATCATAAATTAAATGCAGATGTAATTGACTTACTCTATCAAAACCATTAAAGTGCTTGATAAAAAAAATAATGATACCAAGTTGGTGTCTTAGTTAATGTCAAAATAGGCATCCTTACAGATAATTTTTTTCGAGCCTAAATACTGTTGAGATGACAAAGTATATTGAGGCAAACATGTAAAGAGTATCCTATATTTAATAGATAAAACTCTTTCTTTGAAAATAGAGAAATAAGAAAGGTCACATAATGACCTTGCTATTTGCAGGAACTTGAAAATGATTCTAAATTAGTACTAGCTGCTTTTTAAAAAATAAATACAGAATGCCAGATTGGAGTGGGCAAACAACCTTATTTCTTCTGTGTCATCAATTAGTTCATAATTATTTAAAGAAGTGTGTCATTCCTAAATATCTAAGGAAATGAGAAAAATAATGCCTGGGATAGAGAAGAATGAATTGCAGACATGTGGTACAAACTACAGACATGTAGGTGGGATGTAGCTTATGGCAGCAAAGAGAAATCAGTGACCTATTGACTCTGGTAAGTATAGCTCTTATTTCTACCCTATATCATTTTTAACCCAGTCCCTCTAATATAGTTTATAAAGCACAGAAATACTGATAGTGGATGCTCCTCCAATATATGCAAATAAGTTTATGTTTTAGAATAATCTCCTTTTTAAAAAAAGCAAATAAACTGTGAGCAAGCACTCCCAGAGTGCAGCCAGATCTCTGTAAAACTCTCCATGGTACACATGAAGAAGAATTTTGATCCAGTTTATGAAAAAAAAAAAAAACACTCTTCTCTGTCATTCCTCAGGAAAAGGTGACCCAGCAAGTCCTGAAAAGTGTGCTTTGTTTAGCAGTGAACTAAAAGTGCACTGTTCAGTGTGTCGATTTCCAGGATTCTGAAGAAGGCAACGTGTTGCCGTGTTATACCATTGTGCAAACTGTGTTCAAGTTGGGGTCAAATCGCACTGCCTTCCCCTCCACAGACTTGGCATTGGTGTCATACATGGGGTTCTCAAAGGCTGCTTGGCCGTTGTTATTTTCATGAACAGAACATCCTGTGTACTGTGTTTTGGGTGCAGTCCTGTTTATAAAAACAACATTGATAGTTGCATGTTAGGGTGTTTTGAGAAATAGCAGACTAAACTTCAACAATTTATGAATGAACTTATTCAAACAAAATAATACCCCACACAATGTAACATTGTTTAACAAGAATTGAACAGTGATGAATGATACCATGAGTAAAATATTAAAAGAATTACTGTGCTTAGGAAAAAAGACCAAATATGAAAGATCCACAAGAAGAAAAGTGACTGTTGTAGTTCTTTGTACTTGGATGAAGTTTGAAGGTGGTGGGGGAGATTAGAGAGGAACCTGCTAATGAATTCACATTCTCTTTGGGTTGATAATTGCATCCAGTAACTAAATTGGCAAGAACTTTCAGATGATGCAGTGAGTGTCCCCAATGGTATTCTGTTATACAGTTGAAATGTTGTTAAAATTATTTATATATTATATCAAAATATATGCATAATATAAATTATTAATATATTTATAGTGTATACATATATTTTATATAACTATATAATATTAAATGACTAATTTTTAGGTATCAAAACAGACAGATATAAATAAAAATGTCAGTTTTGGAGAGAATGTACTTAAGTAGATAAGTGTATAAATGTGTATATATACTTAAATATATTTAATTGAATTTGATTGTTTGTATTTTTCCAAATAACAGAGATAGATTAATGAAGCTCCTCCAAAAGGCTGTAACACATAGGATATATGTGACTGAGTAATCATATATAATACTATTTATTTGATCAATCACAAGCATAACATATCCATTAAATAATCTTCAAACAATAGAAGCTGAATGACTAATTAGAAGATGACCATCTGTCGACCAAGGTAAAATTATTCCTGTCAACCAAGGTAAAATTATTCAAGACTGCCATGTGAACCTGAACTTTCTAGATTTTTACCATAAATCTATCAGCATTTAGTGTCTTTTCAATTTAAACTTTAACATTCAGTATCTCTAAAGTACCAATATTAATAATTCATGAATAATATGTGCAAGAAAATTAAAGACAAAATGAAGAATGGTAAGGTTGAATCACGTGCAATCTAACAGAGTGATTTCTGCTATGGACATGTGGCTCTTGGGGTGAGTGGTAAGATCCAGAAGGATTATAACAGCTATGCACACCGATTATAACAACACATATAAAAGAAAGGTGGAGTATAGGCAATATGATGGAAATGACATGAAAGGAAAGTTTTGGTAAATATTGTCACTGAAGTCACACATCTTACCTTTGTTTATAAAGATAAAACCCAAATCCTGCAAATATAAGTGCGAAAAAAGGCACAAGAATCGCAATGGCCACAGAACTACTGTTTGTACCATGAGGTTGATTCGAAGAATTTGACCCTTCTGAAGTATTCAGTCCTAATGGAAATAGCACAAGTAAGTCATTGACCAAAAGATCAACTCAGGCCTATAATTTATTTCTACATTTAATTACCAGATAGTTTATTCTATTTTTCAAGTGAGAAAAAAGAGAAGGTTTTACAAGATTTAGGGTAGGAACAGAGATGAAGAAGCATATAATAGCGCTTTACTTAAGGAAATTGATTCTTTTTATACACTTGTATTTGAAATACAGTGTTTTAAGTACTAGGGCATGTGATCTGAAATCTGTGCATCCAGTTACTTTACTGTATGAACAACCAACACCTGTGAATGCTGTACACTATTTTCAAAACAGCACCAATTTAGGTGGTATAGTACACAAAATAATAATTTATTATTTTTATTTACAAAGAGTTAATATACTATTTATTTTTATTAATATGTGTTTAATGGCATAGATGGTAAGTTTTAAGTAATATTTTATCTCTTATTTAAATATTTCAGATATTTATACAAGAAGTTTTGATCACATCTATGCCAGTACTTCCCTCCAGCTCGCTCTAGTTTTCTCCAGCCTATTTCCCAACTTTATGCATTTTTGGTGAACATTTTTATTCAAATAATTTATAAATCTTGTCACACTTATTTTTAAATCATATATATTTCTCTATTTATTTCTCCAGTGACCAGGTTCAATTATACAAAAGCTTAAAGCCATGATTTGTTAAGATAAATACTAAATTAGAGTCATAATCATTGTTTATATCTGCATACAATAATTTAAGGATGGAATACAGTGTATATATACAGCAAAAGACAAGTGTTTATAAATATAAGATCAACAAATATGTGTGCCCATGTCAGAAGGATTATAAATGAAAACGAGAAAGCTTCGTCCATCATAGCAGAGAAAATGGCAGTATTTGAGATGACCAGGTTCTCAAAAGAACCCATTTCTCAACGTTATTTTTTCCTTCCAGGCTGTAAAAGTTTCTCCGAGTGCCACTACATCTTCTCAGAAGTAAGAAATTTGCTTTAATACTCAAACTGAAGAGAAGTGGTATAGTTCTCAGGAGAAGAGGTAAAAATAATTTAGTTTAATATTACCATGTTATCTATGTCACTTTTTCTTCTTTGTGTTTGCTTAGGGGCAAGACAGCTTATCATACTGATGGCAGATTTGATGAAACACTGAGCTTTGTAGAGTTATTACCTGAAGAAGGGATAATTTCAACAATGTGATTATTCTTTAAATGCTGTCAAATGGCTAATTGCATAGTCCTGATAATGCATAATTCAAGATATTGTAAGTGTGAAAATGTACAGAATCATTTGTTTTATGGTGTCTATAGTACCAAAGAAATTACTTGAAAATGAAAATTAAAAAAAAAACAAAAATATTACCCAGTCTTTGTAGTCCAAATTGACCATAATCTTTGCCTTTAATAAATCCTTGAAATACATAAGTGGCTCCATCAGGCTCAGCAGAAACCTGAAAATATTTGGAGTTCTAATTAAATATAAAAACTGACCACAGCTTTATTTTTTATCTGAATAAGTACTCAATATATTCTAAAATGAACATCCACCTTTGTTTGTTTTTCCTGCCCCTTCTATGCAATGAACACGGTACAAATCTTCTATTATAAAGACAAAAGAAAAAAATTTCTAATTTTAAATAATTATGATATTGGTAAACAGGAGATTGTGTGTTGCTGTACCACCATTTTATAAATATAGACTAGTAAGTATATTATTCAAAATGTAAAACAATGGTGTAGAAATTGAATCACAGTGTGGAGAGATGGCTGCTGTAGGTTCCCAGCACCCACACTGGGACATTCACCGCCACCTGTAACTCCATCCCTGCTGCATCTCTCTGGGCAGCTGCACGCATGTGGTATACAAGCATACCTTCAGGCAGACACAGATACAAGAAAATAAATAATAAATTATATTGGCCGTTCTTCCACTACAGAGATTCCACGTAGTAGCGTCTTTTTTCAATGGGAGTTTTTCATATCAACCCTCTTCAGACCACTTCATAAGCCTTTCTAAGCCCACAACAATCTATTAGTTTGCTGTTAAAATCAACCACGTGCTTTTAAGGAACTATACTTACGAAGCCGTCCATGGCCCAATTTTCCTCCTTCATTTTCTTCACAGAAGTGTGGGCTGGTACTTTAATAAGATATATATGTAACATTAGGCGAGCTTCCTGGCTTTTGTAGATCCCTGAAAAACGTACACACAGTTACCTAATTTTGTAGATAGCTGTGGTTCACTTTATTATCAGTGGCTTTGTAAATATATTGTGGAAAACAAATAGTATGCAAAGGAAGAATGCAAGTCCCAAATCAAGAATGACTTTGTCCATGATACCTGATACTATGCAATATACACCTGTTTCTTATCTGAAACTACAAATTAAATCTTACCTGAATCTCTAACAACCTTAAATGCTAGAGTAGAAAATGCACATAATATAGAAAAGCAAAAATCCCAGGACAGCCAAAACAATCCTGTAAAATAAAAGAACTTCTGGAGGCATCACAATCCCTGACTTTAAACTCTACTACAAAGCTACAGTACTTAAGACAGCCTGGTATTGGCTGGCATAAAAACAGACAGGAGGACCATGGAACTGAATCGAAGACCCGGATATTAATACACACACCTTGGAACACCTGATTTTTTTTAAAAGGAAGCAAAAACATATCAAATGGAAAAAAACAAAGCATATATAACAAATGGTGCTGGCATAACTGGATATCAACTTGTATAAGAATGAAAATAGAGCCATATCTATCCCCATGAACAAAACTCAAGTGCAAATGGACAAAAGACCTCAACATAAAGCCAGCCAAACTGAACCTTATAAAAGAGAAAGTGGGAAGTACACTTGAACGCATTGGCACAGGAGACCACTTCCTAAATATGACACCTTTGTAAGTAAAATACATGACAAAATGGGGTAAATCCCAGGCTGCCATAGTGGAGTCTTTTTATGCTGCTCTATCAGAGAATAACTACTATGTAAAAGAATGTTTTAGCTAGGCCTTTAAACTTAGGTTTTAACTTAAGATGATAAACACACACAATGATAGAAACATGAGAAGCAAAAATATATACACTGCTTCTTATACCTGGCTATTCTGAGAGCTGGAATAAGGTAGAGTGTAAATACACTTCATGATCAGTCAGGCTGTGAGCAAAAAACTTCTGATTGACTATTGATTAAAATTTGACTCCTGGTGACTCAAATACAGCTTTACCTATTAATGAGGCACCAGAAGAATATTCCAGGAATAAGGCAAAGAGATGCAAACCTTGACCTAAAGTAAACTACAATTAATAAACAAAACCTAAATGTACTGACAAAAATACTTGTGGGGAATGGTTATAATTGTATTATACAGTCACTGTGAGTGAAAAGTAATGAAATTTAAACTATCATGTTTATGCATATTTATAAGGATCTATTTGAATTGTTACTTTATAACAAACAGATTATTTTTTGCTAACTTAGAGAAAATGGGAATGTTATTTACAACTAAAAGTTAAATTAATCATAAACAAAATTTAAGTACAAATTAAGCTTTTCTAATTTATTCCATGTAATTATTCATACTTAAAAATATAATGTATACTAAATTCTGATAAGTGAACTTATTGGATAGTACAACAATGCATAAGATGTTTATGTAATTTTCAAAATTAATTGTTTCAATTTTATTTACACTACAAACTAATTTGCTAGTAATTATTTTCAGGATAACTATATAATAAAAGAAACTTGCAATATATATCTCATACTATAATATCATAATTCCATCTTGACAAATGAGAGTTCTAGTCCAGTACAAGAGCTCTAATTCTTTCTGCATGAAACAGTCTTAAAGACACTTAACTACACAATTTTAGCTCTGCATTTATTTAATAATAGTTACTCACCTTTACAAACCTTCAAAATTCTTGCTTTTAAGTAAATTCTGACATCCATCAAGATCAAACATAAGAATTAACTCACAGTAGTAGAGTGTGACTAAGCAAATGCCGGGATATATAGCTTCTTTTGCTAAATTTGAGTCGGATACCTGAAAGCAGCAGTTCCATGTCCCTGTTGCTCAGCGTGGCGTTGACTCTACCAGTAGAGGCATTGAAGCTAGTGACTGTCAGGGTCATGGGCTGCTTCCTTCCTTTGAAATTATAAGAGCCTTTCCATATGTAATTCTGGGCAAACACATCGTCAGGAACTGAGCAGAGATAAAATAAATGCCACATTTTAATTTCACAGTGCCCTCTAATATGATCATCTGATATTAGGTTAAATCCTGTCGTCTGTTGAACAAATAATCTATCCCTAAATATAAACCATCTTCAATAAGTATAAACTAATATATTCTTCCTTGAATTACAAATTTCAAAGAATAAATCAGTTATTAAAGCCTGAGTTTGTTCAGTAGTCAACGACAGGAAAGCCAGACTCCATGCCAACGAAAGACACGAGGTTTATAGTTAGAATCCAGGAGACACAAGTTTCACTTATATTTGGTCACCTCTAACGCTTTTCTCTCCTTTCAGAAAGAAGATGAGATGATTTTACTGAGGCTGCCAGCCTGTGAGCATGCCTCCAGAGACCCGCTATTCTACTAGTGTCATAGACAAATTCGTTAGAGGAAGAATGTAAACCATGTCCTTCTCTTTCCAGTGGCCCTGGAGGCAGCCTGGAGGTAATGACTCTTTGTCCCTTTTACAAAACACTGAGTTCACTTATTCCAGTAATAGAAGAGGAGCAGGCCTGTACTATATTGACAGCTTTGAAGTTTACATGTATTTTTAGAAATAAAAGGATTGTGACTAGAATTGCCCAGGTCTTATGGGGTAGAACAGACAGTAGTAGAATATAGCACAGGGTCTAGGCGAGCAGATCCTGGGTTATGCTACTTGTATTTGATGGCATTTTCTATATTGAAAAACTAGGTTATTTTGCATAAACTTCTTAATTCGAAACCTGGTTTTCCTTATGAATAATATAGATTAATATATACTATGTAGAATGTTAAATAAAATAAGAAATGCAAAATATTTATCTAATCATTACCTAACATCATTATCTAATATTTTCATGATATTTAATTATGATTCTGATAAAAATAGGGATATTGGGCTTTTTAGGTCACTAAATAGCTACTGTGTGAGAGTGTGTGTATCTATATGTGTGTCTATGTGTACAGATACCATGTATTGGGCATCATGAACAATTTATAGCCCTGGCTTTTCAACCTTTGTCAAATCATCTTTCAACTGACCCTTTATCCATAAACAGCAAGTTACCGTGTTATGCTTACATCTATGTAATCATCTTATTTGACACATTGTCAGAAAAAAAATCTTCGTTTGATTGGTTTGGGCTAAGAAAAGTGTACCTACAAACTGTATAAAGAAGTGATAGGCAAAAGTTTTATTTGAGAAGATTCAAGGAGAAAAAGAGAAATGTGTCCTACTGGTATGTCTAATAAATGGTTGATAGTTAGTAATTGGCACTTTTCACATTGTTTACTTCTCCTCCTCTCAATAGTGATGATTCTCCTTCCCTGTAATAAAAGTCTGCTGTTACTAATGATCTTATTTCGTGAAATTTAGTTAAATTAAGACTGCTAGTTAAAATACAGAGAAGCAAAGCCCTCATTTTGAGAGGTAATAGTTATAGGAAAAGGTATGTAGGCATACCCAGCAATATCAGTTGTATTAAGATAAATAATTGCTTTGGTAGAGATGATTAAAGAACTGGTCCTTGAGACGAATACTTTGTAGTCAGAGCTACTTCATTTGGGAGAAATATTTTCTTCATTGCAGATGCCAAGCTTCCAATGACCAGAAACAGCACAGAATGGAATGCATAACCATTTAGTCAATGATAAATATGACTTGAAACTATTGTGTTGTCTTTACCACAATGTTAAGTTTAATTCAGTAAAATTTCAAATTTAATTTTTCATCAATAATCACAAGTCAGATAGTACCAAATTTTCCTCCTCATGTAATATCTTTATCTGTATTTCTAATTATATGTTGACTGTCACATGAGTATGTTAGATTATTTTAGTTAAGACTTATATTCCTTGCCATATTTCTTTAAAATTTGTCAGACATCGTCAGTGGAGCAATATGGGCCTGGTATATCTCTGAAAATAATTTTAAGCTTTACCTTGGTATATGATTATTAAGCTAGCTTTTATAACATTTATTAAAATTGAGGTTCAATTTTATAACAATTTGTAAATTTAGTAAAATAAATTTTGATAGTTACTGACATTACCCCAATATTTTAAATTTATTTAACCTGTTTTGTATCATATTTGTATATCCTTTATTTCACAGTTACTTTTATAAAATTTTTCTTTACACATTAAAAATGTTTCTATTGTGTCATCGGCAGCTTTACTTATTTTATCCTTGTATTGATTTTTGGTTGCTGTAGTATAGTAGTTATTGGTTAACAGAGATATAGCATCAATTCAGGGACTTTCTTCTTATCTAATGCAAAGATTTAAGGCTACAAATATAATTTATAATGCTACTTTTGTGATAGTTTTAAAGTTGGATCAAAGGTAAAAATTTATATAACAAAATGTATTCCTCAGTAATATGAAAAAATAGTTGTAATGAATGAAGTCTCTAACTATATACTGTATACTTTATATTTCATTCTGATGAGTATCAGATGCATAAAATGATTTTAGAATGACAATGACATTAGTGTTATAAGAATTTAAATCTCATGTTACTGATGATTAGGTCATATAATTAAGATTGCATTTTAAAATCAAATAGTTACAAATAAGTTGTACAATATCATATCTTTTAACAAATGTCTTGAAATTCATACATCTATAAAGGTATATGTTTTAAGTTGTCTTGTTTTCTATTTTAATTATATAAATAAAAACATTGTCATGTTATTGTTAAAAGAATCTTTAAAAATAAATCTACAAGTATATAGATAGATGTAGAAAGCATATTTTTGACATAAATAACTGCCCAATATTTTTATAATGAATGGAACAAAATGAAATTTATGGCCTGTCAATGCCGAAGCATGCATGGGCAGCCCATATGGTTCTGTTGAACTTTTCCATATTGGGCTTTATAATCTAAGTTGATGAGGATGAATGACCAGATCTCTTCCACAAGAAGACACCAAATTGCATTACAGATGGTTTCTGGGAATTAAACTCAGGACCTTTTGAAGAGCAGGTAGTGCTCTTAACTGTTGAGCCATACCTTCATCCCAATAATTTAGAATAATAAATAGAAAATATTTCAAAAAATAAGCTCATATCCTATAACACACATGATCATATCTAATATGTTCAGGCTTAAGTTTGTCATGCAAAATATACCATTTTTATAAATACATATTTAAGGAGAAAATTGTAGATCAATTTTAGACATCATGACTTTTAGAACAACAAATTACTTACCACTTAGCTTTGGACTCGGCGTGCCTAATGCAGGTCGAGGATCTTTCACCAATATTTTGGAGCCAGCTGAGGCAACAGAACAGCATTTACAAAAGTTAGTGTATTAAACACAGTGTGACACCGTCAATTTTACTCCGAGATATTACATAATTTCCTTCGAAATCCCTTGCTCATTCCACCTCAGTGAAAACACTTTCTGATTAACAGCTTTAGCAATCACTTCCAACATAGTCCCTTGGGAAAAAGGCTGTTATTCAATCCTCACAGGAAACTGGATCTTTGATTAGAGGGAGAAGCTGAAAGAAAACAGTTGATTCCAGCAGGGATACTGAGGACTAAGTGTTTTCTATTGTTGACAAAAGGGACAAGACCTAGTTGTGCAAGGTTCACATCTAAAAATCAGAATTTGCTGAAATCATTCAGAAATCGGAAGGTTCAAAAGTTGAAACTTTGAGTCTTGGCAGAGAACGGTTCATGTCAATAAAATCACATATGGGGTTAGAGAGGAATGAACAGTGTAAGAGCTGTGAAACACACTGTTTGGCACACCCTGTGCCCAAGGAACACTGTCGTGTTCTTAAGAACATTTAATGAGGGGAAATATTTAAAAGAACCAAATACTGAATTTAACACGTTCAAGCATCAGTTCCACTAGGGAAAACTGAACTCTACTACCACATTAGTGACTTTAAAACAAAAACTAAAAAATGATTGTTGAGAAAGCTTTGAAACTGTGGTGGATTTCAATAAGATAACATCTAGCATATTGAAGAAGTTTGTAATATATGAAACTATGATGGAAGTGTCATAAAGGCAGGGAGCAAAAATATTCCTACTAATTTAGACAATTAAATTAACACTTTCAGTTGTAAGTCTGTAGAGAAAATTCAATGGAAATGCCTTTGAGGGATTTAAACAGACATACCATGGATAGAGTTGCATGTGTAAACTGGAGGCTAAAAGAAGCAGAATGTGATAAGCAAGCTAATTTAGGCATGATTTCCACAGAAGAAATCAATGGCATGAATACAATTATGAAGGATAGAGTAGAGAAAATGAATGGAGAGGATACCTGAATTCTAGGCTGTTAAAAACCTAAAGTAGAAAAGACTCTGTAAAGGAAATTAAAACTGTATAGCCATAATGTTAGTAAGTACTGATATAGAGTTTAATAATATATATGTCAGTACTTTCATCAATTTTGGGGAAGGTCACATAGGTGGACATATATATAGCTAGTATTTGCTTTTATATGTATAATGGTGAATTTCTCAAGCAGTGGTATTTTAAGAAGAGGAAACTCATGTTACATTCTGTCTAAGAAATGAATGAAAACAGTTCAAAACAGTGGTTAAAATTGGTTCCTGCTTCAAGACGTCAAATACAAGAAGATATGAGAAGAAAGTTTAACAGATGTAAAGAAAGAAATAAAGAAACAAAAAAGAAAGAAAGAAAGCTTTTAATGGCCTAATCAAGAACTATAGGGAATTTCCTTCAATGTGCCTTATAGTATGAGTGAGTGTTTTCCTCTGGTAAATTCAGTACATCAGAACCAAGTAGGATTTTCCTTGGAGAAGCAGCAACAGGTGTAGACTCTTCATATAGATCTACTTAAATTATTGTGCTACAATAACTCAGAAGAAAATTGTAAAAATTTCAATACTGAGTTGTCACTTGTAAGTCAGACTATGAGAAAGACTATATGGATTCTGAGAGAATGCTACAAAATAAGAAACATTGAGGCTATGTTCCCTATCATACGGGATCAAATAATATACTTTAGGAAGCCTGTGCTACATTAGAATGAGACTTTATTTGAAAGGGATTGATTGTAGCTATAATTAACTGCTGCTCTCAATATAAAATAATACTGAATTTAGAATAAGTCTTATACATAATAAGTTTCTTCATAAGAAAATTGGATGAACATGCAAAGACATATTCAAATATGTTTCAATATTTTTAGAATGTGGAATTCTCTGGTTATATTTTGGTACATATGCTAGAAATATCATTTACCATATGTAAAGATGAAGGCAGGTATCACTGGGAGATTAGGAGCTAGGAGAGGACAAAGGGTAGGGAGTGGCTATGTCATTGGAGATGATCAAATACACAAAGCCCTGTTGACTCTTTGACTTTTGACTTTTGTACTTAATACCTATAAAAGGATAAATTTCTATCACGTGAAGTCACCCATATTTAGGTGACGTTTTATAACAAACCTAGAAAATAAATACACCAATAAAAACATTTTAAAGAGAGAATGTGAAGATGGAATGAAGACAAAACAAATCAAGTTATCATTGAAATATCATCATAGAAAGATTTATGTGTGTCCATTTTTCTGGAATTAAAAAAAAAAAGCTCACACATCTTCCAGTGTCGGACTTGGTCTAGCAAATAATTCTAAAAAGACCTAAGTAGCACATCCTAATATGCTAAAGCATCTGTAAATGAAAGTTACCTTCACAGACAGGAACTTTTCCAGTCCAGGTGTTATCTGACCTGCACACTCTATGTTCTGTTCCCCCTGCTAAGAAGAAGCCAGGTTGGCAGGTGTAGATGAGCGTGTAGCCGTGGGAGGGAAGGTCCATCCCTACTACATTTGCGTGAGCAGGACTTTCCGGCTGCTTACAGTTGTGAGCTATAGCAAGAGTGGAGCAGAGAATAATGTGAATTTTTTGAGATTCATTACTAAAATTTTGAGGCAAAGGTCAAAATAGTGCAAACTGACTCTGGGCTACTTATGTTTACAAATGAATATTGAGGCACAATACGGGAGAGTCTCAGTGAACAGTAATATTCCTAAAAAATGTATAAGACCTTGAAGTAAAAATTAAAAAAAAATTCACAATCTTATATTTTATGGAAAATTTCTTGAAATATTCATTTATGAGTTTACTATATTTATTTTAAATAAAAATTCATTGCTTGAATATAAATGTAACCATATGTTGGGAGCAGTGAGACCCCAGATCCTGAATTTCTTGTAATCCCCTGATCTGAGTGCCTACAGCTGCTCTGAGCATGAGACCTTCAGGAGTTCCTGATGGCAGGAGAGTGGTTTCTGGTGGGTTTGGCTGGGGTGTGGCTATCTCTATATAATCTGTCCCTGAACACAATAAATGGGGCATTCTTGGGGAGTTCAAGGATGACCCATGTGGCTGTCTCTCTGTCTGTGTGTGTCTGTGTATTTTAACCTCCAGCCCCCTTGCCCGAAGCTTGGTAACTGGGTGCCAGCACACAGAGCGCAGACACTGTGGCGCAGTGTGAGTCAACCATAAATTCATTATACAGTTCATATACTAATGCTATACTATGTTCAAATATATTTCAATATTTTTATAACATGAAATTATCTGGCCATATTTTGATACATACGATATTTCATTCATCTAAGTTTTGTTTTTATTTCTGTATTTTGTATTTTCATTCCACATTAACTTAATCATTCATTCTGCTTGGTGTCTGATAAAGATAATTCCCTTTTCAATCAAAAATGTTACAAAGAATTTCATATACAAATATAGATCTATAGATATGTATAGATATATACAACTTAACTTATATACAACATAATTCATGAAAAATCAATCTAAATATGTTCTCTGGGAAGCCATTCATTTAAAAAAAAAGCACCCTTCCACTTGCTTCCTCATAAATATTCAGAAAGATATGAATAACAGTTAACATTTTATGTTACAAGCTACATATGGTGATAAGTGGACATTGCTTTCAGTGATATATATGGAACCTAGAGCCTCATGGATGCTAGACGCCCTGTTGCAACACTTTTTTTCTATTTGTTGTTTTGATACGAGGTTTCACTAAATTACCGAGGCTGGGCATTGATGTGTGATCCTCACGTCAAAGCTTCTGAATAGCTGGTATTACAGGCTTCTGTACAATGTCAAGCTCTGTACATTCTTAAACTTCACATAACATACTCACACTTTTGTCAATCGAAAGTAGTTACTAACGACAGTAAACTGTACTTGAGTGATCTAATAATAATGTAGCTCACCAGAGAACTTCAGCTTATTATGAAATACCCAGTTATAGTCCAAATTGTCCTTAAGTATATATTTTAAGGAATTCTCTTATAAGAACTTTTGCCATAATTAGATATAAACCAATCCATGAAGACATGATGCGTGTTCTGCATAAACAATTCATTCAAGGGTAGTCCCCTTTTTATTGTATGGTCCAGACAGGGATTAGAAAATCTTCAGAACATATCTGCATTGGGAAAATTTTATAACTGAAGCACATATCTGATAAGTGTTGATATTTTCATGTGTTTTGTTGTTGTTGATTTTATTCTTTGCAGGAAATTTAGAATTAAAGTGTGGTGGGAGACAAGGAGGCTACCGAAGGAAATGAAGGACAGGTATCTGACTAGCTTGTATTTATTTCCAATTCTGAAATCCAAAAGATCATGTACTGATTTTAACATTGTTTAGGACAGTCCGAATTGTCTTTTTTTTCTTTTAAATAGTTATTTTTGTTTTTTAACCTTATATTCTCAGAAGACCTCTTCACCCATGCTTAAAAATCATTATGATTAACTAGTGTTTAACATCTTGTATTTCAGAGTACTCCATTTCTACTGCAGACCCATGAACTGAGAAAATAACCATCATTTAAAACACCAGATGGCCGAGCTCACACCACTATATGAGTTTTGCCAAAGGAACAAAACTGTACCTCCTGTTTTCTGGCTTCTATGGAAACACTGCCTTACAATGATCACAGGGTTTTGATACAATCATGAAATTATTTAAATGCAATATATTTTAAACTAGTCTAAATTAATTTTATACATTTCTTATATGGACACAAATCTGTTTTTATTATAGAAAGAAAAAAATATATATGAGCTCTGGCCCATGATCTATGTCATGCAAGTGCCCAGTCCTTACGTATGCACTCAGGTTGAATTCCACTCCATGTGAGGTCAGAAAGGCAGGTACGTGTGGTAGATCCTTGAAGCAAGTGTCCCTTTTTGCAGTGGAACTGTACAACACTTCCTACCTAGAGTAAATGAAATAAAAATCACAATGAGATTTCAAAACTAGCATTAACTAGAAAAATCTGTGAGTGAGAAAAATACTTCCAGAAAAAATCTGTATGACTAAATTAAAAGACACAATGAAATTAGATTGAAAAGAAAATTGCAATAAACCAAGATTAAAAATAATTAGATGTTTTGTCTGTCGCACCACAAAATACTAGAGTACCCAAAGTATGCATAAATACTGTAAATTTTTCTCATGAGATATTTTCAGTTGATACAAAAAGCTATCATAGAAACATAACATCATGAGATGATGTGAAAAATAGCAATGATACAAATATCACATGAGTAAAGACAAAATACTAATCAAATGCAGCCTATATGTGCCGAAATGCAAGGAGAGGTCAGAGTATATGCAGATGCTGCAGTCTGTAATTATGAAAAACAAAATAGATTGGAAGCACAGGAATTTGTAGAATGTTTAAGGAGGCGAAATTTGGATAATTAAATTTGTAACAGACTCTTTACGGGCCATGAACATCAGCAACAGCTAAGCACTTAATAGATCAGCTTCTGAGATGCACTTCTGTCTTGCCTAATCAGAATATCTCATGGGAACTTCTGTAACAAACTCTTCATGTGACTTTATAAGCACTAACGATTGAGAACAAACATAAATGTAGAAAAGAAGGAAACAGCTGAGGGTGTGGATCAGTCTATCGAGTGCTTGTTGAGCAATGTGAAACAGGTGGTCCTCAGCATGATCTCGAGCTCCGCAGAAGGACGGACGGACAGGTTATAACAGTAGAACCATGAAGGCTGTGAGAGTTGAACAACATTAAGAGTTAAAGGTCAGTCTAGACTACACCGAACATTTCTTAAAAACAAACGAAAATGATGAAGAACTTGTAGAAGTTAGCATAGCATTTGTTTCAAGCGGTGGAGAATCCATTTTATTGATTGCTTTAAATGGTTCAGAAAGCAAGAAGCAATGTCAGGGGAAGCACATACAACAGTAAGCAGTAGAACAGATGGGAAAATTAGTTCCAGAGTCTCAAAAAGACAAAGGGATGAGTAATAAAAAGGTCTTAATCCTAGGTACAAAGCTGCCGCTGTCATTTTAGATGTCATTGGAGTGAATGTTAGATTTGTTTGTGGCAGTGAAACTAGGAAACAAGGCATTAACTCATAATGGGCTGCAAAGAAAAAAAAAATAATAAGATTCATCAAATAATTAGGAGTGGATGACCAAGCCAGTTATATGTAGGACTGGCCTCTTAAATTCCCTGGAAAACAACCTGAAAGAACTCAGTCAGATGCTGATGACCCTGTCAGGAGAGCAGCGGGAGGCAATTAACTTCAGGAGGCCAGTTGACCAGAATTCAAGGCACTGCTGGGTGAATCTCTGATTGCAAGGCCTGAGGGCTTTGACTCCCAAAAGGCTCTTGTTACTGCTGAGCCTTCAAGTGTTGTCTTGCCTTTCCTTTCTCTTATCTGGCATGGTTTCAATGAGTGTTGGGGAGATCCCCACTGCCTTTATACAGTGTGATTATGTCCTGCAAATATCCTTTTCTACCGGGTGTCTTTAATCAATGGACTATTATAAAGATCATTTCCTCTTAAATTGTACTGTTTAACTGAAGCAATTGTTTCACATAAGAGTGTTTGTTTAAGTAGAACTTTGAAAATTAAGGTTTTAAAGAAATGTAGTAAGGGATTATGGTAGAGGCTACTTTAATGGGAAAATTAATATGAGTAAAGGTAGGATATAGTGTTGCCTCATATCTTATAAAGCAGGGACTGCAGAGCATAGAAAGTAAGACTAAGGAAGTGTTACGTAGCTAGGACTCTTTTTTTAAAAAAAATTGTTTTTTTTTGTTTTTTTTTTTTTTTGAGACAGGGTTTCTATGTGTAACAGTCAAGGCTGTCTTGGAACCAGCTCCTGTAGACCATGCTGGCCTCATACTCACAGAGATCCCTGGCCTTTGCCTCCTGAGTGCTGGGATTAAAGATGTGCACCACTACTGCCTGGCCATAGCTAAGACCCTTAAGGAGCCACGTAGACTGTGGCTTAGGTGAATGATTAATAAAAACAGTTGAGTCCCGGAAACTGAGCTGGCTCAAGTTCTTCTAACCTTAATGTTGGGAAATGTGTTCATGGGTTTTGATGCTTATCATAACTAAAACAAATCTTTAAATAATAACTTATGGTTAGGTTAAGATGTTTTTATCGGTGGCTCTGAGGTAGAAAATCTCGAGGAACAATGTAAAGTTTACGAAGGCACACCTTTAGTACTTGAGTGAGGGACTCATTGGAGTCAGGGAACAAAACCATGGCAGTCTCGCTGCTGCTGGCTGATGCGCCTTTCTTGCTATAGTGGGTTGGTGATCAAAGGTGATGATTCATTCCGTGTACCCATTTCTGCCCTCTTCCTGATTCAAAAAAACTTTTGATGAATGGGTATGCACCCTGAGGGGTGAAAGTAGACCTGGCCAATTGTTTTTATATATAAAAGTTTAGATTTGTGATTTTTTTCAAGATTTTTAAATATAAGATTACTTTTGGGATAAACAGTAACGTGATGATCCTTTATTTGTAGGTGAAAAGGCGATGAAAGGAGACAGAGACAGAGACCCACATTGGAGCACCGGACTGAAATCTCAAGGTCCAAATCAGGAGCAGAAGGAGAGCGAGCACGAGCAAGGAACTCGGGACCACGAGGGGTGCACCCACACACTGAGACAATGGGGATGTTCTATCGGCAACTCACCAAGGCCAGCTGGCCTGGGTCTGAAAAAGCCTGGGATAAAACCGGTCTCGCTGAACATAGCGGACAATGAGGACTACTGAGACCCCAAGAACAATGGCAATGGGTTTTTGATCCTACTGCACGTATTGGCTTTGTGGGAGCCTAGGCAGTTTGGATGCTCACCTTACTAGACCTGGATGGAGGTGGGTGGTCCTTGGACTTCCCACAGGGCAGGGAACCCTGATTGCTCTTTGGGCTGACAAGGGAGGGGAACTTGATTGGGGGAGGGGGAGGGAAAGGGGAGGCGGCGGTGGGGAAGAGACAGAAATCTTTAAATAAATAAATAAATTAAAAAAACAAACAAAAAGAAAGAAAGAAAGAAAGAAAGAAAGAAAGAAAGAAAGAAAGAAAGAAAATGCAGACAGCCAGTAAAAGAACTGGCTAAGAAAAATACCTTGCTTGCTTACACTATTACTCTATAACAAGTTGGTTGGACATGAGATTATATGGGTTTAGGGGATAATTTGTTTCTATTCATGTTTAGAAATTATCACTGCGTTCTTCTATCTGTTTTGGCCATCAACATTAGTTCTGAAATTCTTTGTTTCAGGGATACATAACAATAAAAATAATAAAAACATTTTAATTGAAATATCTGTACATCTACACTATATAATTTATGTTATATTTATTATTTCAGGTACTAAAATACTATTTGATATGTTACCTAAATTTATGTCCCAATACATTCATTTCAATTACCAAGTGAATGTCACCATCATGATTTAATAGAGTATCTTGAGATAAATAGCTAAAGAGTCAAATTGAAAACATTCTAAAGCTATAATTACTTTATGAAACAAATATTGAATCCAAAGAATGTATTTTCTTGGCCCAGAATCTTCCTAAAGATTTATATAGAAGTTAATGAATAATGTGTCCTTGGCTCATAATCCATAATTGATCTAGATGTTTTATCAATCATTTTGACAGCTCTTCTTTCCCAGCCTCATGGCCATTATTCACCTTTAGTCTATTTTCAGTAGACTAATATTCTGAGCAGGAAAACATTATGTTGGGCACTGTCATTTCCAGAAGATTGTTTCAGCATCTGTATAAACAGATGGTATCTTCTATATGTTAGTCATAACATCTATTATTCCCAAATCAACTTCATAGTCCTACATATACAAAATAGTGTAATCAAGAATATGATAATTCTTTTAAAAAATGGCTTGAATACCTCAATAGCACTTGATTTTGTTTATTATTTATTCTATAGTTAGCTTCTTACAGTTATAATTTTATACCGTCACAATGAGATACCTGTCAAACCAGGATGTCTAATTTGAAAGATTGCATTTAACTCTGGGAATCAAGGAGTTTTGTTCTACTTTTGTTATTTTGTTTTGGTTTTGTTGTTATTTGTCTTGTTTTTTTTTTTTTCTGCTTTCTTCCAGTGCTTGGGAATGAACCCAGGGCCTCATACATGTCAGACAAATGTTCTACCACTGAACAGTATTTCAGACTGCTTTTACTAAGATAGATATTTTATGTGTGAGGTTGTCACATAAACAGAGCTGATTCACTCTTGGAAATATGCCCAATCTAGAAATATGGAAATTAAGACAAAGACAGAGAGTAGAGGGGAAAAAAACTGTATACTGTTGTTCAGTGCCTAGATTCTAGATATAGCATAGTTCATTTTCCCTCAAGAACTTGCATATTCTGCTACATGATGTATAGCACCTTGGTGTTGAATGATTTTTTTTTTATTTGCCAGCAAGGTTTTTTTTTTTTCTCAACTCAAAAATAGAAGCTTTACATAAGAAATAAGATTCATTTCATGCCTTCCAACGGCCTTGTAATTAAACACAGATAACTTTGTATAGTGGAGGATCTCTCTAGACTGTGAACATAATTAGTTTGCATAAGCCTATATCCATGCATGTTGACCTTTTGCTAGTAAGAAATTCATGCCTTTAACATTCCAATATATTTATATTATGACAAAAAGGGTACAAAAATAATATAATTTGAGACTCACATTTATTTAGGTAGACTATAATAAAATAGAATATATTTCCTACCCCAAATAATATATTTCCAAGGCTATGCTGAATTTGTGATAATACTTTTCAATGATTATGAAAATAAAAATCAAAACTTCACAGTTAATGATCCTGTTCCTTTTATTAGATTGTTATTTTGAATTCAATTTGTATTCTCTTTCTATTATCTCAAATAATATTTGAAAAAAAAAAGACTCATGAAAATCAGGTGGATTTTATGAGCAGTTACTAATAGCAATGTTACGTAAGTCTGGTAAAATGATTCAGTAAGTCATGGTTTTGTTGCCAAGCCTGCTTCCTCGAGTTCATTCCCCAGAACCCAGATGGTAGGAGCCAAGGACCAGCACTTTCAAATGTCCTTGGTTTTGAACAGTTGTGCCCTGTTAACCCACCCCAGACGAATTTCATCTCTGCTCACGTGCTGCATATTTTAATCCCAACCCTTAGAAGGCAGAGGCTGTCAAGGCTGTAAAATCAAAATAAAAGCAAGACAAAATATTATAAATATACTCAGTGAGAAAATTAAATTGTCATCAACTCCTGGTGTTCTTAAAACAAGTCAAATATTGCTGCAATTTATCTTGGTGCTGAGAACTAATGCTATGTAACTAGTTCCCCATTGATCTACAATTAGATCAATTTATAACAAGCAGCCCTTTAGAGTTGTATGGGGCTAAAGTTCTCTAAAGTACTATGTTACAAAGGTAGAAATATGCTTTTTCAGTTTGGTATTATCTGGAACATACTGAAGGCAAACCAGAAGAACTGCAAACACTCTGAAATCAATGTGCGTACTGTGCCTGAAAAGTAGATAAGTGGAAACTATTTTTAGTAACGAAATATGGCACTTTAGATAAGCTCGTCCTTTAGAAATGGACATTTTTCAGGTTCACACCGAATTTTCCTCAGAATAGGACAATTTAGAAAGCCCTGCAACAGAAAGCAATTGGGTAATGTGTAAATTGTCTATTTCCTTTTGGAATCAGTGTGTGTTTTGGTTTCCCATTGACCCTTGTAATGTAAAACTTTCTGAATCTCTGCATAAAATCTAAATTTGAGGAAGGGAGAAAGAAGTAAAGCACTCATGAGTGGGCATGATGAAGACATAAGGCATAGGACCACCCAACTCTGTATTTTAAAATCATGGGTTGGGGACAGATTGTTGTTCTTAAATTTTTCATGTCAACAATTGATATATTAAAACATGCATATGTTTACACAATTGAGCCATCCTTTTGATGTCTTCTCTTTAGCCTCTTGTTTCACTTTTCCTCACAGCTCTCCCATCTTCCTGTAGAATCTCCTTGTCACTGGCTGGAACTACTCACTTCATTCCTGCTGCCTAAGGATTTTCTGATGACCCTTGCCATCAATTTCCCATTTGTCTTATCCTCGAGTTCAGAGGGCCTGTTTTCTGAAAGTATATTTTTATTTTCCTTAAGCACCCCCCCTTCCTTAAGAATATCTTTACTCATGTATATGTGAGTATAGCAATGAGCTTGACATTATTTTTCTATCTATATCAATAAAAAATATAAGCTCATGAACCAAATGTAACCTACTTTTGGACAATAGACAGAATGGATATATATATACTGAAAGTTCTCAGTGGAATCCAGCATGGTAATAATGCCTACAGCCTTAAACATGGAAGGCTGGGACAAGAGAAACATAAATTTAAGGCTAATCTAAAAATAAATATTAAAATCAAATCTCAAAGAAAAAAAAAAAAGACATCAATAAATAGAATGAAGAAAAGCAGAGGCACTTAAGAATTCCATACAGAAATTTTTTCTTTGAAGATAACCAATCTGAATAGGGTAAAATACAACCTTAAAGCAGTTGCAATTTAAATTTCCCTGCAGGATGAGAATGTGAAGACATTTTCACATATTAATTAGCCATTTGTATTTTTTGCATTGGGAATCCACTATTCATTAGCTCTTTCAGTTGCAAAGAAGGAAATTATGATATTTGAAGGAAAGCAGATAAAATCAGAACATTGTACTAAACAAATACCAACTCTGACAAATAATGCATGTCCTCTTTCATATGTGGAATATAGAATTAAATGTTGTTCAAATGTAATGAAACAGTTAAACGATACATGCTATAAAATCATAAGGCAGAATCTATTTGAAGGAAGGAAGGAAGCAGCAAGAGGGAGAGATTAGGGATAAGGGAGTATAGTACGACTTTGAATAAGAATAAATTACAATAACATACATGAAAATGTCAAATGAAATATATTTCATGCTATACTATACAGAAAACTAACAATAAAATAGAACCTACTTGAAATCCAAATGTATTGTTTTGAGATCCATGCCTCGGTACGCCAGGGTTGTCACA
The DNA here is from genome assembly GCF_014885135.2 of Alexandromys fortis. Taxonomy (NCBI): domain Eukaryota; kingdom Metazoa; phylum Chordata; class Mammalia; order Rodentia; family Cricetidae; genus Alexandromys; species Alexandromys fortis. Next base: position 9,962,963 of record NW_026067896.1, read on the forward strand.
GGAAGTCCTAGTGGGCTCTAAAGTAAAAAGTTAAAAAAAGATAATACTTCTTTATGAAGTAAAACAGTTCAAACACAATGCATGAAACTTGTACAGGTCCCAGTCTAACAAAATCCCACAGTGGAGGTGAAAGTTGAAGACACAATCTTAACCTTAGTAATGTAACTATTAGCCATTGTTAACTGCTTAAAGAGGGAGAAATAATTTTTTCTAGGAATGTGGCCCATTGAACATCAGCCACATTCTACTGAAGTCATATTTGCAAGAAAATGTGGGCAGTACAAATTAGTCACAAAGGGTCATACAAGAAGACACAAAGTTGTTTGACTGTGGAGAAGTGGTGGCTCTAGAAACAGTTGAGAAGTTGAATATGATCAAAATACATTGCTGTACTTTTGTAAGACTTTAAGACAATCCTGAAGCCATTTTTGACAATTCTGAATTCTTTCAGCCTCCGCTGGGGGACCCTGTCATGACAGAATTAATAAAATCCTCATGCTTTTGCATCGGCTGTAGTGTGTGAGATGGTCTCTGGGGGCGACTCCTTCTCGGTGTTTGGACGCCAGAGTCCAACATTTGGTTCCCTGACCGGGAATCGAGTTGCTCCCAGACACACTCTAGACCCAGTTGGAGGTATAAAGAAATGAGCTCATTTTTATATCTGTCTGTTTGTCTGTTTCTGTGTAATTATGAAATAGTAATCTGAGAATTGTACCTGTGCAGGGCTAATATTTGAAGGGGACCAGGCAGTGGGACAGACTTGTCCGGGAACACTCCCTGGCCCAGCCGTGGAGGACGATTCACTGGCAATTTGTGAAACTAGGAGCGACTAGGTCATCTTAGTTTCTAGAGAGTATGTCCCTTATCGTTTCTAGAGAGTATGGCCCTTATGGCCCACTCCCTTCCAGGTTCGTATCAGTTTGTTGCCGCGCGGCTTCTGATTTTGAGTCTATGTCTGTCTTTTTGTTCTTGTGTATTTTTAGTTCTACACCAGAGTGGTGGTGAGAGCACCAGCTTCTGGTTTTGAGTTTATGTCTGTCTCTTTGTATTTTTTTGTTTTTGTATGTCGGTTTGTCTTTGTTAAAATCCATCTGCAGGAATTCAGAACCTGGCACCTGCCCCCTGGCCATCATCAGTTTCCCTGATTCCGAAAGCAGCCCCACTGCTGGAGGAGATGGTGGCTGCCCCTCCCCAAGCCCTTTGTCTTCTCTCTTTCCTGTACAGGAGCAAAAGAAACCCAGAATCCAGGCACCTCTGGTTCTTCCTGATATCCAGCCGAGCATGACAGACTTCTCCCTCCTTCTCCCCCGGAGGAAGCACTTCGTTCCCTAGCCCCGAAAACTTCGGTACTCAGCATCCACACTGGGACAGGGGAAGGATGAGAATGACTTCCCAAACATTTCCCCTTCACTCAGTAGCAGACCAATTGCAATACTGCCTTTTTCTGCTTCTAATCTTTACTTACAACCCTTCCTTTTCTCGGGACCCTCAGGCCATGACCGGGCTTATAGAATCTGTTCTGGTTATTCATCAGCCCACTTGGAATGATTGCCAGCAGCTCTTACAGGTGCTCCTAACTACAGAGGGAAAAAAAAGAATGTCCCAGGAGCTGACAGCAGGCCAACCCAATCACCGGACAAGAAAGAGGATGGGACTTCAATACTCCAGCTGGTAGGGAGCAGCTCCGTCTTTATTGCCAGAGTCCAGTTGGAAGGTCTAAAAAAAAGAAGGGGGGTTGCAAAACACCCCACTAATTTGCTAATTTGGCTAAGGTAAGAGCAAAGGTCTGATAGTACTCCTACAGGATTTTTAGAAAGACTATTAGAGCGGTACAGGATATAAACAAATTTTGATCCCAAGGCAGCAGATCGCCAAGCCAATGTAATGATGTCTTTTATAGGCCAGTTAGCACAAGACATTCGTATCAAGTTGCAGAGAATGGAGGGACTGCAGAGATGCTCCCTCCAGGACTTAGTAAAGAAAAAAAATTAGACAGATAGGGAGGCAACAGAAGATGACAGCTGTAGAGACTGCGCACCTCAGACAGACCAGTCCCTGAGTGGCCAAATGCCGACTTCAGTGAGAAAAAATGGCCCTACAGGACTTTGGGCTAGAGACACTTCCCAAAGCAGCTGCTGAGCAGAAGCAGGTCGGAGAACGACAGCGAGTACAGTGGGCTACTGAAGCCTGAAGCGGCACTCTGCCCACCTGAGAGGCCAACGCAGCAGCCACAGTGATAGTACTAAAATCCCCCCCCCCCCCTTGCTTATGCTGTGCACCCAGGTGTTCGATTCTGGGGTGTACGGAGAAAGAAACGGGAGTGGTTCCCCCTTGCTATGTCTAAAGCATTTGACTATGGACACAAGAACTGCTGATTATTCCTGAATGTCCCATGCTTTTATTAAAAAAAGACCTGTTAAAGACTTTGATTTCCCCTACTGTTCTCCAGGACTGTAAAGAAAAGCCGGCTGCTCTCTGCCTTCGCCATGCCCACCTTGCTGAGGAAGGCTTTGCAGCCACTGCCGGCTGAATCCTCCCAGCTGCCTTGGTCACAGCCCAAGCCTGGGAACTCTGCTTACAGCCACCTGCCCCCGCAGGTAGCAACTGACTGAAGCAAGGAGGGGCCCAGAAGTTTCCAAAGCCCAATTCCAAACAGCCTTCCCAAGCTGCTTGCAAGTTTCACAGAGAACAACTGCCCCCAGCTCCCAGACCGCAGCTGTGGGAAGCTTGGGGTTCAGCAATGCCAAGGAGAGCCGGTTTTGATGGCGCATGCTGGTAAGAAGGCAGGGCAGCAATGGTGAATGAGCTGAGCAGCCTAGTTAAAGGGATATCACCTGGATGGCAGAGAAGCTTTTTCTTACCAGGACTAAGAAGAAATCTTCTTGAGGTTTGGTCTGCTCAAGGTAATCGAGGTTGATGGTAAAACTGCCTTGTTGCTCAAAAAAGTCAGGGCATAGGTAAGACTGGAAAAAATTACATTGTACATACAGACCCCAGAGTTCAGGACAGATAAAAAGGATAAATAAAGACCCTTACCAAATTAGCCTTTGGAATCTGGCACTAGAGACTGGGTACAGCTCCTTCCCCTAGCCCCGTTCTGTGTACGAAACACCCGGTCTCAGCTTGGACTAAACCCCTATGAGATCCAATATGGGGGACCTCCCTCTTAGTTTCCTAAGGCCCCTCATGACCCATTTGCTCACAAACCCCATCTGCAGGTGCAGTTGAAGGCTCTCCAGATCTCTGAGCCCAGGCATAGAGACCCCTGGCCACCCTGACACCTGGAAATCTCGCATTTGTTCCAGAATTGACGCCTGGGGTATATCCGGAGGGACACGAGGAAAGCTGCAGCACCCCACAGCCAGAAGAGCAGCTGCCCGCTCAAACCTGCAATCCATGCCTCCTCAAGCCCTCGCTGATACCCCTGCCCTTACCCCTGATTTCTGTCAACTAGTGGCAGAGCTAGCCTCCTGGGATATCCGAGATACATATCCCCCACAGCTGCTCCTGGAGGCTGGCAAAAGATTTTCCCCTGGAGGAAATATTTGGACTCGGGGGTTCAGACATCTCCCCCACTTGTCTCCTAGGGGTGAGAAGCGGGACTGTCTCCATGGGTGTCGGGAAGGACTTGGGACATAAAATGGTATTTATCTGACCAGAGCCTGCTGCTGCAGGCCAGACTAGACCCTCCCTAAAGGGGCCCTAGTTATCGCTGCTGCTGCCCGCTGGACTAAGCTACTCTCCCTGCTTCTCTGCTGGCACCTCCCAATATCAGCCCGGGCACCCGGAAATCTCACACCCATTCCAGGTTGGCGATTCTGTGTATGTTTGGAGACACCGGTCCCAGAACCTTAAACCTTGCTGAAAGGGACCGTACACCTACTGCCCTCAAAGTGGACGGTATTACAGCCTGGATCCATGTGTCTCACGTCAAGCCTGCACCTCCACAGGACGACCCAGAAACCCAAAATCCTCTCAAGGAGGCCTGATTCTGCCAGGCTTGCTGATCTTTGCCCTGATGTTTATACCTCAGGACTTAACCTGGACCCTGACTAACTTTGAGACTGGGCCAGCCTTAAGGCTAGCCACTGGAGTTCATCCCCAGGGTACCTGGTTCCCCCAGCTAACTTTTGACCTGTATGTTTTAGCAAAAGCCTCATGGGGGGATACTGAGCAAACTCCTGGAAACTTTTATCCTATATGCAAATATTCTGAATGATATATTTGTCCGGGGGGAAAAGCAGTATTGGGGGGGGGCGCTAAAGTATTTTATTGTGCTGCCTGGAAATGTAAAACCAATGTCAATGTCTCCTGGTTGAGGGTTAACAAAAAGGACTTAGTCTCTTTCACCCATACCACACCAGAAAAAAATCTGAGCACGTACTCAGTGAAATCACAATCACTTTCACAAAAAAAAAAAAAAGAGCTAACCAATACTTGGGGTTTATGGTTGTATGATCCAGAAAGGAAAGACATAAGAAAGGAAAGACATAGGGATTCTGTTCACCCTGTGAGTTGTTGTAACACCTCCAATGACCATAGTACTAGGGCCCAACCCGGTATTATCTGACCAGGGCCAGTGAGCCCCTGCCAAGGTAGCTCCCCTTGCCAGGGCCCTAGGCCCCACTCCTAGTCCTAAAAATCCTTCTGCAACCCCTGCTTTACTGCTGGCAAGCTCTAATACAGGCCAGTGACTATTTAATCTGATAATGGGAGCCTTTTCTTTGCTAAATAGTACTGACCCCAGCTTGACACAATCTTGTTGGCTATGCTTGTCAGCAGGACCTCCCTAATATGAGGAAATAGACTCATCTGACAGTTTATTGATCTATGATGGGTCTATAACACTGGTTTGTTAATTTCTGTGTACAGATCCAATTGGTCCTCCAAATTTACTAATATCTCAAGATTGAGATATTTGACCAAATAAGAGGAGGGAATGTAAGACTTTAAGACAATCATGAAGCCATTTTTGACAATTCTGAATCCTCTCAGCCTCTGTGCCATAGTGCTTCCTCTCCTTCCCTGGGAATCAAGGACCTAACAGCTACACTCGCACGTACTCAGTTCCTGAACAATTACCCATTTACGTATGTTTTGGTTCGGTCCCCTGGGAAACGGGGTCAAAATGACCTCTTACCTCATCTGATCTGGCAACAGCTCTCCAGTCAATTATTGGTAATAGCTCTTTCAAATAAGCCAATCAGAATAGTCAAAGAACAACCCCCCCTTGCTTCTGTGGCCCCTTTAAAAGTAGACTGTACCAGCAATTCAAGGTCCCTCGGCTTCCCGAATGCTGGGGGACCCTGTCATGACAGAATTAATAAAATCCTCATGCTTTTGCATCGGCTGTAGTGTGTGAAATGGTCTCTGGGGGCAACTCCTTCTCGGTGTTTGGACGCCAGAGTCCAACACTTTGAATGGCAACAACTTCCATAATCTCAAACATGTGAATGCTTGGTCCCCAGTTGGGGCGATTTAGGAGGCATAGCCTAGCCTTGATATCTCTTTTTTTGTATTTTTTTTTTTTTAATTTTCGAGACAGGGTTTCTTTGTAGCTTTTGGTTCCTGTCCTGGAACTAGCTCTTGTAGACCAGGCTGGCCTCGAACTCAAAGAGATTCACCTGCCTCTGCCTCCTGAGTGCCGGGATTAAAGGCGTGCACCACCACCGCCCGGCTAGCCTTGATATCTTGACATACCTTGTGGAAGTATGCCACTGGGGTTTACTTTGGGAATTTAAGTATTCAACTCACTTCTTGTTCACTCTCTTTGGTTCATGCTTGCAATTTAAGATCTGAACTTCTGCTCTAGATAAAATGTGTTGAAAAATAGTCCTTTATACTGTAGGAAGATTGCCAATGTGATTGATTTAATAAAGAGATGAATAACCATTAGCTAAGCAGAAAAAGATTAGATGGGACTTCTAGGGGCAGAGAGGCTCAGAGATGAAGAAATTGGAGTTGCCAGCCAGATATGGTAGAAGCAAGATGGGCAGTACAGAGAAAAGGAAACAAAGTCACATAAAACGAATATAGATTCAAAAGTATGGGTTAATTTCAGTTATAAGAACTGGTTAGGAACAAGTCTAAGCTAAAGCCAAGCTTTCATAATTAATAATAAGTCTCTATGTCATATATTTGTGAGTTGGTAACCCCCCCAAAATTCCCTTTTCAACCACGCCTGCTGTTTGTTGCCCTGCACACTCTAGCCCACAAGTATCCATATCCTTCTGTAATTGAAAGTTCAAATAAGCTTCTTCTTTTAAAAGTTGCCTTGGCCATTATGTTTTATTATGCCAATAGGATAGTAATTAATATACAAGTACAAGCAACTAATATAAAATTATACAGAAAAAAAGTAACAAGTATGTTTCTTCAATGCAAATAAATTTTAAATAATCATGGATTTAGCGAATGTGCCCTTGGTAAAAATAATAAATGGAATACCAATAACACCTCCCAAATGAGCAGAAGCTTGCTAATCTTGAGATATAAAAAAAAATCATGATGAGGCTGGAGAGACAGCTCAGTGGCTAAGAGCACATATTGGCTTACAAAGAACCTGATTCTGTTCTTACAATGAATAACTGCAGCCTCTCCCAAAAGCCTGGAACTCTTGCTCCTAGAATATCTGACAACCATGACCTCTGCTAGCTCTGCGCTCACCCTCACATACCCACACAGAGACACCCACACACACACATAATTAAAAATAAATCTTTAAAAGAAGAGATTCAAGTTAACTTCATTTATATGCATCATGGGGTTCTTGAACTTTGAAACTTTTCATTAGAAAAAAGTACTGAAAACATAGAAAATCTGTAAATGAAAAGTTTTTTTAAAAAAGAGTTACTGGCTATTCAAGAAATCCACATATACAAATAATTTGCTTGAGACATAAGGTAGGGTAATAGTCTCCTGAAGAAGTGAAAGCTATTCATAGAAACAGGATTGATAACTTGGGATGTACTGATACTTGTAGGTCACTCATATTGAGATTGGTAGTTGATTGTTTCTACAGACAATACTTGGTGAATTTCTTAAGTGTGGCATAATGTGTTAGGATTTCAGATATATCTGTACAGTCATTCAACAATCTATGTTTTGGATAAAGTTTCATTTTATATAAATGTGATTTATTTGTTTAAAACATTAAAATCATAAGATAATGACATATTCCACTTAAACTCACTTTCAGTAGTTTCTAAAGGATTTCATACCTTCTTGCAATATTTAACCTCTTGTATTTTCACACAGTAAGAGAAACCAGTAAATGTACCTCCCACCTATAATAATAATAATAATAACTATATAATAACAGAGCTTAATTGCTTAATTATCAGTATTACCTATGCAATGAGGTGACGAGCCACTCCAAGTGCCATCAGTTTGACATAACCTCGTGCTTGATCCCACTAGTATGAAAGGAGAATTGCAGCTGAATGAAACCTCAGACTGATATATAAAACTTTTGCCTTCTCGTTTTCCTTGGGAAGGTATGCCAGGATCACCACAAAACTTTGCTAGAAGTTAAAATGGAGACACTTATCATAAAAATAATAGATTCAGCAGAATAAACAATTAATAAAAGCCAGGAAATATTATACTAACCAGGTATCTATGATAACCTATCCCGGGGAAATGTTCAATTTGTTTCTGACTTATATATAAATGATAATGCTTAAAACATAATATTTAGATAATGAGTCTGATGTGCTCCATCTAGCATGTTACTCAATGAATGCCAGATGCTTTGAATTTTTATTGAATTAAATTGATCAGAATCAAACAATAAATCTCCAGCTGTACCTTGTAAAGCTATAATCTACGCTAAATGTGGTTCACAGGTAGCTTCATTAGCTGTAATAACGAAGACAATTTAAAGCCACACTGATTTTCACATATGCCTGCTTACACATACACAAATACATTTACACAAAAAGTAACATAAACACATGCATGTGCCGTTATTGTAGTCTTAGCACTGAAATCTGTGCCCCAATATACTTTTAAAGGGCAAGGAACCAGACTAGGATAAAATCAAATACAACTAGGAAAGAAAAAAAAAAGGCAATGAAAAAATTCCTAACAATATTCTGTTGTATTTGTTGGCCAGGGGCCTAGCATACTTGCCACCAGAGTGGCTTCATCCAGCAACTGAGGAAAGCAAAAGCAAAGACCCACTGCCTAACATTAGGCATTGACAGGAAATTCCATGGACAAGGTAAAGGAAGGAGTGTAGGAGCCCAAAGGGTCATGGACACCACAAGAACAAGGCTCACAGAATCAACTGAGCTGGACTCATAGGGATTCACAGACTAGAGCTACGAGCAGGGAGTTGGTATGGGTCTGACCGAGGTCCTTCAAATATAAGTTATGGTTGTGTAGATTGTTGTTCTTGAGGGACTCCCAATAGTGTGAGCAGGGACTGTCTCTGAATATTTTGTCTGTTTGGGGGACCCTTTTCCTCCTACTTGTATCATTCAGTCTCTATATGTAGTATGTGCCTAATGGTAAATACTAGGTGTATGCTTAATCTTAATGTAATTTATCATTTCATGTTTGCTTGATATTCCTGGAAAGACTGTTTTTTTTTTTTGTTGTTGTTTGGTTTTTGTTTTTGTTTTTGTTTTTTTCTGAAGGGAAACAATGAAGGAAGAATGGATCTGGGGGAGAAGGGAAGTGGATGGGAGGGACTGGTAGGAGAAGAGGTTGGGGAAGCTGCAGTTGTGATGCAATATAAGAGGTCAGGCCTGCGGTGGTGGCGCACGCCTTTAATCCCAGCACTCCGGAGGCAGAGGCAGGCAGATCTCTGTGAGTTCGAGACCAGCCTGGTCTACAAGAGCTAGTTCCAGGACAGGCTCCAAAGCCACAGAGAAACCCTGTCTCGAAAAACCAA